>NW_015505198.1:1457247-1514924 GCF_001515645.1 Sinocyclocheilus grahami | reverse complement strand
TTAACACACACACATATATATATATATATATATATATATATATATATATACATGTATAATTGTATTATTATTCTTTTTTTTTATATGTCTAGCAGAATGTCTGCAGTTGTTAGAATTTTTTTTATACTTGTCGTTTAAAAGTATGTAAGGAGGATCAATTTGTGGAGAGGTGAGACGATATTTTGTAGACCTTGTATCTTTAAAGGAGCTGAATGAATGTATTTGAGGCAGGAAAGCAGAGTAGGTCAGGTAGAAGAAGAAAGATGTGAGTCGAGTCCATGCTGTAGGTGAGGAGACTCCGTTCCCTGCTCTGTATTATCATTGGCTTTTAGAAAATTGTTCCTTTTTAAAGCTTTGCTGAACTGTGTAGTTTGTGACATTTATTTTGTGTATTTTGATGCAGTGACAACCCTATGCTGTCTGAAGAGAAACAGCGCATACTGATTTTGGAAAGGGTAATTCACTTTCACATATATATACTTTTATATGTAATTTTATTGACAAAATCTTTGCGTTTCTTAGAAATATTTTCATATGCATTTATTTGTTATTGTGTTTCAGACTTTACATATGAAGGAGGAAGAGAACAAAAGACTTAGTCAAAGATTGGTAAATATATTTTAGTTCATTTATACGTGAATGTGTGTGTGGTTACAGTTTTGGCTCTTATATTTCATCTAAATGTGTTCATTGTATGAGAACGTCGTTTAACATCGTTTAAATTGATCATCTGTATTTGTGTCATTTGTTCTTGATCTCGGTTGATAATTGACCACTTGAACGGTCAATTAAAAGCAGTAATTAGTGACGGTAAATAGAGCAATACACTCAATTAATTCAGGTCAGCGATTGACACAGGAACGTTAAAGGCATTCATGTCATTTTGGGGGAAAAAAATACTTGTAATATATTTCTTTCATATTATAGTTTTTTTATATCTATAAGCAAAATGCTGTAGATATTCACTGTACAGTTCATAGACATTACATTGCTGTTGTTACGACAGTAACAACTTGCACATTATCAGCAGTTAATTAAAACATGAGGCTCTTTGATATAATTTAATTACATTTCCCCTGGGACTGTTTCTGCAAATAGGTTTAATCTCTTTAGCAAAATTACAATCGCCGTCTTATTGGCCGCGAGACGCATCTTATGAGACGCGTAACCCACACTTTAGAGTCCTGACAGCTCGGGGCAGATTCACGAGATGAATTTAGTCTGAAAAACAGCTCTGAAATGTGCCGGAGTAATTAAGCTAGGACTGAATTTCAGCTCGTTTGCAAACGAGCCTCACATGAAACAACTACAGACGTGTTTAAATCCCACATTTCTTATTTATCATCTATGTATGTTACAATGTATTTTAGATACTCATTGGTCTTTGTCCCTATTGTGTGTTTTATGCATTTACTACCAATGCATGCTATTTAAGAGACCGTTCTACTCCTTACCACTAGATGGCACACATACATTTGTTTAGGTACAAACTCCGTCCTACAAGCACTGAAATGGCAAGAGATTAATCAATGTTGCATTTAACCAAAACTGATGTGTTGCACTACAATATATGTGGTTTTTATCTTATAACGGTTGCAGAGAGTGTACGCAAGCAACATAACACACATTTACTAGTGTAAATATCACTAGAATCATCGAACAATTTGTTTTACAGATGTCACAGAGTATGTCGTCCGTCTCGTCACGGCACTCGGAGAAAATCGCCATTCGAGAGTAAGTATTCTTGGATGTTAGCGTTAATTATTTGAGCTGCTGTTTCAGCCCTCCACCTCGTTTGAAAACCCCTTCTTTTGTAGTTTTCAGGTGGGCGACTTGGTTCTCATAATCCTGGACGAGAGGCACGATAATTACGTTCTCTTCACTGTTGGTCCCACCCTTTATTTCCTGCACTCAGAGTCCCTCACTGCACTGGACCTCAAACCAGGTCAGTCACACACATGACAGGAATACTTATTAAAGGGACAGATTAATTAAATATATTGGGCTTTGCATATGTGAAACAATTTTGCTCCAACAAGATGGATTTGCATATTTTTTTCGTTGCTCTTTCCTAAGAACATGTTTACTTATTTGAATTGTTCTTATTTTTTAATTGTATATATTAATGTATCAATGCATTTGTAAATTAAAATGTTTTTTTAATGTTCTAGATAAAAAAATTATGATACAGAAAATGTGTTTTACTCCTGATAAAGTGTTTTGTAGTTTTATTTTACATAAAGCATGGTTTTATTGTAAATTTTCTTTTATTTATTGTATATCAATAATACTTATTTTTTTAGCGACAGGAGAAACAAGACGGCCGTGGGTTCTAGGAAAAGTCATGGAGAAGGAATATTGCCAAGCCAAAAAGGTAACCGTTATTATTCTATTATTTCTGCGAATGCTCTAAATGGAGTGTTTTTGTATAATTATATTTCAGTAAATCATTTTGATGGTGTTATTGCACTCTCATTATATAACATCCTTGATGACAAAACACTAGCTCATTTTTCATGACATTGTCTGATCTATTTTTTGTTAACATTGGTTATATTTGAGATGCAAAACGTTCCTTTGCTAAACTTTCTAATTAAGCTCATCAGGAAGATAACATTGAATTACAACTATGCGTTTAATTGTTTTGCATCTTAAAGTTAATTTGAGCAGAAAAGTGCGTTTTCATAATCAGCTGCTAATCATTACTGCAGGCACTTATATTAAATGATATATTTTATTGAATTATTTTAATGTGATATTCTATTACATATTTTGAATGCGTTTCTTTTGTTATTATCTGTCTCCAGGCCCAAAACCGGTTCAAAGTTCCTCTCGGCACTAAATTCTACAGAGTAAAGGCCGTGCCATGGAACAAGAAAGTGTAATCGTGTACAAATTGATCATATTGTAATGAGCTCAGTATGTTTTTATTGCTTTTTTTAAGCAAACTTGCTCATCCTTGTTGGTTTTATCGACATCAGAAGACAAAATAATTTTCCCCCTTTTTAATTTTTTTTTTATTTTTACCTCTGTTGCAAACCATTTTAGCAAATTTTTTTTATACACAGAGGATTTGTAAATGTGGACCAAATGATTCTAACTTTATCGGGGCATTGCCTCCACGTGCGATGGCTCTGAAGCCGTCACAACAAGTCTGTAAAAATGGACAAAATGTATTTGGATGTTACATATTAGTTCATCATTAATATTATGGTCATGGGGGGGGGGCACTATCGCGATCAGCTTACTTATTTCAGAAGGTTATGAAAATATAAATTTATTGTAAATGTTACCAGAGGAATGGTCATGGCATGCATATAGATAATATTTTCTTTAATTTACATGTCTGGATATGCGTTGTAGTCGGAGGTATCAGTAAAAACCTGCTGATTGTTACTCGCATTACAGTACAACCCGTCTGTTTATTATGACGTAGATTTGGACGGCCGCCGCAGAGGCCTCGCAATCCTTCAGAAGCACTTTCGAAAAAAAAGACGACGCTTTTGTCGATTCAAAAGGGAGGTTTGTGCTGTTGAAAACAAGCGTCAGAAGAAAAGCGGCACATATCTTCCCTCTGTTGTAGGATGTTGAAATATAGAAAGTAATATTTCATGTTTGTGAATGTGTGTCTTTATTGAATTTAATGACGACATTGTATATTATTCATCTGATCACACAGTAACAAAAAAGGACTGTATTGTAAAAGAATTTAGAGTTTTCAAAACAATAAAGGTTTGATCCCAAACTCCTCGCGGTGGATTGCATTACCCGCAGCGTCCGTTCCGAGGACTTTATTTCATGCGCCGTGGTGAGAATATTGCGAATGTATTGCAATAGTTTTCTTTGTATTATTTATTTTTTATTTGCCATACCTTTGGGAAACAGATGCATCTTCAATACATTTAAAGGCTATTTTTGTTGAATCAAAGTACAATGAAGCTGTAGTCTTGATGCTGGAAGATGTTTCCCATTAACATCTGTTGTGTTCGCTTCCAGTTGCACGTCATTTTAAAGCGCTTTTAAATGGAAAATATACTTTAAAAGGGTTTTTCTCATTGAAAGAGTTTAGACCCCAAAATATGCCCCCCCGATTCCGTCTCTCCTCCTATGCAAATGCGCGCACCGCTATGATTGTAAGTACTTGTTTACATAAGTTTTGCAATCATCGCCTATTGATGCTCTTGAGTCATTGGCAACACTTCCACCAGAGCAGAACGGAAGAATTTAAAAGAATTACGCCTCTATTGTGTCAACTAAACTAATGAATAGCAAACAAGCCCGTACATGTTAAGGGTTAATGGGATCCATTTTACTGCTATTGTCTATCACTTACATAACGTGTTCCGTCTAAAATTAAAGCAGTGCCGAGGTACGGCGGTTGAGGGAAATATTCCCAACTTAGACGTTTTTCTCTTTCAGCTGGGTCCTTGTCGAAATGTTGGCTTTTGTGGGGGCATTAGCTAGTGTCGTGTGCTAATGTTGGCACGCTCTCGGACGCAACAGACTTCAAAAGGGCTTCGATCGGGGCCCGGGAACGGTATTTAATATGCCAAAAAAAACCCTGGTTGCTACACTTGTACTACAATAAAACCATGGTTAATTTCCGTACCGGATAGACAAAAACTCCATAAAACACTTTTGAAAGTTGCAAATTGCAAAAATTATGAGATCTAGGACCTTTATACAATGCATGCTATTGTAAAGACTGTAGGCCTAAGTCTATCCTTACAGCCTCGATTCCATCCGTGCTAAATTGAAAATGGTGTCTAACCCGACTAAGGTCTATAGTTGTTTTTGTATAGTAACCTGGGATTTAAAAAATATTCGAACATGGAAAAATTACCCAGACCACCTTTTGTTTTAATACATAAAATAAATAAACATGACTGTTCATGGAAATGTTACCAGTCTATTTGCAAATAAATAAATACAATTAAGAATAATTAGACAAAATTAATTTTGACACTATATTTCGACCTGCCATTTTCTTCAAAACGAGCTCATCCGGGTAACTGAAACCGGCGCTACTTTCATTTCCCTCATATTTTGCGCAACCGGCAATATTGCGTTTCAGTTATGGATCGTATAAAAAAAATGACCTCAAGGGATTTCAGTATTAATGCCTGTAATTTTGTGGCAGCGTTCCTCTTGTTACTTGGGCAATTGTTTTGTAACGTTACACTGTAACGGACTACATTTTTCTGTCAGTGGACGCTTGAAGATATTATAAAGGTAAGATTATACATTGTGACATGAACTTATACTTGATGTCGCAAAATAAACTCCTTCAGGATTTTACAAGACAAATTCGCTCTGCTTCTGGATGTTCATCACCCTGTAGTGGTTTATTTTGCCGATTAGTGTATTCTTATAGTGAAGCATCTATATAGCCTAATTTAAAGTCTAATGAATTTAAAAGTCATCGAGTGCGTCTTTATATGTTCACCGCAATAGGATGAACCGCCGCTGGTCACAGAAACGCCACATGATTCTCACCTTTTGCGTCTTGTGTGAACGTGGCTTGTGTCCACATGATGACAGAAGGTGTAATGCCTCAGCTTGTAATAATATATCATTACATCGTGCTCGTCAAACATTGCAATATGTGCCGCAAATATTTATACATTTGCAAGTTAAACGTTCTATTTCAAATGCAGCATTGATAGAGTTTATATTAAGATACATTTTTTTTAATGTTGCAGACAAAGATCATTGTGCGTGTTTGTGTGTGTGTGTGTGTGTCAGCCAGATTGACAGACCGTAGGATATAGCGTGATATTTGGTGCCATGAAAGAGAATAGAATATGTATTCACACCACACCAGATGATTCAGTTGATCAAACTCTGGGAAAAAAAGCGCCTCGTTTTGATTGGCAGCCAAAGAGAGTTTCATTTTAGTACATTCTGTACATTTATAGTGATATGCTTGTGTATATGCATGTTATGGCCAAGAATGTAATGTGTAAACTTAAATATGGGAATTGCAGATGTTTTTAGCCGTGAAGAAAATAAATATTTTCAAACTAAAAAGGCATTAGAGAGAACTTGGCAAAAAGATCTCATGTTTCATCTGTCCTAATCGCTCCTGCTCTTTAACAAGTTACAGATAACTGGTCCGAACCTTCCCGGCTGTATCAGCAGATATCTGGCGAAGGAAAATGGACACTAGCTTCCCGTGTTTTTGCAGCTGCAGCGCCTGTGCAGAAGGAATGACACCAGCTTTGATGGACTGTATAGCTTTTTTGAGATGAGCCTCTTTATGCCGCTTGCAGTTCCATTATGGCTTTGTTGGAAAGCTTGTTTACCTGCTGATAACATACACTGGTGGATTGAGGAGCAGCGATCCAGAGCTCGCTGCCAGAGTCTGGTGACGGCCGACCTGTGGCTTTATCAGTCACATGAGAGCAGTGGAGGAAGCAAACATGTTTTAGGGGTGTGTGTGTGTGTGAGTGCGAGAGAGAGTGTGAGTGTGGGGCTGTTGATGGCAGCTGCTAGTGCTTTGGATGTAGAAGCGGACAGATTGTGCGTTGTGTTGGTACAGCCAGTTCGCCACCTGGCACACTGTTTCTTGTTAGAACTTCTTGCTGTTTCTGTTCTGCTCAGAGAGACGCGGATGCAAGCGATGACAACTTTCGTCACACACCATGTTCAAACCGCCACCACAATTAAGGCCAAAGGGATTGTGTACAAAAAACGATTTGCATTGGATTATTTCAACTTCCACTGCCGAGACGAATTACCAGCCGATCCTTTTGACTTTAGATGCTATTACGGAACTAAATTGTCTCGTTAATCGTTGAAATGTTTCTTTAAACTTGTATATCTGCAAAAAATGCATGCCCAATACTGGACAAGAAGTCCCACCAGATGAATATAGAACGTTTGTGGTTAGTTAGTGTTTTTTTAAGACTAAGGGATTACATTCTTTGGAATAAAGGTTCCAAAGGAGTGATGCCATAAAAGATCCTTTTGGATTTCCCAAAGAACCTTTCAGTGATCAGTTATTAAAAGAACCATTTTGTTTTAGCGTGAAGAACATTTTAATAATCTAAAGAACATTTTTCCACTATAAAGAACCTTTTGTGTAATGGAAAGGTTTCAAGGTACTTCATGGATCCATAGATGTCAATAAACCTTCATTTTTAAGAGTGCTATCATGCTTAGGGTTCTAATTTTGGACGAATACTCTTTTATTCAGCTTTGTGCTATGGAAGTTAATAAAATAATGTGACTTGAGGAAAAGTGGATTAATACTTTTCAAAGCAACCAAAATTACAATTATTATACGGTGGACAATAAAATAAATAAATAAATAATTAATTCCAAAAGCAGGTTTTCGCATATTTTAATAATTTTAAATAACCGTTTTCCACTATAATGAACCGTTTGTGCAATGGAAAGGTTCCATGACTGTTAAAAGTTCTTCATGGAACTATCGATACCAATAAAGAACCTTTATTTTTAATTGTGTACTATCATAATTATGGTTCTCGATTTGGACAAACCCTAAGTTTTAAACTTTGGTGCATAGCTTTGTGCTGTGAAAGTAAATATAAAATAATGCAGCTTGTTGAGGAAAAGATTACTACTTCAAAGCAAACAAACTTATGATTTTTATCCAGGCGAACGATAAAAAATATTGTGTTTTCGCAGTGATGCCACAGAAGAACCATTTTGAGTTCTTGGGTTCTGCCTTTAACATCCATGGAACCTTTCCATAACACAAAAGATTCCTTAAAGTGTAAAAAAGTTCTATAGATTATTAAAATGTCCTTGTTAAAAAATCTTGTTTTCGTACCTTCATTTTTAAGAGAGTAGAAGCACCATTTTGGGTTTCCTAAAGAACCTTTAAGCGAGCAGTTCTTAAAAGAACCATTTTCTTAGTGTGAAGAACATAAAAAAAGTAAAGAATCTTTTTCTACTATAAAGAACCTTTTGTTGGAATGGAATGCTTCCATAGATGTTAAAGGTGCTTCATGGAACCATCAATACCAATAGAGAAGCGTTATTTTTAAGAGTGTATACTTGTACTGAAGGAGGATCCTGAGCCGCATATAGGTTCCAGAATATAACATAGACGTATAGATGGGATCTTTTGACTAGCAACAATCAAGCAACCATCCTAGCAACATTTTTTAAAGGTAAGCACTGATGTTTTCTTAGTTTGGAAAATATAAACGGTTTCTAATCAGTTGGCTTGTTTGAGAGTGCCAAAATGAGTGTGATCTTGACAATTCTGCTCTTTGTGCAAATGATAATTGTTTAGACACCCCCCCACCCCAGACCAGCCCACCCTAACCCAGCCCCCGCATCCCGCCATTTGATTGACAGCCAGAGTGCTAATGCCTCTCTCCGCTAACAGACCGACGCATCCTTCTTATTAGTTAGTCATTCCACACTATCGCACCCAGAATCTCTATCTGTCATTTCACAATTTAGCCCCCCGATGCATATGCACAGCGCCCCAGCGCTCTCATCTCTTACATTTATACAACAGCAGAAATTAACAAATGTATTCCTGTCTTCTCTCTCCCCCTTCTTTTATTAGTATTACTTTATCCCATGTGTTATTTTGTCTTTTCCTGCTTGGTGTGCCATGATGCATTTGCATAGAGGATGCTTTGGGATTTAAGCTTGGGGGGAAAATATATTTACATGTTATGACCTGAATTCAGTTTATTTTTATTCTATATTGTGACTTGTATATATGACTCGTATGTGTATATTGATACGAGAAAGTATGATTTGAAATAACTAATAACAGCTTGAAAGAATTAAGTAGTAGTACAGTAGACAAATATATGATTATGGGGCCCCAAGACCGTAGTTTATCATGTAACAATTCATATTTTAATAATACTATACACTATCATTCAAAAGTTTGGGGTTGGATTTTTTTAAATGAAGTCTCTTATGCTCTCCGAGGCTGTGCTTATTTGATCAAAACTACAGTAAAAATAGGAATATTTTGAAATTTTATTACAATTTTTAATTGACTGTTTTCTATTTGAATATATTTTAAAATGTAATTTATTAATGTGATGCAAAGCTGAATTTTCAGCATCATTACTCCAGTCTTCAGTGTCACATGATCTTTCAGGAATCATTCTATTATGCTGACTTGCTGTTCAAGAAACTTTTCCTATTATTATCAATGTTGAAAACTGTTGTGCCGCTTCATATTTTTATGTAAACCATGATTTTTTTTCAGGATTTTTTAATGAATGGAAAATTATGTCTTTAATCTTTAGTCTAATTTTTAAACAATTTAATGCATTTTTGCTCAATAAAATGTATTTATTTAAAAATCTTACTGACCCCAAACATATGAATGGTACGGCATATGTAATGGTGTTACTGAAATGCTGAAGATCATATGACCTGCATGAACCCATGAATACTGTGTAGTCAAGTAAAATTGTTACTTGCATAATGGTCAAAATGACTGGTTTTGTTATAATAGACTAATATACTAGTGTTCGGTATCCTTTAACATTTACCCAGCTCCAGGGCCGTCGCTAGTGGGGAGAAAGGTGGTGACGATTATAGGGGCCCACAGCTGTGGGGGGGCCCTTGGCAATTTCAAACTGACTGCCCAAGGCCAGCATGAAAGACGCTCAGGACAGTTGACGGGTCACTGCTGCATGTCGTCATGAAAGCTTATTTGCATGTGTTTTTAAGCCTTGCCAATTTAAACATTCAAGAGATTTTAAAGCATTCAAGCACAAGAAGACACACACAGAGAGCTGCGTCCCAGACAGCGTGCAAGCTCTTTCGCCTCATCTTGTGCTTGAACAAACAAATACATCTTGCCAATTTAAACATTCAAGCTCAAAAAGACATGAGTTTAACTCAGCACCTGTGCACTTGAACAGACAAATACATACAAAATTATGTCGAAATGCCCATCTTGGCAAGTATCCTTGAAAAACTGTCGGTTATGTCTTAAGTGAACGTAAACAGTTGAGAAAGAAATCGGATGTGTATCATCATATTGGATCCATGCATTGTGTCTTAAAGTCAGGGGTGCAACTGCACATTTGCTGAGGGGTATGCGGATTGATGTTGGTGCCCCCATATATTCTTCTTTTTTTTTTTTGTCTCAAAATTATTCATATTTTTTGTATATTTTATGTAAGATTAGAACATTTTATGTAAAATTCACTTTGAACAAGTGGCTTTTTTAATTCATGGAGATAATACATGGAAAATGTGTCATGCTTAAGATCTCTGCCACCACTTGAAAATGACATGATATTCCCACTACAACCAGTAGATGGCAGCAGAAGAGCACTCATTGGCTCATTTACGGTTTCCAAGACCTATATAGTCCTTTTCAGGTGTTTTGCTTTTGGGTTTATATTTAGACATTATAAAATTACTATTATAACATTTATGTATTCAATGTATGAATTAGCAACTCATTGGATCTACATGAATCACACAAAATTTTTTTAATTCAAAACAGCGATTTTCGGCAAAAGTTGTTTGCATCCCTGTTAAAAATCTCCTCAGTTTCTCTCAAATATAAACCGAACGCCCATTCATAAACAAAACGTTTAACATTTTTTGAGTGACATAGAAAATCAGAAATGAAATATTATGATTAATCACTTTGCCCTCTCTACCAAAAACGTTAATTGTTGATCGATTGCCTGTGACAGTAATATCGAAGGGTGAGCTGTTGATATGAGTACCTGATAATAAAATACAGTTTGAACTCGTTTAATGCTAAACAAAGATAAATAAAAATGTTTTCTTTCATTAGCTTTTGACAAATAAGCTTTTGATTCTTTATAACATTTTAAGGAAGATTCAGAATTATTTCTCCCCTCGTGCGGCGCCCCTATGCACTGCATACCCCATTTTTGCATCCCTGCTTAAAGTGACCACTCCTAATTAAATGTTTTCGGTGTCCTTAATGCTAATCCAAAAAATATATAAAAAATTTTAAAAAATTATAAAATGGAGGGGGAGAGAAAATCGCTCACTGTTCTTGACTAAATTACATTAGTAGTTTTAACAAGAATTAATCTATATTTAATTTATACAATATTTAATTTATACAATGAAGACTATGCAATGATATTTTACATTTGATTATTCTGTTTCTGTACCTGAACACTTACAAACTTGAAAAAAATTAAATCATTGTTTAATTTGTATCTTTGTTCTATTCATTTATTTGTGCTATTTACACGATTTCAAACAGGGCCCATGGGTACCACCTGCACCGGGGCCTCGCATACTTCAGCTACGGCCCTGCCCACCTCTGTTTGCATGAATAGGATAAATTGAATGTCAAGTCAATCAAGTTTTTTTTCCCCTTTTAGTGGTTTAAATGGACAGTGCAAAGTATAGAACAAAATGTGTGAAATTATTTATGCAGATGAATAAGCAAATGTCAAACCAAAACGTCATATAAACTACAATTTTTATCTTTGGTTAGCTGATAAACAAGTGAGTTATTGAGTTTAATGAAGAAACTTTGTGAACTTCATGTGCTGGGGAAATGGACTTGGAATGAACCGAAATGTTTCAAAGATCATAGCAGGTCAAATTGAGTTACATTTTCAATGTGAGTTTAAAAAGTACATTTTCACCACTAAACTTGATTCTTGATTCAGTAGACAACAGGCCCTCTATATCGGCTATAACCGAGCGGAAGCAGAAGCCGAGGAACGGCAGCTGTTCGAATCAAAAGCACAACTGTACAACTTTGCAGCCGCTGAGGGAAGAAAAAAAAAACTAGTTGCAGAAGAAGACAAACTTCTGGAGGATGACAACGGCACAAAAGTTGTTCTGTTGGGCGTGAGTGGTGTGGTGTCGCCTGGTGCCAGTGCGCCTGTGCCTTCAGAGCTGTTATCAGGGCACTGATGGTAGTCAGGCACACGGCCCCCTCTGTTCCCCTGGCCGATTTGAATGGACAGCGTTTTCCATTGTGTTCTCCATCAAAACAGAGGACAAAGTTAGTCAGCAAGTTACATAGCTTCCCTGCATTCAGATTCCTCAAGCCTCTTTTGTATGACGCCCGACAATGCGTTTGGCTGCCGCCGGACCTGCCCGGGCTGCCCGAGGTACGTAAGCCACCGTGTTTTTATCCTTCGCCGACGTTAATAATGTGATCATTAGCCACGTGAGAATGTATAGTAGTGGGTAAACAACTGATACGGCTTTTATCTTATCTCTCCTTGTGAATTCCTGGCACTTTCGTAAAATTACCTGAAGGCAAACGGTACAGATTTATACAAGTTATTTACAACAGGAGCCCAGCCGCTGCTCCGGAAACTAGGCTGCAGATCAAAGGATTGTTTTGATGTCTGCTTAGCATATTTGTTTAACCTAGCCAGTGATTCTGCAAAGTGCACAAGCTTTTTGGTGATATGCAGAGTACCCTTTATCCCTCTTTCTCTTGTGTTAGCTCTGGATTTAAGTACTTTCTGTATTTAGGAGACAACTGGATTTGCCAGCTTTTGAAATTTAGTTGCCCACTGCTTGCAGTCTTGGCACTCCGAAATAGATAACTAGGTATGTAGCAGAGCTAATCCTGATCGGCCTTGTAATAGTATTTGTGGACTACACGGCACCCAATTAGGGCATAATGTGTTATTTTTGTTTCTGCTAAGTTGGATTAAATATGAAAATGTGGTTGTTTTTCCCTCTCTTGGAGAATGTTTACTTTTTAATCTGCATATTTATTGGCCCCCCCTTATCCGTCCTCGTTTTTCCATTTGCGGCCAAATTCGGGCAAGCTGCATTCGGCTAGCAGTTAGCCGAGTGTCAGTCGAGATGGCATAAGTGGGAAAGCGCAAATAGCCACGGCTGAAGGGTGGAAGAAGGAAAAAAAACTATGCGCGCACAATCGCGTAATTCTCCGTTACTCTAGGTTGGCGAGATGAGCGTAGGTTTAGTGGAAGTAGAAAGAGAAAAGGGGTAGATGGCTCACAAGAGGGATAAACCTGGAGAGTCATGCTGCAAATGTGTTTTACAGAAACACAATGAAAAGAGGGGACAAAGCCATTGTGCCAAACTCCTTTGGAAAATGGCAAAGCAGCTCTCCAAGGTCCAGGACCATGGAGAAGCCGGATGAGCCTTCGGAAGCGGCAAAGGAGGCGAGTCTTTCCAACTGCACCTGCCCAAGAAAGGCAAGGAGTGACCGCCGTAACCTACCTTCTCCCGCCGTTATTGACCGTGACATGTTTTTTGGATGCATTCGGAGGCCTGTTTCTCCTAGTAAACACACAAACAGCATTGTTAGCGGCGAGAATTCCTTTTGAAAGAAAGTGTTTCCCTAATGATAGGGCCCTGCCAAAAAAAAAACAAAAAAAATGAGAGAGAGACAAAGCCAGAAAAAAACGGGAAAGCACAAAAACAGTCACAGGTGCTTGGGAAAAGAGAAAACATAGTGAATGGTCACTGAAGTCCCCCAGGAGGCCTTTCAGCGGAAGCCAGTGCGGTGGGTGGACTTTGTGACAAGGACGTTTGTCGCGAGCCAGGTGGAGCAGTTTACCACGTGCGCTTCTGTAAGCCGCATTCACATGTTAATGCAGCTGCGATGTAACTTTTATTTGTCTCAGCCTGGTGCCGAGAGCAATAATTATAGAGCACTTTTGCCAGCATTAAGACCGACAACAGAGGATCAAGCAAATGTATCATTCCCAAATGGATGAATATGGATGTTATGAATATAAGAGTGTGCTTGCTGTTGATGATATATTTTAGAGCTGTTTATGAGGAAACATTTATTCAGCCAGCACCGCTGTTTACCACTTTGCCTTTATCCGAGTAGTGTTGTATTAACGTCGGCTAGCGGCGTGTTAATGTCAGCTCAAACGCCAGTTGGCAAGTGTCAAATAGTTTAGCCTTTGCTAAAGCTAACAATGAGAGTGTGTGTGTGTACCGATCAAATCGGTGGATACATTTTGCAAAAACACCTGGCAAAATGTGTGTGTTGTTATGATGCATGAACGGTCTTTTACTTGTAAGGGTGCTGAAGTCATAAATAATTGTATTGTGCATGCAAATTATTCATTTTTTGGAAGCATCTAGATTTAATCATGAATAAATCTTGGATCTTTGGTTGAGGTTTGGTTTCTCTCTATATTAAAGAATTAAGACAGACTGCTATAAACCTAACCAGTAACACTTAGGGAACACTATTCACTATTATCTATTTGCTTATTAGCATGCATATTGGCAGTTTATTAGTATTTATAAAGTGCATATTATTGCCTTATTCTGCATGACCATATTCTAGATCTCTTAACCCTATACCGAAACATAACTGCTACAAGCAACTACCTCACTTACTATCAATACACAGCAAATTAGGAGTTTATTGAGGGAAAACTCTTAGTTAATAGTGAATATGTGTTCCATAATCTAAAGTGTTACCAAATAACTTTTCATATTAAAAGTACATTATTAGAGATGAAATAGAATTAAACAAACTTTTAATGACAAATGCAAGGTACCATTTATTTTTAAGTGTCTGATAGCTGATATGCACAAATGGTTTAATTCTTGTTTTATTTCTGCTTTTTTGTAAAAAATAAAAAAAAAGCATTATCTCTTTGTTTTTTACTTATAAAACCTTAAAAGGTAAAGAAAAGTAACTTTTCCACCAATACAATGCTTTTGCTTTTACCTTATTGCAGTATGGTAGCTAAATATATTTATACATTAAGCATAAGACAGATAAGACAGACAGATAGATACTTATGGATAGTGTGACAGATAAATATTCCAAAAATACTTAAGGCTGGAATACACTACATGATTTTAAAAATCTGAACAGATTTTTAAAACACTAGGCATCATACACTTACCGACTTTGTAAATAGTGACAGAGGAAAACTGGCCCTCATACTTAACGACTGAGGATCATACACAGCAGACTTAGATTAAGTCGTTCCGATCACAACAAACTCACTCTGAAACATGAGAATTGTTGCTAGGAGATGCTTGACAAATGGAAACAATATGTGTTACAAAATCATCTGAAAAAATTAAACATGTTTGATATCTTTCCGACTGGATGGAATCATAGTCTGAAGCTAAAAAAATCAGAGTCTGTGACCATCATACACAAAACGATTTTCTATGGAATCTGTCAACACAAATCTGCAGACTGGCTCTGACTCTTGGCAACTAGCGTCAACCTCTCCAGACAGTAATTTGGCGGAAAATCGGGGCAAAAATCATGTAGTGTATTCCAGGATTAAACGGTATATACTGTATATTGGATATGATCAAAATGATCCATTTTCAAAAAAGAAAACATAGATGTATTGAAAATATTAATAGTTTGAAAACTTTTGTATAATTTCATATATAAGTGTATTAGTAGTAAGTGTATTCGTAGTCGTGTGATATCGCTCTATATCAGCATGGCTGTGATTTGGCCGTAGGTGGTCACAGTCATGCAGATATATAGTGATATCACATGGCTACGAGTGTGATATTGCATTTATACAACAGTTCTTTTTTCAAATTAAATGCAATTCACTGTTTACTGGTGCTTCTGTGGAACAAGTTCAGAAAATGACTGAAGAAAGGTGTCCTAACCACCGTCCATGTCTTTTTTTGTTTTGTTTTCTGTTGCACTTGATAGTCAAACTTTCTTTGGCTTCCATTCTGAAGGGGCTGGATTTACCGCAGCATATGTCCCTCCTATCACCTGGTTTGTACGTTTCTCAGAGGTCTTTCTGGTGGCTCTGGGGAGGCCTGATTCAATGCCCGGCTATCTGCTCTGCATAAATAGCAACAAAGCCATTGTCATCTGCACCTTTTGGATTGCCTTTCCGAGCCTATTGAAACTGGCTGTCCCCTGAGACAATGCTCCAGTCATTGCCATCACCCTACATTACCAATTGTTCTTTGCTTTCAGGAGAGTTGCCTGGCTAAATCCAGGAATGGATGGCAAAAAAGTGAACTGAGACCAGACAAACCTTGTTCCGTCAGGAAAAGATAATTCCTGAGGATTTAATAAACTGGACTGCATGTGGACTTTTTTTTTTAAACCCAAGTTTAAAGTTTTGTAGTGGAAATGAGAACTTAACAGTTTAGCAAGAGGAGTGTTAGCTGTTAGAGCAATGTGTTTGCAGGTCTGATAAGATTTATTTGGTGCATGCATTTAAAAAAATTGTTCATTTTACTTTTCAAATGATGTTAAAGGAATAGTTCACCCAAAAATGACAAATCTGTCATTAATTACTCACCCTCACGTCGTTCCAAACCTGTAAGACCTTCATTCATCTTCGAAACACAAATTAAGATAATTTTGATGGAATCTGAGAGCTCTCTGACCCTCCCATAGACAGCAAGGATCCTTACATGATCAAGGCTCAGAAACATAGCAAGGAGATCGTTAAAATAATCCATGTGCCTCAGTGGTTCAACTGTAATTTAACGAAGCTATGAGAATACTTTTTGTGAAAAAAGAAAATACAGTATGTCATTTTAACAAGAAAACGATGTAATTTTAATGACATAGTATCTCGTTATTATTAGAAATTATATTAATGACTCCATGCACACCATACTAAACAAGTTTCAAGAATAATGATTTTCTGATGATGTTTCTAAACCGATTTAACTGAACATTCATCCTATCTGCCATTGGTTGGACAAACAGATAGTCCCACCCCAAAGTCATGCCATTGGTTGCATCAGTGTTGCTGTGCTGTTTTTAAGGTAGAGCCACAGTGTTTTTGCTTTTTGGGAAAATATGAATTACTACATTTGTAACTGGGATAGAACTTTAATAGAATGATAGAATTCTGAAGGATACACTGGGAAAAAAAATCCGTAAAATTTACGGTAAAAAAACGGCAGCTGTGGTTACTGGAATTTTACCGTAAAAAATACGGTAGCAACGTTTTAGGTTTTACGGTTTTAACTTATCTTAACATCTAAGCAAAATTACACATTTAATTTGTTTTAATAATTTTGCATGTTGTTGGGCCTTTGCAGGTTTTTTTTGTAATCTTTATGACATATGTCAAATCTGGGTTGTGAGACAAAACCAGTTTAGAACCATTGATTACAAAACGGCACCATCTTTAACCCAGTGATTACTGTTTCTATTAGGCTTCTTGTCAGCTTGATCAGTTGACTGCCACATTGTTGTGATGTGCTCTACAAAGCGTGCACAATCCCAGTTGGCCAACTCAAAAGTTACTCACCCGACATCCTTTAGAACGGAATATTTACAAAACTGGAAAAAAGTGATGCCCTATAGTGTTTCTCCAGTTTTAAGCCTGTTTGGGAGATGCGATTGAGCCATCCAGCAGTGTGAAATCGTATCCGGTCCTGGTTCTGTAATCATTCTCTTCAACTCTTGTTAAATGGTTTACTTGCCACTTTTGGCGGCATTTGCCGAAGATAGCAAAGGCATAAAGACTGGCCTTGATCGGATTAACCATGCAACAGCATGATGTAACTCTTTGTTTGTGTGGTATGTGTTCTATGTATGTCACATACGCACTAAACTCACGATTTATGCCACTTATGACCAGTGCGCGAAAAGCCAGAGAGTTGCTTAGTAAATACAATGTTTTCATGGGTCTCTGAGCTCGGGATTACCAATATCTGCCAATATATGACTAGTCATATACTGAAAGAGAAGGTTGTTGATTGATGCATTCGGAACTATTTTCTTTCTTTTCTTTATATTTTTATATTCAAATTTTTCATTTGTTAAATTTTTTGTAAATGTGTAATGTGCTTTTGTTATTTATACACACACGCACATATACAGTATATGTATATTTATGTTTTTTTATTTATTTTAGCTTTAATATTTGCTAGTTTAATTTTGTTATATATTTAAAAAAGTAAGAAAATTATATATATATATATATATATATATATATATAAATTACATTATTATTATTATTATTTTAAATTTCAGTTTAACTTCAATTAACTAAATGTTTCTAATAGTTGTATTTTTAGTTATAGTAAACAAACAACGATAATAACCCTGAAATGAACCACAGATGACTTCCTGTAAAGCTCAAAAACGCTCAACATCCGGCACAGAAACTTTCCAGCTGAAGGTTGCGTGTGCATGCAGCACTTATCTGTGCAAGATGTTTCAGTTTACATTTCATGTTGTTGTGGGTTGACAGCTGTGACCATAGCAAGCCCTATTTCGCCTCTGTGTTCGAAAGAAGAAGAAATGTCTGCATTTTACTGGAGGTTTAGATGCTTGTTTATCACTTTTAAATACCATCATCTTTGCCGAAATCCCCTCTCAAAAGAACCTTTCACTTGCTGGAATAAATTCAAATTAAAATTTAAATCCCTCTTTGCATTCCTTCAGCCTCTTTTAAAATAGCTGGCTCCTTTTAGAAAGCTGTTTATGTAGTGATCTCTTCATAATCCAGTTTGTTTCTCAACAGCAAAAAAAGAAAAAAGAAAAAAAAAGAAACACTGAAATCGTATTATCAGTGTCTTGGAGAGATGATGCGAGAAGTCAGAGAGACTCCGTATCTGGTGGGGGTGAGTTTTCAAAGTACTAAATCTGAGAAACGTCGCAAATGCTCTTTGATGGAGTACTTTGATGGAACACGTGCATTTGACTTGCAAATGCTAATAGTACATTGTATCGGCCCAACTCTGATGCATCTGATGCTTTTGTGGCATTGCTGCAACAACAACAACAAAAAAACGCGACCGAGCCTAAACAAATAGGTGAAATATATACCTGTACGCCGGATCTGAACTTGTGCCATTATGATTCAAACATCTCGGCGTTCATCTTTTCAGTCTAGTTTTTTCCCGCATTAGGCTCCATTCTGTTTGGAAATACTGTCGAAGCGTATTTCAAACAAACAAATCAACACTGTCAGGAGCCCGACCTGTTTTTTCCCTGCTCTCTTCAGATGTATTCAGTTGGCTGTTGAAAGGACAAATAACATGGAAGACCTTATTAAGGTTTTCTTTGAGCACGCTAGATTGGATTTATTGTTAGCGAACAAATTATAATTGTATCTCCTGAAAAGTTAGCAAAGATCTAAACAAAGGGAAATCAATGGCACAGGCCGATTAATCACACCAAGCGGGCTACTTGTGCCGAAGAAACTTACCTCATAATCAATGTCTTTGTTTTGCTCAAAGGGCATTTGCATGCTGATTCAGTGTGCCATATTGGAGGCAATCAAAACATTGTCATCCACATTAATAAGAGGGTTATTTGGACTCTCAAGTATGCCACTGAATAGCACGGGCACGTTGTAGCGCTCCAGTATTAAAGACCAATCTCGACGTGATAGAGAGACAGAGTTTCGGGGTTTTTGGCGTGTTCGTTTTAATATCACGGATGTATTGCGCATGTAAAATGCTGTACAATGCGTTTAAGACAGATTAACCTCTGCTATTCCAAAGTTGAGGAATCAGTAAAGAAAATCCCACAGTAAAGAAAATCTTATCCCATCCCACACAGTCAACATCAAAGTATTAAAGTGAAGATTTTCACTGAACAGTTTCATCTATTTCTCAAACAAAGCTATTATATGACTTTAAGAGATTTGTAATACAGTGCACATACTACACTACATACTACTAAAGTCATATACTACTTCTATGGTGCAGCTGTGTCCTTTTTTGACACTTGGTTACTATATGCTTCGGCTGTATGCTTACAAAGCAGAGTGAATGTCCTGCATGACATCTCCTATTGTTTTCCAGAAAGTGAAGATTTTCACTGAACAGTTTCATCTATTTCTCAAACAAAGCTATTATATGACTTTAAGAGATTTGTAATACAGTGCACATACTACACTACATACTACTAAAGTCATATACTACTTCTATGGTGCAGCTGTGTCCTTTTTTGACACTTGATTACTATATGCTTCGGCTGTATGCTTACAAAGCAGAGTGAATGTCCTGCATGACATCTCCTATTGTTTTCCACACAAGAAAGAAACTCACATTGTTTCTCTCTGTGTGAGTAAATAACATCATTTTCAGTTTTTTTGAACTATTAGGTGCTAATAGCCTACAAGAAATACATGCACATTATTGTCACATTTTTTTCCCAGCACATTGGATTCGTGCGCCATAATTGAGCTCTCAAAATGTTTGGAACGGTCTTTAAAATACTGCAGCAAATGTGGCACTGTAAGCATTTCTGTCTAAAGTATAGAGTTATCCGTCATAGCGTGTGTAGGATTGACTAAGGCACATAAACAACAGGGTCCAGATGCATTTAACTTTGCTTACATAATTGGCGGACTAATGCAAAAAGCTTTTAGACATTATGTGTGACCCAGTGTGATACTTTTATAAACGCAATCAAACATTTTCTCCAAACATGCAGTGTACTTTGAAAACCGCAGAGCTTTGTGTGACATGTCATTTCATTTCGCCCACTTTAGCTCTAATTTTCCCTCTAATATACACCTATTGTGGCATTTCAGTTTTTGTGAACTATTAGGTGCTAATAGCCTACAAGAAATACATGCACATCATTGTCACATTTTTTTTCCCAGCACATTGGATTCGTGCGCCGTAATTGAGCTCTCAAAATGTTTGGAACGGTCTTTAAAATACTGCAGCAAATGTGGCACTGTAAGCATTTCTGTCTAAAGTATAGAGTTATCCGTCATAGCGCGTGTAGGATTGACTAAGGCACATAAACAACAGGGTCCAGATGCATTTATCTTTGCTTACATAATTGGCGGACTAATGCAAAAAGCTTTTAGACATTATGTGTGACCCAGTGTGATACTTTTATAAACGCAATCAAACATTTTCTCCAAACATGCAGTGTACTTTGAAAACCGCAGAGCTTTGTGTGACATGTCATTTCATTTCGCCCACTTTAGCTCTAATTTTCCCTCTAATATACACCTATTGTGGCATGTGTGCGTTTATTTTGTATTTTTTTTATAAAACCCCAAATCAGACACCCAGAATGCACTTTTATTCACTTCCTCGATGGAAAAGCATGATTAATATTCTACTTTCAACAACACAATATTCAAGTGCAAGGATTTCCTTCCTATCCACTGATTCATCAAGACTGTTGTAACAAACTTTATCCCTTTTAAAACTTATTTATGTGTCGTGTTCTTTTCTTTCGCCCAGCTGTCTCGCCGAATTACGAGAGATCAGCGACGTCTTGACCGGAATCAGATTGCACAGTCTTTGGATCTCCAAGACTAAATAAGATGCTTGTAGCGACAACTCCTCACTTGTGTCGCGGGAGATTACGGAAGAAAGAAACATGTCGTTTTTATGTCGCAAGTGCGTCCAATCTGTCCTCTCTCGCACATATAGAAGTGACAAACCTCCCCGAAAGCAGTTGCGGAATTAGACTTTCAAATGAAATCTACAAGAAGATCAACCGCCAAACCTTTTGTAATGACTTGCCCTTCTGTCTCTGTTCCTCAAAATTCACGCTCGGCTGATGAAAAACTCGCCGGACATTGTGCTTGCGCCTTATCCTCTGGAGAAAAGAACAAAACAGATATGAGCTTTCGCCGAACCCAGGGAAAAGGGGGTTTGAAGGGGTCTTGGCAAGGACACGTGCGCACACACGCACACATGAGGAGACACATCAGATGGCAGCATCTTGTGGGCCCCTCGTGCGTTATGGGCTATGGGCGTCCCCCCCTCAAACCCTCTCCTCGCCCTCCAGAAGTGTGGCGCTCTTTGTCATTGTAATCCGGCCTGTGTTTGTTAAAGGCTCACTCGCTGTTTGCTCTCGCTGATGGGTGTACGTTTGCGCGCGTGTGTGTTTGCAAAAGTCAGCCGGCTCAAGGAGTGCCGTGACATCATTGCCGCCGGGGTTTTTTTTGTCACACCCTGTAAACGCCATGTCCTCCAGACGGGCCCCCCTCACCCAACCTTTCCCAAAAGTGCCAGTCTATAGGGAGGAATTACACCTCATCACTCCCGTAATTACTAGTCCTGCTTCTCTAAGTCACCAAACAACATCAAATCCACAGACGGGGTCATTCTACAAAACGGCTGCCATTTGTGTCTCATGTACATGATTTAGCGGATAGCTAACTAAAGCTTTACTATGCGTTAATATAGACGTTTTCATAAACGTATACATGTAGCAAAAATCCAGTAACTTTTAAGTTTTTTTTTTTTTTTATGTAGATTTAGTTTTTTTTTTTGGTCAGATGTGGCCTGCCCCACATCCTTAATACTGTATATAAAATGTTTCACATTTTGGTGAATACAGTTTATTTTTTAGATAATTATTTAAAAGGTTTTCGTCCATTTTTGAAGTGATGAACTCCTCCGGAAATTAAAAAAAAACAAAAAAACTTTGTCACAATGATGTCATTACACCTATTTAATCATTTTAACATTAGTTGCTCTATATATATTTTTTGTTATATTTGTCAGAAGGGGATGATTTATTTTATAGGGTTATGGTAATCATTGAAGAGTTTGTAGAAATACCACATTTAAATTAAACTGCAAAACTGTTAACCACTTTATATCTGTAAAGACATAATTACATACATTTTTAAATAACACAATTATTATGAAAAAGTTTATTTATTTATTTACATTCCAAACTAAAAAGGTGCAGCCATTTCTTATAATCTTTATCAACTGATATTATAATCTCATCCATGCTAATATTTTTAATATGAAAAAAATTATAATAATAAAAGTGATAAGTCGTTTTAATAATAATATTTTTGAAATATTTTTTGTTAATTCCAAACTGGAAAAGTGCACCCATTTCATAAATCACCCATCCAATGTCCCTAATATTTATATTTTTAATTCATAATTATTATCATTCATTCTATTCATACTATTTTTTATTATTATTATTTCATAGAAATATCCATCCTTGCAATAATTTGTATGACATGACAATATATGAAATTGTACAATTTGGATTGTACTAAAAGTACTTTTATAGTTTCTTTTTTCTTCAGTTAGTACAATCATGATTTTGAAGTTTAGGGATTGAATGAGGCGTCAGGCTCTGTGGTTAAGCTTAGCTCATACATTTTTGCAAAAAAACTTGCATGGTTTCTTACGAATTTGGCATCTGTTGCAAATCATTTTCATCGTGTTGGAAATATCAGCTTTAGATTTTAACTATAAGAAGCACCTTGTTGCAAAAAGCATGTAAAATCTAATTAAACTGTAAAGCTGTTAAGCATGTTATTGTCAAACTCTCTGAAAGCATAATTATGTCAAAATTTATATTACATTTTTATCTCAAGATGGCAATTTATTAACACTAAAATACATTTATCTGATTGAATTTTTAAAAAAATTGATGGAATAAACCATCTCATCAAACAGCATCCGTTTCATAGAATGACCCATCAGCACTCGTGCAATACATAATAGCAGAAAACTGGTTAAGACTCATTTCAAAAAGGGCACGGAGTGCAAATAAGAAAAAAATATTCACCAGGCCGACCTCTCATTACATATACTTCTGCTTGTTGTTTCCGTAGCAATAAAGTGGCAGACATTGGAACTGGTCTGTTGAGCCATTGTTATCATCTCTGACCATCTGCTACCAGAGGCTGACATTCCATCTCATTTGCATGGTAACTGATATGGGGGGAGGAGAGATTGTGGGTGGAGTGGGATGGGGGTAAAGTGGGGGGGGGTATGGAAGGACATATGCCCAAACACCCATCACAACAATATACAAGCGAAAATTTTGTTTTTTTTAAGCATGCAATTCCACGCACATGCATGCACATGTTAGAAAAAGCAGGATAAATCAGTGTGTGCATGTGGAGAGTGATGGAAGAGGGGAAAAAAACTCTGTTCCTCCCCTCCGTGCGCCGGTTTTTATGTTTTGCGGATGTGGGAGTGGAGTGAAGTGTGTGTGTGTGTGTGTGTGTGTGTGTGTGGTAGTGGAGGGGTTGCTGTTGATGTGCAAATGTGCATCATATTGAGAGCTTGTGAATAGGGAGGTGTGACGTAGAAAGAGAGCAGAACGCAGGTGCTTATCTCGGGGCTGTCACAGACACAGTGTGTCATATTCCTGGGGACTACCTTTCAAAAGCTACCGGCTCCAGCGCTAGAGCATCAGGCGAGCAGGGACCACAGATTCCGCAGCTAACTTTGAGCATCATTCAAGTAGGTTGGTGTTCCGCTTGTTTTTTGATGTGACAGTAGCTGTAGCCGTCTGTGGTCGGTGTTTGGGTAGCAAATCGAGCTGTTTGTGTTTGAACTGAGAGGATGCGTTGATGTGACAGTGCAAAAAAAAAAGTTTGGAATGAGAATTAGAATTTCGAATGTTCATTGTAACAATTTACTTCATGTTTAATTTATTATTTTATAAATATATATGTTTTTTTTAAAAATATATATTTTTTTAATTATATTTTTCCCATTTTTAAAATTGTATTTTTTATTTATTTTGTACTTATTTTTTATCGTTCACCAAAAGCGACTTTTTTTCAAGACCTATCTAGGATCCATAGAGCATGAGGGCAGATTAGACAGCTCAAACTTGTGTATTTGAAGAAGAATGACCTATTTTTTAATCACACAGATAACTGTAGATGTTGTCTACCTAAATGAAAGTCCCTGTGCGTGTGCCGGAGGGTTTAAGCGAGTCTTAGACGTGTTAGCATTGTGTGTTAGCACAAAGCTTGGGCTTTCGGTACAACAGCTGAGCACACACAGCCCTTCCTGTCTTTCATCTCAAACTTTCAGGCTTTAGGCTGCGTTAGTGCTGCCTTCAATCTGCCGTGTTTAGGTCGCACGCCGTTTGGTTTCTGTTTAGTTTCGCACTTGCAACCTGAAAAGCAAGCTCAGATCTGTGTTTATGTGGAGTCACGGATAAAACAGACTTTATGGTTGTGTTTTATATTGTAGATGAGCTGAAACTTTGACTTGCTAAAACAGAGGATTCCGTACGTGTGCATGAGGATCTTAGAAATTAGTAACATAGAAGCAGATGACATTATGACACAATCTCTACTGAGATGTCATTGCAAACTGAACTCAATGGCATTTTATGAAGCAGTTATTTTAGTACGCTTAAGTTCGCATGTGAGCTGAATTTTCCAAAGTAGAAATTCGAGTCATTGCCATGTCAACAAGTTAGTTTTATTGATATTTTTGGTTGTTGTTGATGAACACATTCAGTACAAGATTTTTTTTTTCCAGGCCCCCCTCCAAAAACAAATCTATTAAATAGCATCATCCTTTTAGTTCAATAAATGTAGAGTTTTAGACAATTAATCATTATATTATCCCACTCTGGTTAGTATATCGATTTATATGTATTGTTTTTACTAACATCTTAATAAAATAATATTTCATAAGTACATCTGTTATGAAAATACCATGTTAGTATTAAGTTAATTTAACAGAACATTTACTAACTACTGTTTTATCAAAAAGTACAGTAGTTTTGTCTGTTTCAAGTCAAAATCTCCTTGTACACATCTTAAAATTCAGCACTTTGAGATATTTCTGTGATAAAGTAAAATTCTCTTATAAAAACAAGCCCAGATTATGTATTTCTCATTATTTTGTTTAGTTGTTCGCCGCTGCCAAGTAAAAGTCAACAGAATTGCGTGTCGCCTAAGCAAACTGAAGGATGTTTTATACTCCTCTGTCACGTTTCATTCAAATTATGTCAGGATTGGAGTTGCATTACAGGAGCGCAACAGTTTCATCCTGTGGTGTAATGAGAGTTTAGGGAACTGTCCATGGTGCTGCTCTGCAAAATGGGTGCTGAACACACTCTCTTCCTCAGAAACGCTGGCCTCTGCTTTACTGAAGGTCATTCGAGTTCGGCTTTAACCTTCATGACCTTTTAACCTGCTGGTTTACACCCATTCAGCAGGGTAAAACTACAAGTACATCACAAATTAAAGCAAAACATCGACACGCTGCCATTTTGGCTCAATAAATCAAGACGCGCCACCAAAACGTTCACGTCGTAATTGTGTATCCGTGTAACATCTTGTTACCTGTTTTTTTTTCTTCCTCAACCCTTTCCACAAAGCCATCCATGCACAAACTTCACTTGGTTAATCCAAGCAAATGAATTTTGTGGGTTTAATTCAACAAGGTTTTAAAAATGTTCCATCTGCTGTGGAGCAGCTGGTGATAGACTGAATGTAATTAATTACTTAACTTTTGAACAGTAGTCCAGGAAAACAGAGCGCCGTGTGTGTGTGACTGTGTGTGTTGGAGAAATGCAAGTGAAATCAAGAGCATGGCAGGAAGATTACACACAATAGAGCGACGTTTGATTTCTAGCGACGAGCGTTTGATGCGATGACTCCGGAATTATATTCGCAATTAAACGAAAACGTGTAAATGGAAACAAAAGGCGCCGAATCCTCTCCATCTGATTGGCTTTAAGAGATTCAAGCGACACATCAAATGTTCCTCTGAGCAGATATCTTTCATATAACAGATCGAATGCGATTTGAAAAACATCCAGTGCAAAAATAGAAGTCAATCGAAGTAAAGCACGAAAAGGCAGCGAGCCACGTTGTGTAATTAAAATTACATGGGCCTTTTTGACACTTTTTTCCCCCTCTGAATATATTTCAGCATCTACCTTGATAGCAGTGTTACCTCATTGGCTGCGGGTGTGTTTGTTGGCCTAACTATAAAGGATCTGCCTGCACCCTTGTGGGCTGGGAAGAATTAGGATTTATGAATTTATTTCCTCTGTTGTATTGTTTAAACAGCTTTGGTTCAGTTTTGATCCTTTCCTATGCCTTTGAGGCTGTTCCATGGTGTCAGCTGTTGACTGATAGTAAGAGAACTGCCGCACAGTATGAATGAAAGAGAAGTAGCGGTTGGTAAACACTGATAAGGGATAAATAGAAAGCGGTCAGGCAGTGATAGTTCAGTGGGAGCCCAGATTGTGTGCGGTCTGGTAAAATGAGATTCTAAGCCTGTCCTTTTTTATTCTTCCACCCCCCCCTCTTTTAACCACACCATCCACCACCCCTTCACAACACACACACCATCCACCACCCCTTCATAACACACACACCATCCACCACCCCTCCGGATTGCGTTTGTCTGGAAAATCTCCAGTGACCTCACTCGGCAAGTCCTGGGCTTTAGAAAGCTTCTTTTTTTTTATGGTATATGTGTGTGTGTGCATCTCTGTTTGTTTTGTCGACTGACATGGGTCAAGTTAGCCAATAGACATGTCCCTGCTGATTATGGACAGCTGCCACTGGTGTGAGTCCCACCTTAATGCATTTTACATGGAATTATGAGCAGAAAGACAATATGGAGTCAGAAGGACACAGCAGCCTGTGCAACCTTACTAAACATCGCTCTGATTGTAGGATATTTCTATTTGCTTTGAACAGTGATATTGGCAATGCACTCTATCTCTTTATCATTTATCAAAACTCGGGAGTAAATAAAGTAATAATAATAAAAAATGTTTAAAATTTTTTAGTTGTGGTCACGGTAGAAATATTAAGGAAATACATTTAAATAATTTCAGTAATAGTTTGCGGTGTTTTATATTGACATTACTTTGATTGTAAAATATATTTATTTTATTTTTATTTTTATTTTTTATTTTATGTTTATTATTTTTGTTTGTTGGCACTCTTTATTATTATTTTTCTCTTAAACTGGAGAAATTGAAGTAATAATAATAATAAAAAAATCTGTTTTTAGTCACGGTCGCTACAATCAAATAATAATATGTACTTAGTATATATTATATAATAATGCTATTTCTTATTGCTATTTGTTTATTATTGCTAATTTTCATCAATAGCTTGCTATGGTTTAGCTATTAATGTGTTATAATTATATCACGTTGATTTTAAAACATTTCTTTTTGTTTTGATATTGGCACTCTATCTTTTTTTCCTAAAACTTTAAAGTAATTGAAGTAATATTATAAAAATGTTTTACAATTTTTTAGTTATGGTCACAGTAAAAAACAATATGGCAACAAAAAACTGAAAGAATAATATATAAGCTTTCATTTTTTATTAATAGTTTGCTATACTTTATCCATTCATGTTTTTTATTTACTTCACTTTGATTAAAAACAAACAAACATTTATTTTTGTTTTGAACTGATATTGTATTGATATTGTAATTTTTTTTAGTCATGGTAAATATGAAAGAAATTAATAGTTTAATGTGCTTTATTTACTCCTTTTAACACATTTTTATTTATATTTTAATACCATGTTTATATATTACTTGTATTCATGCTAATTTTACACTTTGCATATTTATTCAAATGTTGCATCTTGTGGAACATTACTGAAATTGAAATAACATTAATTGCATTTACTATATTCATTTATTAGATTATGGCTGAATATTTTAGGACCCAAAGTGATGTTTTATTCAAGTTCATATATGAAAGCATTCTCTCCTTTATTTATTAATTTATTATGTGACCTTTGCTGGAACACCCCTGAACCGTTTTTTTCTTTTCCAATCCATCTTTTATGAGATTAGACAGACCTTCATAAGTTATACCTTGAGGGTCACCATGTGGTATATTTATACTGAAAATAGTTCAGCCCATTGTGCGTCGCTGCCTAATGAGATTGGTCGTTAAATGAATGGCACAAAGGCTGAAGGGGGGCAAACGGGGGGATAGAGACCCAAAGCACTCTCGCCACGCGACACAACAGCAAGACACGCCGTAACCCCGACCCCACCTCCTCTGCTCTCCACTAACAACACCTTTCATGTCGCTGTGAAAAGCTAGCGTGGACGTGGTAAGTCAGGTGGTCCTTCACTGCCCTGCTGACCGTGTTTGTGTCCGTCTGCGCATCTGTGTTTGTTAAGAGAGAGAGAGAGGGAGAAGCCGAGAGGTGGGTAGAGGGTGAGAAAGATGCTTGGCTGGATAGAGGGTTTGATCTGTGAAATGCATCAAGACAAGTGCAGTGCTTTTTGTAAACTGTCATTTCCAGGGTCGTGTTTGAAGAGGGGTGATGCTCCCGCAAGCATGTTTCAGAGTCAGAGTTGAGACACTCTTCTTTGGATTAAACTCTTCACTGTAATTAATGCATTGTTTGTCTTTCCTTATGTACTCTTTACTTTTGTGTTCGCAATGCATTTCCCTAAATTGCACTGTGAGGCTTGTGCATTTGAGGAGTTGTTTAGTTATGCATTGGGAAGCGTGGTGTTTTGATAATGGCATATGTGAAAACTTAAGTAGGTTCTTCCAAAGATTCAGATTAAGAGCTTGTGTTTGCTGATTTTGTGGACTTCATGCTACACGGTTAACTGATTGTTTCAGGACTGTTGAATCAGAGGATGCTAACTGATGTTTCGGTTTTTCCTCAAAGTTTTATTCAGCACAGTTGCTTTTAAATGAATGTGGAAAGTGAAAAAAAAAATGCCTAAAAACATTGAATTTATATTCCGTGCTTGAAAACGTTTTCTTTTTTTCTTTCTCTCAAATTTTTTTTTATTGCGTCATTTGGTTATTTTGAATGTATATTCTTTTTATCATATAAAATAGTGATTTTGGTTTCGCATGAATTTGGAATAAAATTGTAAAATATCATAAATGCATCAATAATATTTATAAATAAATACATTAAATTAAAATAACTAAATAAAAATAAATATGAAATATTTTATATATTTTATATTTTTATTTTATGGCTAGTTATTTTTACAATTATTTGTTTGCTTCAGATATGATTTTTTTTTTTTTTTGGTGCAATTTAGTTATTTTGAATTTATATTTTATTATAATATAAAATATTGATTTTGGTTTCCCACAAATTTGCAATAAATTAAAAAATAGCAAAAGTGCATAAATTATGTCAACTAAGATATTATAGTTTGCCACATGGCTAGTTTTATTTTATTTTATTTTGTGTGTGTGTGTGGTTCAGATGTGATGCACTGCACACACCGTTTTATTTTGATAATTTTTTTTTACATTTTTGTCAATCTGATGAATGCAAATGTTCCCAGATAGTTTGAAATCTAGAGATTGAAATGACTTCAATTTACAAAGTACTACTTTATCGAACATTTGGTCCTTTAAAAGATGCATATCTTTTTTCTCTCTCTCTCTCTGACTATGAGAATATGGGTTAAGAGTGTTCAGAATCCATCCTCTTTATTAAATCCTGGGGTTAAGTCAAATTTACATTTCTTTAAAGATTATTCATTTTATTGATGCACATAATCATGTTCAAGTTCCATCTGCTGGTCTGGGAAGCTTGTTTTAAACTCGTAATGTGCCCTTTTTTTGACCTTTTAAGTAGAAAATAGTGTGACCTCACTGTAGGGTCACAAATGAGTGTGTGTCTGCGAGTGTGTGAGTGTGTGTGTGTGTGTGTGTGTGTGTTTGCTTATAAATTCTCTTTAAGGACATTTAAGGATGTTTTCATTTGAGGAATTAAAATATCACACATAAAATATCTATAGAGAGAATTTTTTTTTCTTCTAAAAATGCAAATTTTTTATTGGTTTAGTCATTTATAATGAGCTTTATATAGAAGTAGTGTGTGTGTGTGCTCTCTGTCTGTGTTGTTTTACACTTTTGCTTACACAAGTATTCTAGTTCTTAGGATAAAATAAGGCAATTATGGATTTTTTGTGAGTTTATTTCCTACACTAGACATAATTTATTGTAAGCACCTTAAAAGCAAGTTGTAAAAACAAGTTTATGACGAGAGTGCGCAGGCATCCATTCTATTTATTAGAAGATTACAGAATGAGACTTGATAAATCCATGATCCTGATCCCTCAGCTCTTTTGGACATTTTAGTTAAATCAGAATTCCCCCCTAGTCCTCTTTTTAATGCATAAAATACTTAGGCGCAACTCTTTCCAAACAAAGCTTACTCGGACTGGGAATTCCTATGCCAGAGGTAAATCCGAGTTAACATGGATTTAGACTGGCATGAGTTAAAGGACTAGAGTTTGTAATCCAGGTGGCCGGGGGATTTCGCCACACACTGGCAAAAATCACTTAAAACTCCCCGAACAGCCTGAGCTGCAGTCTTCCTGAAATGATGACAGCAAGCCGGAGATGTGCTGAAGCAGAGGTCCGTGCTGCTGCTGTTTGTTTAGATGCCAAAGAGGACGTTCCAGCGGGTTATAGACCGGCTCGTTTGGGTTTATATATGGATTTGACACTGTTTGAGTTGAATATGTCGGTTTGTTCGAGAGTGTCAGCTTGTGTTCTGCAGTCTTTCCCAACCTTTTTTGTCACATATACCCTGATAACCTCATTAATGAGGCTCAAGTACCCTCATATACACGGCTTCTATGGTATTTATATTAACTTATGTTATTATATCTATAAATTAGCAATATTTAATATTAATACGGAATATTTAGCATTAATAATTATCAGTAATATTATTAAAGTTACTTTTAAACAACGACAAAAACTATTGTGGGAGAAAAATAGACTCAATAAGTAGTGTAAAACTTTACAGATTACACATTTTTGTCCTTATAAAGGAACTGAAATAATGACATTTACCACAATTAATTGTATTATTATTTATTATAAGTAGGACATATATTCTACTTTAAGGGTAAACTTTATAGATTACATTATACATTATTATTATTATTATATTTTTGGACTTTTAAAGGAATTGAAATAATGACATTAATCGAAATGAGTTGTAGTTTTAATCTTAACAAGTATTGCTTATTATTCTCGTCATTTATTTATTTATTATTATTATTATTATAAGTAGCACATATATTCTGCTTCAAGTGTAAAACTGATTACATATTATGTTTTTGTCCTTATAAATGAACTGAAATAATGCCAATAATCATAATTAGTTGTGCTTTTAATCTAATTATTATTATTAACAATTAATTTGTACATGTATTCTACTTTAAGTGCTGCCTTTTGTGCTCCAGGATTTAGCTGGAATGGTAGCCACGGCTTCACAATTTGCCGACCACCTGGTAGTACTCATGCGTCCTCTCTATTGAGATACCTTCCCGTCCTGAAACAATGGGCCGGATCAGTGTGCGCTGATAACGGAGGACGGGCGAGGAAGTTGTCCCTGCTAACACCTGGCCATCTCATTTTGATTTCAGATGCCCTTTTATGCTTCCCTCAAACCGTATTAAGGGAGGTGATATCTCAGCCTTTGAATGGAAGATGTAGAGACAATGCAATGCAATTGTTAGCATAAATAAATAGTGGCTGTTTGCATTGCTCAGTAACTTTTCCAATATATATCTGTGTCCTAAAAGACTTTTAATAAACCTTAATGACTAAAAGTATCGCTTTCTGTTCAAATGGGACTTTAAAAGTGCTTCAGTAGAAAGGGAGAACTTCATATCTGACTTTAGCCATAATTTTAAAGCGCCTGACAATATTATTTAGCTTTGTGTGTGTGTGTGTGTGTGTGTGAGACATTACTAAGTTATGTATTTAATTTAATTATGTGATTAAGTTTCTTTTTATTTAAAATGATATTTTTTACTTCAAAATTTAGCTGCTATTTTCAAAGTTGAAAACTTGAATGCTAGTGTGAAATATCTTTTTTCTTTTTTTTGCATTATAATGAGTCATGATCTAAACTTGTCAACAGTAAAGTTGTATTTAGTCATTGGGAGTCTTTTATCTATTTTTGTGCTCCTCTAAATGACTAGTTTATTTGTGTATTTATGTCATTTGGTCACTTTTGCAGAATTGTTTGCACGAGCTTTAACTCTGAATCTCTGCGAACGCCTGTTTTCATCGCAAACAACCATTTTTTTTATCATCTGCGTTTGCTGGCAGATTTCTCCTAGAATAATTTATCAGATGAGAAATGCTCTAAACAGTTGGAAACAAGTGTATCTTTGAAGTTACTCCCACATTAGACCTAGGGACAGATGATGCACTTTAAGGTAATTACACTGAAACTAATTATGCTTGCCCTAGAAAGAAAACATAGCCTCATATTCCAGGAGCTAACAGAAGTTAAAATAGCAGCTTTTGAGTTCTCAGATTTCACAGTTTAAAGTCTCTGGCATGAACTACACGGAGACTGATATCTCGCGTTTACACACACACACCGCCCCTTCTAATCTGGAGCGCCTCTTTTCTTCCCATCTTTCAGTCTTTGTTTTTATGCAGAAGGCCTAAATGGTGAGCTTTTTATCATTGTGAATATTTATACGTGTTTTTTTGTTTTTTTTTAGAGTCGATCAGTCTTATTTTGACCGAATCTTTGAGGTGCATTTAATTAATTTTCACTAATAATGCGTAATGGATTGTACTCAACTCCACCCAATTTGTTTGTTTCACACCCCCGCTCGCTTTTTATTTCAAAGAGCGTGTAAACAAAACCCCCAACTGCCTTTTCCGATTCGCAATTATTTTCTTCCTTTTTTCTTCTTTTCCCCCTTTTTTCGGTTACAGTAAGACATTCAGCGCAGGGGGAAAATGAAAGTAAAATGCCACTATCTCTCGCTTTGCGCTTTATTACGCCGCAACAGAAAAACACTTAGCATGTAAAATGAATGTGGAAATTATTCCTGGGGTAAACTATAAACACACAAGTTACCCCTCGCGCCCCCCACCACCATCCTCCTAGATCAGAGTGTAATTGCCAGTAATCAGGTCTGTTTGCAGCTGATAAAACCTCTCTGAATGTGTGGAACCCTCTTTGTATGATGACTCAATTACGCCCGAAGTGGCTCATCAAACCTGGACCATCAGCAGCTTTAATAAATAAGGAGGCACAAACTTGCTGCAGGCGCATTGTGATTCCATTCATTCCATAATTAAATCCATTCCTGGCTTAACCCTTTTCCAGCCAGACGCTACAGACGAACAAAAAGCGGGAGGGAGAGAGATAGAAAGAGAGCGGGTGACCTTGCAGTGAGACTCTGTGTCTTCATAACTCTCTTTATGCATGATACGAGCACAGACAGGTGATATGGAGAGAGAGAGGAGAGAGGAGAAGAAAACAGGGAAAGGTGATTGGAAGGAGAGAGAGAGGGAGAGAGGGAGGTGTCTGGGTGGAGATAGAGCTGGAGGTCTTTATTTATTCATTGTTTAGTGCCACATAGTGCTTATTCCATAATTACACTGAAAGTACAATCTAATCATAACAGTCATTCAGGAAGGACAAGGGCACTGAGTGCGCTTCCAATGTTTGCTATGCTTATTTCTTTCTGATTTTTCACGCTCTATCGTTTCACAAAGTCTAGATGCAAAGAAAAATCTTAATGCAAGTGAAAGAGGACTTTTAATAATAATAAAAAAGGCATGCATGTTTAATAAAAACTTGCCTGAAAGGTTTAAAGGCATATTCTGGACTAGGCCATTTATTTCTGAATTAAATGCACATTAAATACAATGTAAGTCTTTTTTATCACGAAAAAAAAAGTGTGGAAGTCTGTGGGAGAACTGATATAAGCCATGGTTATTATTATTATTATTCTAAATAAATAAATACATTTTGTTACTTGCAATAAAATAAACATGATTAGAAATAACATAAAATATATATTTTTTAAAAGTTAAAAACTTATTATATTTTACATTGTTCATTTTCATTTAGTTGAACTTGATACTAAAAATGAAATAAATATTAATAAAGCTATATAGATATAACAACTTAAATACTAAAACATTAAATTGAACTGAGAAAATGGAAAATATAAAAACTATAAAACAAATTCAGATATCAATAAAAAATATTATAGTACCTTAATGATACTAATATGAGACTTTTTTTGTTTTGTTTTATTTTTAACCATCAGTTTCTAACATTTAACCACAGAATTAGTTTTTTACTGCTATTATTTGCAATAATTTGTATCCCTTTTTTGTATCCACATCCTCAAGTCTAACATCCCCAAAAATAATAGTGTTTGATATATCTAAAAATACGTCAGTGACACTCATCTGGTTACTAATAACCTAAAATGAATTCGAATACTTAAAATAAATATAATTCTTGGTGAAATATAAGTTAAACCTCAACTTGTGTTTAAGCTTGTACGCTCGCCCCATAGACTTTAATTGTAAGTGCATAACTGTCAATGCATGATTTGTTTGTTCTAATCAACAGGATACCACAAGTATTGTCTCCAAACTTGTAATTAAACCCATTTCTGCGCATGCCGTTATAAAGATAAAGATGATTTGAGGTTTGATTACTAGCAGTCGTCCTTTGAGCAGTTAAATCAGATGAGCTGTGATGCTGTGATGATAACAAACGTAATTACCATATGCATTGTGCACTTGTCTGTTTGTTGGTCTTATTTTGGTGATGCTAGCATTCATGTGATAAAGAGTAGAAATGCTCTGTCTTAATCATAGCATGTGTGCGTTTTTGTTTTGACCACAAAATGCCATTCATTTTTTTCTACTAAGGAATTGCGCATGTTAACACTAATCTGCTTTGTACGTGTGTTTTTAAGGGTCGCCGTGTCGTTATTTGAAACGAATCCCGCCCATTGATGCTCAGAGGCTGTAAAGTGCAACTCTCGTTCGGCTCAGACGGGACTTTGAGAAAAAGAGCAGATGGGTTAGGGCAAAGAGCACCGGCCGCATACACACACGCAGACATGCGCACGCCGAATCAGGAAGCGCTTTCTCCTTAGAGACCGCGAGGCCATGCACATTAGCGGCCCGGCCCTCAGAGGGACGCTTGCTCCGTGCAGAAGGGGCTGAGAGAAACCCCCTTATAATGATTCAGCAGATGATGGGCCGTCTTTCTTCTTATGTTAATGAGGGGGCCCCTCCTCGTCCCCGGTGGTGGGGGGCAAAAGATGCTGGGAGTTTTTAGCCATAATTAACACAAAGCTCTCTCTTTCTCTCCCTCAAAGCCAACAGGCATGAATGGCTCACCAATAGCGGAGCTCAGGCGTTGTGTAGCGCAGCGTTTAAATTGTCCCGATGCGCGCAATCACACAAAACTCTTCCCGGATTAACCATATTAATTACACACAAGCTATTTGATTTCTGTCAAGCAATCAATTTGCATCTTGTTAAGAAAGCCACATGAGGTCTTGTCTGATAATTCGCTCCCAGGTTTCTCCATGGCACCGTTTGAAATGTTCACAGTTAGTGTTTCTATCCGAACAACTTCTAAATGTACACTGTAAAAAATGATTGTGATTTTAACAGTAAAAGACTGTAAAAATGCTACAGTAAAAACCTGTTAACTGGTTAACAGCAAGTTTCCATACTCTATTCGGAGTGAGAAAAGTGTGAAAAGAAAAAGTCATTGTATTACTTACAGTGACAAACTGTAAATTGACACTCCCAGAATTCCCTGCATGACACTTCATATTTGATGTTTTTTTGTTGAAATAACATGTTTCTTAGTTTTTTCTTATTAGTTGTGTACATTAGCATTTAATCTTACATCTAATGTTGTTAAATTAATGTTTATTGCATTATTTCAGTATCAAGTGTGTCATCGTGATGGGGTTTAGTGTTTGTGTGAATGACACTCTGTGCACCTTCTATATATAAGTATTGCCCTCCTCAGCTCGTAGAAAAGCTGTTTGCGATGAGCTTTGGTTCATCATGTGACTTTCTCATCACCACCAGTTTTTGGTGGTTATCAGTGCATTACAATGGTTCAAAACAGATATTAGTACTTCAATATGTTGGTTTATTAATATTACATCAGTTAATGAAATACGGTATTTTATTGTGAATTAAGTTAAGTTTTATATTTTACAGTTAAGTCTGTAAAACCTAAAATGTTGCTACCATATTTTTTACGGTGAAGTTCTGGCAACCACAGCTGCCGGTATTTTACCGTAAATGTCACAGATTTTTTTTTTTTTTTACAGTGTAGTCGTCAGAAGCAAATTCAAAAAATGAACTGTGTCTTGAAACAGCATGCACAACCTAAATATATCAAAAGCAACTAAAGCAACCTGACTACATTGAGTTTTTTTGAATGGTTTTTATTTTTATTGTAAATCAAATCAGGTAGATATAGCATTTTAGAGTAAAAACAGCATGTTTTAATGTGTTATTAATCATATTATTTAATATGACTAAAGCAAGTGCATTGAGCTATAGGGATTTTTAACAGATAGAAATCTATTTTGGACTAAAACGGCAGATTTGAATGTTTTACAGTGTGTCATTAATCATATTATTTAATATAACTAAAGCAACCTGAGTTGTGCATTGTGTTACAGTGATTTTTAACAGCTAAAAATCACTTTTTAGACTAAAACAGCATGTTTTTACAGTGTGTCATTTATTTTATTATTTAACATCACTAAAGCAACCAGAGTGCAGTGATTTTTAACAGGTTAACAAGTAAAAACTGCACATTTTAATCTTTTACAGTGTATCATTAATCATATTTAATTTTACTAAAGCAACCTGAATGGATTAAGTTACAGTGATTTTAGAGTAACAAATGCTCATTTTAATGTTTTACACCGTGTCATTAATTATATTATATGACTGCATTTATATGCACATTTTAATGTTTTATCATTACTCGTGTTTTGACGAAAGCAAACGGAATGCATTGAGTACAAATTGCTTTTAAGAGTAAAACTGTCGATAATCAGAAATGTCTACATAACTGCTGTTTTTTGTGAACATGTTTTGACTTAAGGACACATTTGTGATGTAAAAATTGATTTCACACTAGCGATTCAAAAATAGTCTGTAAACACCTCAAGCGTAATTCAAGTTGTCACTGACATCTTTTGTCATTTTTTGCCCTCAGAGCATGAATGTCACACTAACATCTTAGAACAGCTGAAGAAACGTGTGTGCAGTAACCAGAGCGGCCCGTGGGGACCTCGCAGAACATCTTATTCATTACAGGCCAAACAAACTAAGGTAAAATTAGTCATTGTTTCTACAGAGCAGTCAGAGTATCTCACATGTGCAGGTGTAGTTTATACGTTCTTGTTTGTATGTTACATATCATTTTGTGGACTCACCTCTATTTTTCATGTTTGTGTGTATTTACATGCTGCTTAATCATTTATGAAAGTATAAAAATATTGCACCAAACAGTTAAACATGTTGAATGCAACATCTGTTGTTTTAAAACGGGCAGTTTTTGAATGCACAAACAAGTTCAGTAAAATTGTCCAGTTCTGAATACTTTATTTTATTTGAGTTTATTTACTATTTCATATTTACTACTTAGAATTGTATATAATGTTATCTAATTTTATTTTGCGTTTCATTTTATTTGGTCACTTTTATAGCATTTTCTATGTGAGCTTTAGACAGTAACAATGAGAATGCACTTAATTTGATTTCCATTTTAAATGCATAACTATCAACACACTTTTTGTTTGCTAAAGTTTTAGTATAAATTATTTGTATGTGTGTATGTTTCATATTTATATGATGCACAATCATTTAAAAATTATTGTAGATGTACAACACAGCAAAAATGTTTTGTTCGGAAACCTAAATGTGCTCTGATTGAAATGAACTGGTTTTATTCAAATCAAATATATTATTTAATATGCATAAACGTGATTATTTTAGATTTCTGACAATGTTTAGCTTGTGCAATAATAATTCTACTATATTAAAACTAGTTTGTGATTTGGCTTGGGAACCACTTGGGCCATCATTTACAAAGTTGTTTCAGTTCAAAACCGACTTGTTACCTGAGGTTCTCGGCACTTGTTGACATATGGTTCGGTTTTGCAAGGTGGTGACGGTGTAATTTAAGGGATTGTTAGCAGCCAGCTGTTGCCTGATCGCTCTCTCTCCTCCTCATGACAAAGTTTCCGCTCAGAATATCAGAAATATCAAATTACGTAAGCCTGGAAATCTGCGTCCCCTTTGTTACAATAAACCCCAGCGCTTGTGGGGCTAATAAAAGATTTCTTTTTACTCTCCCACCGAAAAAATAGCAAAATCACCAAACAAAACCCGGCTCTGGCAGTTTTTAATAGTTTGGGCTTTCAAGAGGCGTTCAGAAAAGCCCATCCGGAAGCGATGGGCCACTTCTGGCGTGGCGTGCGTTAGCGCGCGTCTATGTGTACACGAGCGAGCGAGTGTAATGAACTAATCAGGTACATTAGTTTTTACAGAATGTAATCTATAGTGTTAGCATCACATACATTTTAATGTAATAAGCATTTTATATCATCTTAAAGATGTATTACTCATTACCTCTGCAACATATTTATTTATTATAATATAATTAGAAAATATATTATATATTTATTTTATTATAATATAATATCTAGTTTTATATCTAAAATGTAGTTATATGTAGTTTTATAACTAAAATCTTGTGAAGTAAAAAATTATTATTTATTATTACTTAATTTAATGAATTTAAAGTTCCAATAAGTAAATTCATACTTATTATCATAGTATACAGTATAATTATCAAAAAATCTGTATTGAATATACATGTGTACATTGTACATGTGTATACTGTATATACTTATGCATACTAAATAGTCTTTATTCAAATAGTTAGAAATGTCCACTTTTATTTACATATTTTTATATTCTTATTTTTTTAATCAACATTAACTACTGATCTGTTTAGCATTACATGAAGTTTAATGACGTAATAAGTCTTTCATATCATTGTAAAATTGTATAACTCTGCAACATAATATTTATTTTAAGCTCTTGTTATAAAACATAATCTCATACGACTCTTTGGAGTGCATTATTGGTTTGTATAAACATGCAGGGATGCATTATATTTGCCCCGTACAAAGTTCACATAAACAAGGTGAACACATTTCCCATAATGCCTCAGCGACGGCCTTCTGACAGGCTGGTTTCCTCACGTGTGCGCACGCACCCTTTTCCTATGCACATTTGATCTGAAGTGTTAGTTTAACGGTCTCACATCAGATCTGTCAATTTTAATATTAATCCTCTTTAGCTGGAGAGAGGTGCGGTTGCCGCAGCGATGCATTATGCAGAGACAGTGACTTCATTATGTGGCAATATTCTTTCAAACGAGTTAAGGAGGGCGTCGTGAATGGAAAGAGCGACTAAAGCATGACAGGGGACATCATTATTCAAGTGTTTAGAGCTGCGTACTGTACCTCTCATGAGCGCCTGGCCCTTTAATGTGCCGGTAAAAATTCATGATGGTGTTTTATTGAGTCTTCATCATGGGATTGAGGTGAAGCTGTGAACGAGACATTCTCTCCCACTGACACACATTCCTTCTCTCTCTGTCTGTCTGTACATCTCGTGAGACTAGGTTCACAGCGAGGCTTTGAGTATATCATGTTGTCAGAGCTGTGATTGTTAAACACTGTTTAGTAAAGTGAACCAGCTTTTTCCCTATGCAAATCCAGATACGTGTATTGTCTTACACTGTGTAATTGGTTGCTAATTTTGCCCCAAGAGGAAGTATTGCACATCCTAAACATGCTCTATGAAATATAAAACAATTCATTCGTGTCAGAGAGTGTTCATTTACCATGAAAATGTACAGAGCCACTGAAGGAACATGGTGATGGGAGGAAAGATTGTATTTCAATGCTTTTGTGTTCGCTTGCAAAACTTTTGCATTCTCTTGTAAATATGTTGTGTTCCCCTTGAGAAACTTTGCATTTGCTTGCAAAACTTTTCAGGAAACCTTTGTATCCTCTGTGAGAGAATGCAAAGTTTTTTGGGAGAATGCAGAAATTTTGTAACGAAACTCAAATTTTTTTTCAGTATTTTTCTTTTGTGAGAGAACACAAACACTTAGTAAAAGAACACAAAGTGTCTTATGGAAACGAAAATGTTTCATGAAATGTTTTGCAAGAGAATGCATATTTTTTGGGGGAACACAAAAATTTGTCTAGAAACGCAAATATTTCATAAATAGAAATGTTTTGTGAAAGATTGCCAAAAAAATTTGTGAGAAAATGCAAAAGCTTTGTTAGAGAGCGCAAATGTTTTGCGAAAGATCACAAATGTTTTACGAAAGAATGCAAAGTTTCTTGAGGAATCCACAATTTGGCAAGAAAAATGTCTTGTGAGAGAGCGCAAATGTTTTGAGAAATATTGCCAATTTTTTATGAGAGAATACAAATGTTTTGCGAAGATCGCAAATGTTTTATGAGAGAATACAAATGTTTTGCGAGAGAATACAAATGTTTTGGGAAAGATTGCAAATGTTTTGCAAAAGATCGTAAATGTTTTACGAGAGAATACAAATGTTTTGCGAGAGAATACAAATGTTTTACGAGAGAATACAAATGTTTTGCGAGAGAATACAAATGTTTTGGGAAAGATTGCAAATGTTTTGGGAAAGATTGCAAATGTTTTGCGAAAGATTGCAAATGTTTTGCAAAAGATTGCAAATGTTTTGCAAAAGATCGTAAATATTTTACGAGAGAATACAAATGTTTTGCGAGAGAATACAAATGTTTTGGAAAAGATTGCAAATGTTTTGCAAAAGATCGTAAATGTTTTGCGAGAGAATACAAATGTTTTACGAGAGAATACAAATGTTTTACGAGAGAATACAAATGTTTTACGAGAGAATACAAATGTTTTACGAGAGAATACAAATGTTTTGCGAGAGAATACAAATGTTTTGGAAAGATCGCAAATGTTTTAAGAGAGAATAAAAATGGTTTTAGAAAGATCGCAAATGTTTTACAAAAGAATACAAATGTTTTAGAAGAGAGTGCACATGTTTTGTGAGGGAATTAAAAGTTTCAAGGGGAATGCAAAAATTGGCTAGAAAACAAACGTTTTGTGAGAGAGCACAAATATTTTGCAAAAGATCGCAAATGTTTTTCGAGAGAATGCAACTTTTCTTGGGGGAACAAAACATTTTCTTGAGAAAACTTAAATGTTTCATGAGAGAATACAAATGTCTTGCGAGACAATGCAAAGTTTTTGTGGAACGCAAAATTTGGGCTTGAAGACATGTTTTGTGAAAATGTTTTTTTTTTGAGAGAATGCAAACATTTTGTGAGAAAATGCAAATGTTTCATTAGCGAAGACAAATGTTTTACAAAAGAATATGAAGTTGAGAGAATAGAAATGTTTCGCGAAAGATCGCAAATGTTTTATGACAGAATACAACGTTTTTTGGGGGGACACAAAAATTTTCATGAGAAAATGGAAATGTTTTATGAGAGAACACAAATGTTGTGCAAGAGAACGCAAAGTTTCTTGGACGCAAAATGCAAATGATTTGCGAGAGAACGCAAAAGTTTTGCAAGCAAATGCAAAGTCAATCCATCTCATATGTTTTCACCATGTCCATAAAAATTTTACCTAAAAAAGTGCATCATGTTGGAACATTTAAATGACATGGTTTTATTCAAGTCACAAATATACAAATTATATATTGAAAATTATATAAAATACATTTTATAAGACTGAATCGATCTGAGTACTTTGTGTTGCACCAACAAAAGTCATATAATAAAATATCTCCTTTAGATAATGATGGCACATTTTAAGTCTTTTTTAAAAATCTTATAATGAAGACTGAACTAGTTGCCTATTGACTGTTTGACTTTCAGCACTACTTCCTAAAAGAGGCATTACCCAAAATGCTTGACCTTAAAGGGACAATTCACTCAAAAGGGAAGATTTTGCCATAATTTTCTTGCCTTTGTGTTGTTCCAAACCTATATGACTGCATGCACCTCTCATCTGTGTGATTTATTGAGTTTGCTGGGCTGTTGTTTACCCATCAGCACTACTTGAAATCTTAGCTAAATTGAGTCAGCTGATACTGGACAAGGCCAGATCCTCTCATGCGGTTTAAAAACCTGAAGCCTTATTTGCATCTCTGTGTTTTGTTTGGATTTGCATCTTTTTTTGCTACTATCCATAGCTATACTTTCAGAGCACAAAAAGGAGGTTTATTTATGATGTTTTGTATGCCACACGAGCTGTATCCTCAACATAAGCTTCTCTCACCGAGTCAGCAGGAGCCTTCGTCATTGTGTCCGTCTGAGTGTGACATTAAAGCGTGAGGTGTGTGAAGGATCACAGGCAGGTGCTGGAGGGGCCGGTCCCGCTGGTGGAAATGTAAACACGTGTGTTTACTCTTTCTCTCTCTTTTTCTGTTTGCAGTTCTGCCTGACTGCATCGCTGAGGCGCCCAGGTAAGCCAGAGTTCACTACCTGCTTCCGAGTGTCAGTATATGGCTTTTCTGATGCCTTTTACAGCATACGTGCAGTTGTCAAAAGTTACGTGTAAGACTTCAGTATGTGGACACTTAAGTCGCACTTAAAAATAAATGAATTGCATTGGATGCAAACTATTAAAGTTGTGTTTGCACACAAATCAAGAGCTTTTCTCTTGCTCAATGACTTTTATTCTGGTGTTTTTTAATGGCTGAATGAAGTCAGTGCGTTTAGCACATTAACTATGAACATGATCCACTAACATCTGGCAACAGCTTGTAAATCATGTGAACTATTTTGCTTGAAAAGTGAACTTTAAATTAAAAGTTGTTTGATTTGGTGTTTTATACTTTGATTTTTATATAATACATGTGTACAATATATACATTTACACAAAGTGTTTGGGTCTGTAAGATTTTTAATGCTTTTGAGTCTATTCTATTTTAATTTGTTTAAAATTCTACAGTGAAATCAGTAATATTGTAAAATATGATTACAATTTAAAATAACCTTTCTATTTGAATATATTTTCAAATGTAATTTATTGCTGTGATGCGCAGCTGAATTTTCAGCATCATTACTCCAGTCTTCAGAGTCACATGATCCTTCAGAAATCATTCTAATATGCTGATTTGCTATTATATATGCTAATATTCAATTGTGATGAAAATCTTGTTTCCACAAAAATATTAAACTTTTATTTTCATTTTATTAACATTTTATTTTCAGAATTATTTGATGAATAGAAAGTTCAAAAGAACAGCACATATTTTAAATAGAATTTTGTAACAAAGGTTTTAACTGTCACTTTGGATCAATTTAATGCGTAAATAATTTAAAAAATAAAAACTCATATTAAAAAATGACACTGATCCTAAACTTTTGAACTGTATATAATATAATATAATATGATTTCATTTTTGTTTATATTTATTTATATATATATATATATATATATATATATATATATATATATATATATTTTTGTTTATTTTTGTGTCTATGATTTCATACATTAAATGTGACTTAAGTGTCCAAATACTTTTTGGGGCCACTGTTAATTTTTTGCATGCATCTTATTAATTGTCTTTATCTTAATGCAGTGCAAGTTGTTTTGTGCATTTCTTTGTGCATTTTGTGTCAAACGCTACACTAACCTTTTTTATGTTATCGGCCTACAGCAAACATTTTATTCTCTGTATCATTACTTATTATGCAGCGTGATAGCTGATAATAGCAACAGATTTCTCATTGAAAATAATGAGCCAGTTCATGCTTGAGTGTTTTGGACTCTGTGTTCACACATAAGTTCACACATGAGGATCTGCGATGCTGATTTTCTTAGTCACATCTTGCAGGGAATTTCAGATGCTGCCCTGATGAGTTTTGTAACAAACTCGCTGCCCCAAAGAGCACAAAATGCATTTCGCCACCCATTTTACTTCCGTGACATTTTTTTTGTGTGTGTGTGTGTGAAACAGGATGCTCAGTGAGACAAAATGCAGGGAGAGGCTTGATTTGATCTATCGGGAATTGATTGGATGGTGAAAAGTGGTTGGAGGGGAGGGATTGAAAAATAAGAAGGCCAAAATGGAAAGTCGGTTCAGAGGTTGAATTATTAGTGATTATATTTTTGTCTTTGGAATAATGTGTCCCAACTAATCATTTACAGTAAGACCAGAAATGTGAATTAAGAAACACCATTGTTAATCCAATTCAATTGGGGTCTGAAAGTCTATTTTCATTTATTTAAAAAAATACAGTAAAAACAGTAATATTATTAAATATTATTATAAATTAAAATAACTGTTTTCTAGTTGGATATATTTTAAAATGTAATTTATTATATGATGGCAAAGTTGAATTTTCAGCATCATTTCTCCAGTCTTCAGTGTCACATGATCCTTCAGAAATAACTTTTATATGCTGATTTGCTGCTCAAAAAACATTTTTTTATTATTAATAGTGTTGAAAACAGTTGTGCTGCTTAATATTTTTGTGAAAACCGTGATACATTTTTTTCCGGAATTCTTAGATGAATAGAAAGTTTAAAAGAACAGCTCCTACTTGAAATAGAATTTTGTAACATTTTAAGTTTTTACTGTCACTTTTAATCAGTTTAATGCATAAAATAAATACTTTAAGAAATAATAAAAATATTAATACAAATTATCCCGATCCTGAACTTTTTTGAACTGTATTCATGTAAATGCATTTTTTTGCACATTTTATGAATGTGCAACATAATTTTTTACTCTTTAAAGCATCATATAGCTACTCAAGAACCTTATAACAAGATTTGCTGAAAGAACCGTTTTTAGTTGTAGGAGTCAATATTAGCCAAACCTTCAAGACTTCCAAGTGTCTAAACAAAGCTTTGACCTCGGAAAGAATCGAAACCTTTCGGTGCAGATCTTTGTACCTCAACCAATCACATACTCAGTTGATTTGTGACACGACGCATCCATTTAATGACCCTTGTGTTCTGCTTTCAGCTTGCATCTCGGAGCGGGTAAAAAGCGGGCGGCCGCAGAAGGGGCCCGCGGGGCGCCAGTCAACAAGAGGAAATCGCTCCTGATGAAGCCCCGCCACTACAGTCCCAGTCCCTGCCCCAGCGAGGGGGACGGCGAGGAAGACCTGGCAAGCGCTCAGGACAAAGACGTGCCCAGGAACACTGACACTCCAGCAGGTAGACAGATGTCCTGTTGTTTTGTCTGTTTTGATGAACAATTGACGCTGAATTTTAAACTACCATCTGTTGCATTCATATATTTGTTTCCCTCCTCCTCCTCCTCCTCCTCTCCCCCTCCCTCCCCGCATCCGTCTCTTCGTCCATCCCGGGGAAGTTCACGACTGTCGATTCCCGTTCGTTGTTTTTAATGCATCCGGTGTCCAGATTAAGGCGATTTCCTGCGCTCGACTTCTTTGAAACCCGGATTAAAAACTGGCGGTGGCGTTAAAGTAGCTGCCGCCGGGATGATTATGCAGCCTGGAAAAGTGCTTTTTTATAAGCAAGTGTGGTTGCTTGCATAATTATGCAAATAGGGTAACTGAGAATAGAATGCACCAAATTATATTGCGCCTCGTTGACAAAAGAGAGTGATCATACACTCCAACAACAAAACATTTTTGGCAACGAAGGCACGGAAACGTTAAAGTCGATATTACGTTTTAAAGCAGTCTCCTTTCTAGAAACAAAATGCTGCCATCTCCTAATGAATCAAATTATGAGCATGTTGGCAACAATACCCATGCTTTACATTTGTACCTCCACACCCCTATAATCTGCACTTATTTGGTATATTTTTAACGATGTAACCAAGCAACAAACGTAATTGTCCCTTTCGAAAGCTTTTGTTAGACCATCGAACGCAGCCCAAATATACATAATTAGGCATAATGTGTGCGGCTCATTATTGGACACATGTGGGTTGTTAAATGGACAACAAAATAGCTCAATAAATTGAACAGCATCATTGGAAATGGAATTTATTTGTTTCTCTGATTTCATATTACCCACAATAATCATAACCTTTTTTCCCCCCCTCCTCCTCCTTCGAATTTGTAGTATTATTTTCTGAAGTTGCAGTAGAAAAAAAATCTCATTTGTCATATTTCCCTGCTGTCTTGCAACATGTTTGCTTTGCGTTTTGCCAAAGTGCACTACTGAAGAAGTGCTGGTGGAAAAGAAAACAATTCAAAGACATAATGCGCGGGGTGTGACTGGGAGTGGATGGCGACTGGGACCGTAGCGGAATTAATGGATCTGTAGGGGGACGAGAGGGGTATGTGAATTTCATGAGGAAAAAAAGGGAAAAGGAAAGGCAGGGGAGAAATTAAAGGGGTGTAAGGCTTCCATTTGGTGCTGTTGTGTGTGTGTGTGTGTGACTCCAGCCAAGCTTCTGGTCTCCATACACACAATGGTAATGGTTATTCTGGAGTATAAACCATTCACCTGTTCCAAAATACAAACCACTCTCTGCATCCAAGCATTTTTCGCCCTTGTTCGCTCCAGTCTTTTTTTTTTTTTTTTTTCACTGTTCTGTATTTTTTTTTTTTTGGTCAGGGCTGTATCTCCATCTGGATGGCAGAGAACTCCTAATCATCTGCTCTGTTAATTGTGTCTTAGCATAACTGGCGAACTTTTCATCTGCGCTGGACCGCTTTGGGTTTTCACACCTCAAACTGCTGACAAAAGCGAGAAAATCAGGAAAATCGAACGCTTTTAAGTGCATTCATTGTGGAATCTATTGGGTTTGGGTGTCCAGATGCTTCATGTTCCTGCTTGTTTTTGCATTATTGGTGGGCTACTGATTCTTGAGATCAGAAATGAAAATGATCAAAGTGAAATTTGTTTATGTTTTGGTGCAACCTCCTACTACTTCCGAATTTTTATTTTTTTTTAACAAAAAAAAAATGTTTTCCCTTTCCTATCGCTCTGTATGGGTCAACACCATCAGATACAAACATAATATGTACTGTCAATTTGAATATTTATAATAAATGGAGCATTCAACTATGATTAAGAGTAAATTGAGACTACAGGATGGTTTCAGCTCCATCTTTTATAATGTCAGCGGCATCTCATGGAAAATCTGATGTTGTTGACAAAATGTTCACATTTAGTCCCATATGTTTTGTAGTCGTTTTGTTTTTCTGGAGTTCCTATAATAGAAATATAGAAAAATAAAACATTCAGGATGAAGACTAACCTGATTTTACTTCTCAAGTAAATGTATCTTGATTAATGAATGTTAAAATATTTGTACTGAAATATCTGAGTCAGAAAACTATTTTTTGCAGTGTATGTGTATTTTTTAATTAATATAATTTTTAAAGATACATATTTACATGTCAGTTATTTTTTACTGAGAATGGCTTGGTGAGTGAAAATATAACTAAGATGAAATGGCTTATTTGTGTAAAGAACATTCTAGTGATCCGTTCTGATTAATATCAATGTTGACTTAAAAGTGTGGGACACGTTTAATCTCTCAAGAATCAGTGCTGTAACATTCGACACGCATACAATTGGATGCAATTCCAAAAATAAAAACAGACGAGATTATCCACCCTTTCCTCAAGCAGCATGCATAAAAACTATAATTATCTGCACAAACAGAATCAAAATTTAGGTTGTGCGCTAGCATTATGCCTTCGCATTCGTACAGCGCCAAAGTAGACCTCTGTGACATTATGCCGGAGTTTGGCATGGTATGAACGCATCGGCAAGCACACTCTAACCCCTCAAAGCCTGGTTTCCATTTTTGGCAAGAGACGGGTGAGATTCTAAATGCCACTGAGCTCTCTATCCCCCATTTAGGGATGTTTTTGGGGGGATTAAAAGCAGGACTACTTTATATGCTCTTTAAGACTAGCAACTGTTTGTTAAGGCAGTATGATCCCATTAGAAGCCCCTGAAACCATATGTGGCGGCAGCCAAAATGCTCTAATATCTAATCAACTCAGTGGTTGCATATGGTTCGGAGGGTGGCATAAGGCTCTCTAAGAGGATAGCTGTATCTCGTGCTTACGCTGTATTTTGAACTTTAAACCCTGGTGCCCAAAGAGCTTTACCCCGGCGGGTAAGTTTCAGAGAGATCAGTAGTGGATTGTAAATCAATCCAGCTGATAGTTTCTTTTGTTAATCATTGACTCGATTACTTAATATAATCGGGTCTTTTGCGATTCCAGTGAGTCGTTTAAAGGTGATTTTAAAGGATAAAAGGTCTGAGATTTGTCAAAAAAGGAATTATTCACACTATAAACCCCAGTCAAATAAGCTTTATGGATTTATCAAAAGTAGTACAGTAGTATAGCAAATCGTGCTTCTTTCTGATTAGCGTTTACAGCTTTATATCATGTAGTCTTATATCCATTGTGGATGTGGAATTTTTTTTTTCAGTACATAAAAAAAAAAATGCTGTTACGTAAATTGAACAGATGGCAGATTAAATTAGAAGGGGAAATGTTTATTTATTTATTTATTTATTTATACATTTTATATATATTATTTTTTTTTATTTTTTTAAGGTCAAGTTATGTATAGATTTCAGTTAGTAATCTGAACTTTGGATGGAAACTAGGTGGCGTTTTAAACAAAAATATTTTTATGCACTTGGGATACTTGTAAAACGCTCTTGATGTTTTTTTAATGTTTTATCTCTTATTTTCTCATTTTGATCATTTTAAAATTAAATTATTTTATTAATTTTATTTGTTTTTCATTTAACCAAAGACTCACATTTGAAATGCTTTTTCTTGTCAAGCTTTATTCTCCTTTTTTTGTCTATCTATCTATCCGTCCATCCATCCATCCATCCATCCATCCATCTATCCATCTATCTATCCATGTATCCATCTATCCATCTACATATTTATTAAGGTTTGTCATATTTTGTGCTTCTCTTTACATTTTTTAAGTCATAGTGTTTTCTTGACAATATCTTTCATTTTTTTATTTTCCCATTTATATTTTTTTTAAATAAATTTAATAATTGTATTAATTGTATTTGTTTTTCATTTGACCAAAGAGTAACATTTGAAATGCTTTTTCTATCTACTTATTTATTGAGGTTTGTCATATTTTGTACTTCCCTTCACATTTTTTTATGTTTATTTGACATCATTTTTCATTTTTCATTTTCCCATTTATATAATTTTTTTATAATTGTATTAATTGTATGTGTTTTTCATTTGACCATTTGAAATGTGATGAATGATTTACTTTTTTAGAGTTTTTAATATTTATTGTTTCCCTTCACTTCCCTCAAGTTGTCATGTTTGTCACAACTTGTGATTCTGAAGGCTTGGGAAACCATCTGTTAGTATTTTCCCTCCAAACACACAATCATGTAATGAGCTCTTGCAGATGATCCATCAATTTAAGCTCTGTCCGTTCTTCTGTGTCTCAGATGAGGACCTCAATGGTGGTGATGTTCTGGAAGACGCTATCTATCACAACGCAAAGTCTCACCACTTGTTGTCATGGTCAGAACGAACGAGTGAAGGTTCGCCAGACCTGGCGGCTCAGATATCCGAACACCAGAATGAGCAAGAGGAGGAGGAGGAACACAACCAGGACTTTGAAGACAAAAACCAAGAAGAGATCAGAGCCAGTTATCACCTGTCTCCAGACACAGAGGCAGATGAAGAAGAATGGAGCGCTCCTCCATCCCTAACGAAGGTCAACGGGATCCATCACAGCCCCAGTCCACCTGCAGACGATGCTCTTATGAAGAGACTCCGGATTGGACAGCAGCTGCACGAAGACGCTCTTTCTGCTTACATGAACAGAAACAGTGCAGGGACCTTTATGGAGGAGTATGGCTCTGCAAGAGAGTTCAGCGACAGTGAGGAGGAGCTCCAGACGCCCAGGATGGAGGAGCGAGGAGGTGTTTGGGGTCCAGGTCTGGTGGCCAGACGTCTGGAGCTGGACAGGGCCCGACTGAACCTCAGTCTTCTAGAGCAGGCCATGGTGCTGCAGTCTGAACATAGACAGGTCCTCCACAGTGCCTACAAAGACATGGACCGCTTCTTCCTGGAGCAGATGAACCACGAACGGAGACAGCAGAGGATGCTGGAGATAGACGCTCGAGCCATGTACCACAGCAGCAAAGGTGAGATTCACCAGAGCTTCCTCACATTTTCACTGATTTTTAATAGTTTGAATTCTGCAAAAAATTCTAGTTCCTCAATGGTTTCATTTACAATTATTTTAGTACTAAGGGAATTAATATTTGGAATAAAGAAATACAATTTGCAAATGATGGAATGATTCCAATAATAAATACTTTTAAAACAATTCTTGCAAAAGATGTGTTTGAATAGACTTCTAATTAGACTTTAAAGAGGCATAAATAAAGTCTAAAATCTAATGAAGGCAATCCAAAAATAGTCCAACAATGCTGCACAAAGAAAGAAAATTTGGTAATGTATTTCATTCATTAACTTCATTTAGGTATTTTTAAATACATGTTTTCATATGATCAACCAATCAGTAACTCACAGTTCTATTTGTTTGATTCACTAAAAAGAACTAGAGTTGTTTGTTTGCGAAACGCACTACAGTGGTTGCACTGCATGCTTTTGTTTCACTAAAATGAACAGACTCATTTGATCAGAAGTCGGCCAACGCTGGTCGCACAGTAAGTGTTTGATTCATTGAAATGAACTAGAGTCGTTTGTTTGCGAATCACACTACAGTGGTTGTACTGTATGCATTTGATTCACTAAAAGGACAGGAGTTGGACTATGCTGGGCGCGCTGTTTGTGTTTGATTCACTAAAAAGAACCGGCTCATTAAAGTCATTCATTCTGGAATTGAACTACACTGGTCGGGCTGTATGTTTCTGATTCGTTAAAAAGAACCGACTCAAGAGTTATTTATTCAGCGGTCAGACTTGTTGCTCTGTACGTGTTTCTGATTCACTTGTAAATGGCTCATTAAGCCCAAAGTATACTTACTTTTTGTACGTATATGCTAGCGTACACTCGAACGCATAGCCTTTCAGAGTGTACTCCATTTGACACAAGCAGTCAACACATGCGCTCTTGAAAGCTTCATTCATGTCCAGTTGTCTGCTCTATTTTCTCCATAAATTATGACTAATAACAAATATTTATGAACTCTTTTAAACCAAAAGCTGGGCTATCTCTACCCTCTCGCTTGGCTTGTAAATGCAGCCATCTATTGTTGTTGCAGTCTCTTTCTACTGTGAAACAACGGCCTTGGCCAGTGTTTCCACCTTGTAGAACAACTGATTACTACAAAACAAATTCAATGTGCAAGTGTGACCTGCGCGTACAAAGTGTGTGTTGTTACATAAATTGCGTAGTGTGCGTACAGTAGTAACAGTACGTATCCCTTGCGTACATGTAAAAAGTGAAGTATACACTCGACATTAGAGTGATTCAGTCGGATGTTACTGGTTGCGCGGTATGTTTCTTATTCGCTAAAAAGAACTGGCTCATTCAGCAGTCAAATGTCACTAGTTGCACTGTATATGTTTTGGATTCGCTAAAAAGAACTGGCTAAGATTAATTCAGTGGTAGGACTGAACTAGTCGCGCTGCATGTTTAGTAGTAGCAGTCTTTTGGTATATTGCGCGATATTTCGTCCACATTGGCGATGCAGTGTTTCACTAATTCCCTAAGAACCTCAAATATGCGGGAAAAATATGTAATTTCTTGTTGCTTGTTAAGTAATGTAATTTACACTATTAATGCTAATCGTAAATTCATATTCATTCACTCCAAAGAAACTACTCTGTCGTATTGAAACCCCTTAATTTCTTTGACAACACTTTACTATAAGGTTCCATTTGTTAACATTAGCTAACTACATTAGTAATGCTACCATAAACTAACAATGAACAGTATTTTTTATGAATTAACATTAACAAAGTGTAATAAACACTGCAACAAATGTGTAGCTCATTGTTAGTTAATGCATTAACAAATGGGATCTCATTGTAAAGCGGTAGCATTTCTTGTTGTATTTGGTCTGTAAAAACTTCTTTAGATTTATGTGCTGGTGGTGTGTTTTATATTAAATGCATTTTCGCAATAAAACTGGAATGTTGCAGTATCAACACATACAAAGAAAAAGACATAGAGAGATTCCAGCCCAGAGGGATAGATAAATAAAATCCTCTTAAGTGCTAAAAACATTTTGCCAACAAAATATTTTATGGTAAATAACCAGCATGTTTTATGGGGGGGGGGGATTACAAGTACAAGAAGAAAATCTTCTGATGACATCTCTGTAACACGAAACGCTGGATTTTTATCGGTATCAGCCAGATATTTTACCATGAGCATAAATTAAGTCATAAATCCTAGTAAAGTATCTCTGATGTGAGTTTTAAGCACTTTGATTCTTGCGATGACTGCTGTTTAATGGGTAATCTCTGAAGATAATCTCTCTATGGATCAGCGCTAAGAAACCAGTGCCCTGAGTTAAGACTGCAGCCTTAACTAATGTCACGGATGAATACATACACACCCAACATGCTTTCACGGGATGCACTTCAGCTAACATAGAGAAACCAGACTGGATGGGATTAACTGTAACTATATGTTCTTCAAGAGCACTGTTTTTTACTGTTTGTGTGTGTGTGTGTGTGTGTGTGTGTGTGTGTTATAGATTCCCCTCGGACAGAAAAGAAAGACATCAAATGTCCGACCCCGGGCTGTGATGGGACGGGTCATGTGACAGGCCTCTACCCTCATCACCGGAGTCTATCAGGATGTCCCCACAAAGTCAGAGTGCCCCCAGAGAGTGAGTCTGTTCTCGTGTTACGCATCACTTCCTGAGGACATTAGACACATTTCCTCCCTTCACAGCAGTACAATACAAACAGAACAAATACAATTAGTGATTACAACACTGTGATCATTTTCAGCCCATAAATATTCATGCCATACTAATGATCCAGGTTTAGTTGTACAGATACTGAGGGACAAAAGATTATATGGCGATTGCTTAACTAACCAGGCTCTATTATGTTCAGAACATTTCTGCATCGAGACATAACATGAAGTGTATCAGTTTAAATGTATGCTACAAAAATATCTAATAGTTATTTTTTTCTGTGATAGAAAATGCAAGATTCTTCCCTTTTATAGAACATTTTTAAATATATATTCTAGTTTTAAAGGATGTATTATTTAAGCTTTAACTTTGTTTAAATTAAATTTTTATTCAAATTTTTTCCCTAAATTTTAAGAGTGATGAAGTGCTACATTTGCTAAAAAAATATTATTTTTTAATATTAACATAAACAAAAATGTTTCAGTATTACTCCAAATTATGCAGAATTTGAGCCAGACTTTATATTTTAATGTAACAATAAATTTATAAAAAAGGTAAAAAATTCAGGAAAATTACACCTTACTTAAAATACATCATATTTATTTGGTATTAATAAATGCAATTAGTAATTATTATAATTTTTTACACATATATTTTGTAGAAAATAATTAGTAAAAAAAAAATAAAAAGGTTTTCCCAAAGAAGTATATATCTGGTTATGATGTCATTAATTTATACATTTTTTACATTATGATATGAAATTATCTTTATTACCAAACTGGTCACTGGTCCATTTTTTTTTATTACTAAACTTGTCACTATTTGAGCATTTTAATTCAAAAGCAATCCGTCTCTTTTTCTTTTTGTAAGTTCAAAGCTAATTGCTAAATTTTCCTCCAAAAAGTGAAAAATTACCATTGTTTATTACAGGAGATGTGATAAATATAAAAAAATATATATGATAAACATAGACTAAACATAATTTGAAATGTCATTTTTCAAGATTTCAATTAGTTAAAAGTGCCTCTAATTTAAAAAAATCACAGATATGAAGTATGTAATATGTAATTTGCATGTTAATGATCTATTTACCTCTTATCTTGAGCCTTCCAGTAGAAACCACTTAATGTTGCACCAAACTGAAAGTAAAAAAAAAAAAATACTAATAATTTTTTTTTTCTTTTTAGTCATCAACACAAGTGAGGTTTGATTTCCTGCGGTAGGCAAATTAAAAATGCATTCTGGAAACAACTTTTCACTTGCTGTTTTCTCCATTTGAGAGTAGCACAACAAACATTCGCCATTAAACAGTGATGTGACAAAAGGAACAGAAAATTTAATTACGTTTTATTCCTTTTTTTCCCTCCAATATGAAAGCATGTACTCATAAACCAGAGGCAGCATTCTGCGAATCAAAGGACCTGCGGATGCAGCCGAAATAGACAGGCACATCCTCCAAACTAATTATGAACAGACTAAAAAAAGTTACTAAGGATAGGACTTCAACAATATGTGTGTGTCTCTTAAATGGTAATCAAAATGCGTTTGTAGTTATGATGTTTTTGCATGTCCATATTTGAAGCGAGACCCTCATTTTAAGTTGCAAAGAATGGCATGGGAAACTTTATTTAGCACGAAAAGTTGAATTCCACTAAATGCTGAATTACTGTTTATTCAATAAAATGTCCATTCTTACTATACAATTGTTCTCTTGATAAACATTATTCTGTTGTTTCTTACAGTCCTCGCCATGCACGAAAACGTCCTCAAGTGTCCGACCCCTGGCTGTACAGGAAGAGGTCATGTCAACAGTAACCGTAGCACGCATAGAAGGTCAGCACAGTGAAAACAGCTTGATTATACAAGTGATGTTTTAGTATCTTTAAGATACAGTGAGAGTTTTTATTAATACTGTGAGTGTGAATTAGTATTTATTTTTATATTTGCTCTTTTAATTTTTATTTAAAGCTTTGGTAATTTTGTTGTGTTTTTGTCTTTTTATTTATTTATTTTTTATATGTCTTTATAGTTGTTTTTTTTTAACGGAAGCCCGTTTTTGCCATAGAAATAAAAAAATGCAATAAAAAAGGTAATTTATTTTATCTCACAATTCGCAATTCTGAGGGGAAAATATTTATATAAAATCAGAATTCTTTGTTTATATCTCAGAATTCTGACTTTTTTTTTATTTTTTATATATATATAATTTTTTTATTCCATGCCAGAAATTAGCCTCCACGGTTTTTATTATTATTATTTTATTTATTTATATGTGTATTTATTTATTTATTTATTATTTGTTCAGTTTTAGTACATTAAGTTGCACTAAATGAAAATGAGAAATGTCACCTTGGCTGAACTGGCTGATTTTTTTTTTTTTTTATACTATATAGTAATTTTTAAAAAATATTTTATTTCAGTTAAAGTTGATTTTATTTCAAGTAACAAAAGGTTTTACTCAGCATTCAGTTATACTCAAATTACACTATTAATTTATTTGCAATCCTTCTTGCTCATTGTAAGCAGATTTGCATAGATATTTAGTCGCGGGGGGGAAATGAAATGAGTGATTTATAATAATTATAAGTCGTGGCCTAATGGTTAGAGAGTCGGACTCGTAACCCAAAAGGTTGCGGGTTCGAGTCTTGTACCGGCAGGGATTGTAGGTGGGGGGAGTGAATGTACAGCGCTCTCTCCCACCTTCAATACCACGACTGAGGTGCCCTTGAGCAAGGCACCGAACCCCCAACTGCTCCCCGGGGGTGTGTTCATGGTGTGTGTGTGTGTTCACTGCTGTGTGTGTGCACTTTGGATGGGTTAAATGCAGAGCACTCTTTCCCATACTTGGCCACATGTCACTTCACTTTTACTTTCATAACATTACCACTTGACTACATCCAGAATTTGACCCAAAGAAAATGCAGTGTTACTCTATTTTGCACGGTTCCACTGACTTAAACCACCTTAAAGCACCAGAAACATTCATTTACCCCAAAAAGAGATGCGCTTGCAATGAAACCTGGATATTTACTTAAAAAGAATCAGGAAAAATCCAATGACACTTAAACTAGACTATAAAACACTGTGATGTTTATTGCATAGAAGCTATTGGATTCTTTTTAATTGTACAATTACGTCAGTGCACCCGAATTCAATTCAAATAAAGTTAACAACCCAGAAGAGACTAACTTCTGATGTCTGTTTTCACACAGTCTCTCAGGCTGCCCGATAGCTGCTGCAGAGAAGATCTCCAAACCGCAGGAGGATCCCACAAATTGCAGACAGACGGCAGAGAGGATGACGAGGTAAGAAACCTTCATCCAGGAGCAGCTCTTATACTTTATATATTCCTTTACAATCAAGCAAGCTGAAAATAAGTTCTCAAGTATTCTTTCTGAAAGATAATAATAGGCATCTCACCTGTTCATTCTTTCGGAGCTTTTAATGATATAATTAAATCTAATTTGTTGGGGAATGATTTATTAAAGTGTGTGATTTCTTATGATAAAGAATAAGCAGCAACACAAACATGTTTTCAAAACATTCGTGTAATTCTGAAGTCCCAGTGTTTTCTTTTTCTCTCTTTAGACCTTTAGGAAACATGAAGAAATTTGACTTCACGTACAGATTTGCACATCCTATGGCAGCGTTGCAGGCCAGCATGGCCAAAGACATGGACAAGTACACTAAAGGCCATTTCGACTACGCCAGTTTTGATGCCCAGGTCTTTGGCAAGCAGGCTCAGATGGCATCCGACCAGAGTCACGAATCTTCACACTTTCCTGACTGTGAGTGTCTATTCTGTTTCAAATCAAAGGTTACCCAGCATGCACTGACATTACTGTTTATAAAAAGAAGTTGTTTTCAGTGTCATCATGTGTGACTTAGTGCATGTACATGTACAGTCATTTGTTTGTGCCATACAATCTGCTCTGTTCAGTCTTTATCAAGCACCCTGATTTGGGTCAATAATCAACCATCTAGAACGCCCTAGCAACCACATAACAACGCTGAAAACACTCGGTAGATCTTGGCAATTGCGTAGCAACACCCTGGCTTCATTTGCATGTGAAAACACCATTCACATTTCTTTAGAAAAATTAAAAGTCTTTTCTGTTAACCCCCCCATATATATATATATATATATATATATATATATGTGTGTGTGTGTATAATAACATTTTTTATAATATTATTTATACATTAATCATATTTATATGAATACATTATTATGAATTTTAAAAATGTAATTTTTATTATAGTTTTTTTTTTACATATTAATTTATAATATTTGTATTAATCAGATATGTATATATATATATTATATATATATATATATATATATATATATAATATATATATA
>NW_015505198.1:1434415-1457164 GCF_001515645.1 Sinocyclocheilus grahami | reverse complement strand
ATATATATAATAAAATATTTTATTATATATATATATATATGACATTATAATTATATAAAACATTATTATATATAATTAATATAAAATGTAAATATATAAGTAATACATACTATATAATGTATATATATAATGTTACATTTTCTTATGAATTTAATTACATAATGTATGAAATACATAATTAATTTATTATTCATATTTACTCATACATTATTCAAATTATACATGTATATGATAAATTAATCTATAAAACCTATAATAAAAATTGTAATGTATATAAATAATATTAATAATAATGATTTTATTTATAGAGAGAGAGTGTATAACTAATTGTTAAAATACAGTGTAGTAAGCCATTTGTAGATAAATTGAATAATAACATATATATATATGTGTGTGTGTGTGTAACTGAATGATAAATACAAATATGTAATAATATTGCTTATTAATGATACATTCAGTATAATACTTTTTAAACCTTCCTTCTACATAGATGTGAGTTTGTAGTTCCTCTCTGCATAATATGATCAGTTACGATCTCACCCTCTCTCTCTCAATTCCCCTTTTTCTGAGTACTAACTATTCCCACCGTTTCCAGCCGCTCAGTTCCCCTGTTTTCTGGGTTCTGGTGGTCATATGATCATGGCCGGAGACAACAGACCCAGTCGACATAAAGCCCAAAGCAACGCCCTCCAGTCCAACATCGCATCCGCAGCCATCCTCAACCTCTCAACCCGTTGCCGAGACAACGGCGAGGCCCTGCCCCCCAGCCGGCCCCTGGCATCATCCACAAAGGTAATCAAATTAGACCACTCAGAAAAAGGTATTTAATGTGGTCATTCTGAAACAACTGTGATTTGTGTATGAAAAAGAGGAGTAACATCAAAAGACACTTTTTGGCACAGAGAACTGTGTTTCCTCTGGTGGCACAACAACAAGAGAGTGGGAGATTTTTTTCTTTTACCCACACTGGCCCTAAAGCTTTAATGTACACAAAGGAGAATTTGTGTAATCACATCAAAAAGAGTTGGGAGGAATACAATCATAGCTTCCTTCTCTATGACAATTATAAGGCTTTTTGTAAAACATGTGGCCGTGCATTTGATTTCTGCTTGTGCTAATGGTAATGTTGGGTCTTTCTCTTGTTTGCAGGAGAGAGTGTGTTTTTGGGGGGGTTTTTTCAGTGCAGATGGTCGAAGACATTTTGCTAAGTAATATATTATCCTAGATAAGCTCACACAGATCCTTTGGCGTTGATCTCTAACAGACGATCTATGAGAAGTTGGATTAAATCAATTGGTTGGGGGATTAATAGACATCACTCTTTTATTTCAATTAAATAAGGAAAGTCTACACAGGCCCTCATATCATGTATGTTACAGTGTGAAAATTGATATGTGATGTTATGATAGAGTTGTGTTCTTTTATTTAAGCTTTGTTTTTAATAGAAATTGATACGCAAATATTGATATAAGTAAAGATGGAAAACATGAACATATAGACATATATGCAAATAGTGAAAGCGTGTTCGAGTCCAGCTTACGACATTTCCTGTATTTTTCTTTTCTCACAGACAAACGTGGAATAATGCCAACAAAGTGAGCTATTATAATCATAAATATGAAGTTTTCTGGCTTTATGCATTCCTGAAACTATACAACCTTGTAATTCAAAATAAGCACTTGAAATTTAATGCAATTTAATCAAAATGCATAATAAAATTTAATTTAAAAAAAACATAATAAAAACAATACAGGATCCTAATGCTGTGTATTTTAGTAATAATTAGAAAAATAACACAGTTTGATCCATTCAGTTTGATGCCTACGATGTACAGTATATTTTTTATATATCCAGCCTCTTTTTTAATAGAAAAACAAACTGTTGATAAACATATATTAATAAAAATGCAAAGAAAAAAAAAGAACTATCAAAAATTAATTAAAAAGCATGCCGGAGTCATGGCTCCTTTTCCAGTCAGAAGTTGTAAAGTGGCACAAAAAAAAAGAGCTATTAAATATAAATATGATATTTTATTTATTAAGAACATTTACATAGAAATATATTTACATTATATATTTACGTTATATTTACATTAAATATATATTTACGTATATGCATATTGTGTAATTTAATGTAATTAATGTGAATTAATAATGTGAATAATGTAAACTTTTCTTATGTGCTAACATAATTAAAACAACAAAAATGTATTAAAAAGCACGCTGGAGTCATGGCCTAGTGATTAGTGCATAAGGGCAAAGCAAGTTCAAATCCTGCGTGCAACATTTTCTGTATTATTTCTTCTTTTCTCTCAGAAAGAAAATGGAAAAGTGCCAATAAATTGTGCTATTAAATATTAAATCTAAATATAATATATAATTTTATATATATATATATATATATATATATATACACACACACACTTGTGAAAAATAATGTAATTAATGTGATTTAACTTTCTTATATTATGCTAAAATAATAAAAACAGAAAACAGCAATCCTAATACTGTAGATTTTAGTCAAATTTAGAAACATCCAGTTTGGCGGCTTCAATCAAAGCAGGTCTTCCTCTTAGACACGGAGAGTTAAAACTGAGAGAAACTCGCAGAAGTATGGCGTGAAACGCTTCACACACCTACACAGCACACAGGCCGTTCATAGTCCCAGCACTCAGTGGGCAGAGAGCAGGTATACTGTACAAACTGAGCGGATGAATAAAACAGTGTTAGCTGATCTGTCATCTGCTGATGTCTGCGTCGAAATGTCTTTATGCATGTTAAGTATCTCGATTTCCCTGTTTGTGCCAAGTCGCTTGTTTTTTTTCTAAGAATACGGCTTATCGTCTTGCAGCGTTTCATGGAAGTGTGGGAGAAAGATGTCACCTCACTTGTTTCTGAGGCTGGAGAGAATGTCATCAGACGAGAAAAACTCACATACTGCACAGGGATGAACTCAATAGGTGCGCTGTCGGTCGCTTCTAGCTGGTTTGAGAGAGAGCCACATTTGGTTTGCAATCTGAATTATCACGATTAGTTCCTGATAAGCTCACCTTTGTATGCTACCGTGTGAAATATGTGTGTGGAATAATTGGTGCGTCACGTTTTAAGCAGTTAACGAGTTGCAAAAATTATGATATTAAGCAACACAGAGCTTTTAAACGCACTATTAATGATTGTGACCTAAAACCACTTTGGCTGAGATTCACAAACTACCTTTCACTGAGAAAAAAAAGGACGAAAACGGAATAAATATATAACTCCAATCCATATGTCCATTAAGTAGAAAACCTATACATATCTAATAGAAAGTGACATTATTAATAATCTGAAAATAAGATATAACATATAATATAATATTCAAACTAGTGCTGGGCAATGATTAATCGCGATTAATCGCATCCAAAATAAAACTTTATATATAAAGACACACACATACAGCATATATTTTGAAAATATTTACATGTATATATTTATTTAATTTATATTATATATAAATATATGTAATATATAAACAACATATTTTTCTTAAATGTATACATGCATGTGTGTGTGTGTGTGTGTGTGTGTGTGTGTATATTTATATATACATAATAAATATACACAGTAGTACACACACATATATATTATGTACATAAAAACTTTTATTTTGGATGCGATTAATCGCGATTAATCATTGCCCAGCACTAATTCAAATACGTAATTTACTTGGTAGAACTTTTTAAAAATGTTTTTAAATAAGTCTCGTATGCTCAAAAATACAATAAAAACAAAAATATTGTGAAAAAATATTGCAAATTACAAAACTTATTTTCTATTTGAATACATTTAATTTTTAAATTTATTTCTGTGATTCAAAGCTGAATTTTCAGCATCATTACTCCAGTCTTCAGTGTCTCATGATCTTTCAGAAATCATTCTAATATGCGGATTTGCTGCTCAAGAAACATTTCTTATTATCAATGTTAAAAACAGTTTTTTTATGGAAATAGTTTTTTTTCAGGATTCTTTGATGAACAGAAAGTTCAAAAGAACAATGTATTTGAAATATAAATATTTTGTAACATTATAAATATCTTTATTGTCACTTATGATAAATTTGATGCATTCTTGCTGAATAAAAGTATGAATTTTCCTGAAAAAAAGGTATGCAATGCAAATATTGCAAGTTTGGCTGGTTAGAAAAGTAAAAGCGCACCACACTGCAACAAAACCACATGTTTTGAGGCATCATTTATGTCTGTAACACAAATAAGGTTGGATGAGCTGTTCACAGAATTGTAATATTCACAGGTAGGGGTTTGTTCAAGTCTCTAACCCTAACTATGAGCAATAGTAGTGTGATGTTCAAGGTTTTGGCTCAGAAAACAAGTTCGAAACACTGTTTTCTATGGGAAAAGTGCTCTGGTTATCAAAGGTTGGGTATCAACAAGACGCTCTGTTTCTTTATCATTCAGGACTCTCTGATAGAGGTAGACGAGAATGGAACGCTGGATTTAAGTATGAAGAAAAAGAGAGAAAAGGCGAGGGACTGTTCCGTGATGCCGGCGTTAGGAGACGCTCTTTTCATCCCACCTGAACCTTCTCTAGCCAAAGCGGCGGGTCTCCAGATCTCACCGGCCATCTACCGTGTCCTCTACGAACAGGACGCCTGGGACACGCCGCTGAACTACAGCAAAACACCTGCACAGCAAGACAAAGAGGTGAGACAGAGGCAGATATTTACACTACCATTCAACGGTTTGGCTCGGTGAGGTTTTTCTTACAGGCTCTTACGCTCACCGTAGCTGCATTTATTTGATAAAAATACAGTAGAAACAGTAAAATTGTAAAATATTTTTTACAATTTAAAATAACTGTTTTCTATTTGAATGTAATTTAAAATTAGTGCTGTCAAACGATTAATCGTGATTAATCGCATTCAAAATGAAAGTTTTTGTTTACGTGTGTATATGTGTGTGTACTGTGTATATTTATTATGTATATATAAATACACACACATTAATGTATATATTTAAGAAAAATATGTTGTATTTGTATATTAAATACATTTATATATAATATAAATTATATAAATATATACATGTAAATATTTTCAAAATATATACTGTATGTGTATTTATGTATACATAATAAATATACACAGTACACACACATATACTACATAAGCAAAAACTTTTATTTTGAATGCGATTAATCGTGATTAATTGTTTGACAGCACTATTTAAAATGTAATTTATTCTTGTGATGCAAAGCTGAATTTTCAGCATCATTACTCCAGTCTTCAGAGAAATCATTCTAACGTGCTGATTTGCTGCTCAAGAAACATTTCTTATTATTATCCATGTTGAAAACAGTGAACAAAAAAAGCTGCTTTATATATTTTTTGGAAACCAAAATACATTTCTTTTTATGAGTCTTTGATAAATCAATGATAAATTTGGAAATAGAATTGTTTTGAAACATAATAAATGTCTCTATTGTCAATTTTGATCAGTTTAACGCATCCTTATTGAACAAAAATAATAATTAAAAACTTGAACTGTATGTAGTATGCAAAACTCTAATAAAATTGGGTGGAAAATGTATAATGTCTAATTATAATAATGTCCTGAGGAAATACATCCAGTGTCTAAATGCTCTTTGACTTTGTTGTATGCTACATTAGGAACATATTCCACTTAAAGGAACACTCCACTATTTTTGAAAGTAGGCTCATTTTCCAACTCCCCTAGAGTTAAAGAGTTGAGTTTTACCGTTTTCAAATCCATTCAGCCGATCTCCGGGTCTGGCGGTAGCACGTTTAGCTGTAGCTTAGCATAGATCATTGAATCTGATTAGACCATTAGCATCTCGCTCAAAAATGACCAAAGAGTTTCTATATTTTTCCTATTTAAAACTTGACTCTTCTGTAGTTACATCGTGTACTAAGACCGACGGAAAATTATGATATAATGATATTACGCAGCGCCTGAAAATAGTCGCTCCCTGTGCAAGCAGTTGGTCACGTTGGTTATGTTGACGGAAGTTAGCCTATTTTCAGGCACTGCGTAATATCATTGCGCCTGCTGCACCCATGGTACGGCAGCAAAGTTCCTTGATTATTACGCCGGAATGAGAGTATAGTTCCTAGCCATATCGGCCTAGAAAATAGCAACTTTTCATTTTCCGTCGGTCTTAGTACATGATGTAACTACAGAAGAGTCCAGTTTTAAATAGGAAAAATATAGAAACTCTTTGGTCATTTTTGAGCGAGATGCTAACGGTCTAATCAGATTCAATGATCTATGCTAAGCTACAGCTAAAAGTGCTACCGCCAGACCCGGAGATCGGCTGAATGGATTCGAAAACGGTAAAACTCAACTGTTTAACTCTAGGGGAGTTGGAAAATGAGCCTATTTTCAAAAATAGTGGAGTGTTCCTTTAAAACCCTTATGTTTCTATTTCTTCATCTAAATGATCTGGTTCAGTCAGCCACGACCTTAGGCGCACTGTCTCTTGCGATGTGCTGCTATGACACTAAAATTGAAAAGAAATTGCAGAAGAATGTTCCTGAAAAGCCGACAATTTTTCATTCTCTTTAGAGTCAAAGAACAAACCCAGACAGTTGTATGTTTGTCTGGTTCTCCCTCTGACATCTGGTGCTCAAAGATACTTACCTTATAAAAAAAGTAAGTAAATCCAAAGGTTTTATGCCCATCATAAATACTACGAGGGATTATATTGGAGTTTAAATGGATATCTGTTTTACTAAGTATACTTAAGCAGCATCAGACCTCTCACAGACTGTTAGTGCACGTGTGCTCACAGAATGGCATTTGTTTAAGTGACCGTCATGTCTTTTCTTGGAAAATCGCACAATGTTTTGACCTTCTGTCCTTTGTCTTGTAGATGGATCAGCTGGAGAAGGCGTCTCTCGAGGATAAAGCATACAATGGGGATGCAAGCATGGCAAAAAATAAGATGCTCATAAGAGACAACAAGAAAGAGCTGATGAGGTAATAACATTACTTGAACCGCTGTTTTGGGGTTTCTGTTTCTGTGAGCATGATAAAGACCCTGTTAATAATTAGAGCATGTATAGTAGATCAAGAAATCATAGGCTGTGTGCATCTGGTCATTATTCTGGTCTTTTTTTCTCTTTGCAGTTGTCCGACACCAGGTTGTGATGGTAGTGGTCATGTGACAGGAAATTATGCGTCACATAGAAGGTAAAAAGCCCTGCATGTTTTTCCCCATCTTTATTTTTCAAGCAGCAAAATAACCTTGAAAAAATATACATAATATCTCCATTGTTTTTGTTTTGTTTTTTCATTTTTGTAGTGTATCTGGTTGCCCACTGGCTGACAAGACCCTGAAATCACTAATGGCTGCTAATTCGCAAGAGCTCAGGTAAGAATCAGCTAAAGTTTCAATCCAATAAAAATAAGAAATTATTTTAAAATGACATAGAATTAATGTGTAGAAATAATGTAAATGTATGTATTTTATAAATTATTATAAGTAATAACTATAATAATAATTGTACTATAATTATAAATATTTATTATTATTGTTGTTACTGTTATTATTGTCGTTGTTTTTATTTATAATGCATTTTATTTATTAAAATATTTAATAAATTATTATGACCTAAACATTTTAGTTGAATTAAATTTTTTTATATATATTTTAAAAATTAAAAATGTTTTTTTTAATCATTTCAGTTTGTAAATATGAAAATTTATTATTTTTTATTATTATTATTATTATTATTATTATTATTATATCAATTTATTAAAACTGTTTATGTACATACATGTGTACTTACATATAAATATATACATCTACATATATATACTGTATATATATATATATATATATATATATATAAATAGGAAAAAAAGTCTAATTTTTTGTGGTGAGAATTATTAGATCATTTTAAAAACTATTATAAAATGAATTTCAAATTAAATTGAATTAAACTAGCATACCATAGGTTTAAATGCATCAAACGTCTGTATCTTTATAAAAATGGTGCTTTGTTAATAATATATCTAAAACTGTTAGAAATATTTTACATTAAAAAAAAAATTTCACTGTATCCCACAATTTTTCTCATAACATTAATGGAAAAAAATTTTTGGAATTAATTTTTTGAAATTTGTAAAAAAAAATAAATAAATAAAAAAAGACTTAATATATGTGCTATAAAATAATTTTAAATGAAAATCAAAATTTCATTTTCATATAAAGAATGCATATAACTTTTTGATTTTTTAAAATCAAAACAACTTGTGCATCTAGCCTTTAAAACAATTATTTTCACAGTAAAACACATAAAAAAAAATGTTGTTTTAGGGAATACTGTATGCCAGAAAGCTAGATGAAAAATCATTATATAAATCCATATTTATTTTTTGTTTTAATAAAAATAGAAGGATAGTTTATGTTCGTAGCACTGCATTTCCTAGAAAAAACATTCAAAAATATCATCCTTTTAATTCAGGGAACTCTTTCCTCGTTTTCCCGTAAGATCTCATTTAATTACAATAACGCAGCAGTTTGCTCTTTAAAAACATAATACTATGGAGGACAAAAAAACTTAATTGAATTGATTCCAGCCTTAAATCCGAAGTCTGACCCAGAGTGACAGGGCTTTCCTATTTTTGCATCTGGGCTAGTATTTCATTTTTAATTACTAATGCAAAGACGAGAGCTTAGGAATTAGACGGTAGCAGGTCCATACACACTAAAGGAGGAACAGAGAGGCAGAGAAATGGACGGTACAGCTGTAATGTCGCTAGATTATTGTAAATTGGCGGCCATATGGTCCATCTCTGTTGTCCCGCGGTCAGGAACGCCATTCCCGGAGCCGAACGTGATGGAGTCGTAATGTTGTCTTGTTTTAGTCAGCGTATTAGAGCCAAAACTGCCATAACAACCTTTCCCATACAGGCCCACAGACAAGCTATTTGTACTATCCCAGATAACCTCTCACCTCTTCCAATATGGGCTATCAGGGAAAGGGTCAGCCACCTCCAAATCATGTGCTTTTTCCCCCCTGTGGAGGACGCGCAACAATTATGTGCAATTTATGTCATTCCATTACTGACCTAGGGGGAAAGTGAGCAGCAAAATAAATTGGCCAACTCCTCAGCACTCTAGTCTTCAACTTGGTAGGGCTTATGTTTTCCATCGGCGGCACGTTAACCTCCCTACCCGTAATTATTTACTGGAGTGTGTTTCAGACGAAGTCCGCCTGTGAATTATTCCTTCCCTTTTTTCTGCTTTGAATACATTTTTAATCAGCATTTCACAGGATTAATCTTCTTAATGGTATTTGAAAAGTCTTCCAACTCGGCAAATTGGGGGTGGGGGTGTTTACGGACTCGTGTAATGACAAATGCGTCGCGGCGGCGGTGTGGGCCCTCGGAAGTTTTAGCCATCAAATTATCGAGTGAATGTATACGGGCTCGTTTGTGTTTACGTTGTAAGCTCAAATAAGAGATTATCTTTGGCAATCACTGTTACTCTGTTGAGTTTAGGACAACAAAAGAGGGCTGCGCGGGGGGTTTCATTTAAGCAGGTCGAGGGGTCGGGTCACATCTGTGTGGGTTTTGGCATGGTGACCCAGAAATCTATACCAAACAACCTTTGTGATGCAGATTATGACCTAGTTCCCCCCAACTAGTATTGTTTTAGTATCGCTGATATAGTGTTATAGGGTTTTTTTTTAATTAGATTTTATTTTTAAATTTAAAATTTTTATTTAATAATGTATATATATATATATATAGAGAGAGAGAGAGAAAACAAAAACTACAAAAAATTTGAAAAATCCACAACAAAAACACTACTATTTCAACCAACATTAAATAAAAACTCAAAATATAAAATTATAAGCACAAGGTTTTAGTGATTTTGTTTTGAGTTTTTGTCACTTTTCATAGTCATTACATACATACACATACATATGTGACCCTGGACCACAAAACCAGTCATAAGGGTCAATTTTTTGAAATTGAGATTTATATATCATCTGAATAAATAAGCTTTCCATTGATTTATGGTTAGTTATGACAATATTTGGCCGAGATACAACTATTTGAAAATCTGGAATCTGAGGGTGCAAAAAAAAACTAAATATTGATAAAATCGCCTTTAAAGTTGTCCAAATGAAGTTCTTAGCAATGCATATTACTAATCAAAATTTAAGTTTTGATATATTTACGGTAGGAAATTTACAAAATATCTTTATGGAACATGATCTTTACTTAATATCCTAATGATTTTTGGCATAAAAGAAAAATCAATAATTTTGACCCATACAGTGTATTGTTGGCTATTGCTACAAATATACCCCAGCGACTAAAGACTGCTTTTGTGCTCCAGGGTCACATATGCCTATATCCATTTTATTCCTTTTTTATTTTTGTTTTAGTTTTCATTTAGTTAAACTAGATTAAAATGTTTAAAATGTTTCCTCAGTAGCTAGCTGAATTAAACAATTTTTTATATATTTTATTTTATTTCAGTTAATGTTTTTTTGATGGTTTTATTTTTATTTCCAGTTTTAGTTATATAAGCTATAATAACCTTAAAGTTCTGAAATCTACTGTATATATGTGCACTGCATAAATTAGGTCGCTAGTAATATAACTGCTTTAATTATTTACTGTTTATTATTAGTTTTTAAGTACCAAAAACATATTTTGCTGTATATTTCACATTTTTCTCATGAAATGAATAGGAAAAACAATATTTAGTTAGATGTTGATGATCCTACTTTCACTGATCATTTGTTGGGGAAAAAAAGTCTTAATTTATGTACTATGTTCATTGACAGTGAAAATATCTTTACCAGGATGCACATAATCTTCAGTGAAATCCGAGTGCATTGTTTTGTTGTTAATGCGATCGTAAGTATATATTTCCCTTCTCGTGCATCAGGTGCCCGGTGGCAGGCTGTGACGGTCAGGGCCACGTGTCGGGTAAATACACGTCTCATCGCAGCGCAGGAAGTTGCCCGATCGCCACCAAGCTGCAGAAGGAGAGCTCTGTGAACGGATCTGCCTTTTCCTGGAAGCTCTGTAAACAGGAGCTTCCGCACTGCCCTCTGCCCGGCTGCAACGGCTTGGGTCACGCCAACAACGTCTTTATCACACACAGGAGGTGAGGAAACTATACGATAACCTGGAACTTCAGTTCTGATGTTAAACCTAGTATCTACTGTATAATGAGACCTCTTGACCCGACCTGAACACATTCACTGTGAACTTTCTGAGTTGTACATTTATATGATATTATCTTATATTACATTGAAATGTGATATACTTTAAATAAAATTCTAGTATATTATATATAATGTAATAACACTATACATTATATAATATAAAAATTTTCACATAAATATATGAAACGAATATTAAAATACACAAATATATACATGTTGACTTCAGAAATACGATGATAAAAGTATTTATGATTCAAAATATGCATTTTGTTCTGTAAATATATATACACACAATACAGAACTCACTATATTATTATTCCAATAAATTTCCAATATTATTACTATTATTTCCAATCAAGCTAACATATGTGGATTATTAATGTTGTGTATTTTTTCACATAAATATTCAACTACACAAATATATACAGGTTGACTTCAGAAATAAGTAAAAATAGCAGTATTCATTATGCAAAATGTGTATTTTCTTCTGAAATTAATATATATCTCGAGTTTATTCATTTTTGACCACCATTACAGTATCCAATAATGTTATTATCTGTAAATGTAAACATTCTGTGAATGTTGCTGATTACGGTCATATATTATACTTATGATCTGAAACTAGATTATAATTTGTGTAGTTAAAAAAAGAAAAATTCTAAATCTGTAGATTTTGTGTTTTGTCCCTTGACAGTTTGTCAGGATGTCCACTAAACGCCCAGAGTATCAAGAAGAAACTCTCCGATGAGGAGATGATGACCATCAAACTCAAAACCAGCAGCGGTGAGTAATTCAAGCGCTTAAAAACGATAAAAGAGCATAAAATGAAGCTAAATGCTGAATGTTTGACACACTAATTTTATCATTGTAGTGTGCGATAAGAAGCAGAAGAAGAAGAAACATAAAGAGCTTCAAAAGTTACTGCAGCTTTCTCAAGCACTATAGTTGAGATTAACATTGCCTGGCTTGTCTTCTGTCAATCAGGTTTCGAAAACAGTGAAGACATGCAGCACTTGGATCACGAAATAAAGGAGCTAAATGAATCCAATCTGAAGATAGAAGCAGACATGATGCAGCTCCAGACTCAGGTAAATAACATGATCTTTTGATTTAGTTATTTAGTCATTTAGCAGACGCTTTTATCCAAAGCGACTTACAAATGAGGACAATAAAAGCAGTCATATCATATAATGATATGCATTCATTTGACCTTACACGCTGAGCATTGTGGGTAACGTAGTTTCAGAGCTGAAGTTTTTCCCTGTTTTAAAACAGATTTCATCTATGGAGTGCAACCTCAAGACTATCGAGGAGGAGAATAAAATAATCGAGCAGCACAACGACAGTCTGTTGAAGGAGTTAGCGCATCTCAGTCAAGCACTTATCAACAGTCTCACAGATATCCAGCTGCCGCAGATGGTGAGACGAACCTCAGGCTGGAACATTTACACCGACCGACACGCTCTGATTAACATGTAAAACATAACCTGATCTCTGTCAACAAATGTTATTACACAGTTTTTGATCAGTGTATAAAGTCACTTACAAAAATCAATGGTCACGGTAACTAACTATACTGTAAAAAAATACGGTTTGCAAGTAACATAATAATTTAGAAATATGCCATTAAGGTTTCTGCAGGTTTTATGAAGGCCAAGTTAAGACTTTTCAAATATGTGTTTAAGACGAAGTAAAGAAAATGATAGTTTTCTTACCTTATTGAGATATATTTGTTATTGTCTTAAGAATAAAATCACTTAAATGTATTCAATTTCTCAGAAAACAAGACTTCAACTATCTTCACATTGCAATTCAAGTAAATGTAACAAGACAGTATGTATGCATTTATTCATTTATTTAGTGCAGTGCATGCAACATTACATTTAATATAATAGAACTTTGTGTTCTGATTAAGACCTTTTTAAGGCTTTTATTTGTGGTTGACCCACAAAAACCCTGTGTTAATATTAGTTAACTACATTACCATAAACTAACAATATAAAATGATTCTAAAGCAGTTAATGTTAATTTCAAAATGTACAAAATGAAAAGATGATAGCGATAACAAAGATGAATAAATACTGTATCAAATGCTCATTGTTAATGTTAGTTAATGCATTAACTAAAATAATATTAAAAAGATATTTAATATGGCCAAATCCAATTGAATCAATTTTATCAGCTATAAATATTTCCTTAAGGAACCAGCTGCACATTTTATATTTTACAGTGAATTTTCTAAGAAAGTACCATAGCTACTACAGTAAAACTGTGGAAACTTGGTATTAGCCACTGCTGTCATTATTACAAGACAATTTAATAGCCACACGAGTTGTTTGCAGGCTAATTTAATTTAATATGATGTAATAAATACATAATATATTCAAAGAAATGAAGGATACGGGTTTATATAATATTAAAACAAAATGGGAAATTGAATTAGATAATAAAATAACAGAAGGAGATTGAAAACAAAGTTTAAAAGAAAATGTAAGAACTACGCAATCTCCATATTGGCAAGAGTATGCTTGGAATATCAATATGCGATATTTTATAACACCAGAAATATCTTCCAAATATAATCATTTCTTTTCAGCATGTTGGAGAAGCTGCGGTGAACTTAAAGCCCATTATACTCATATATTTTATACTTGCAAAATAAAAATAAAACACGTGGACAGAAGTAATTCAGGTAATAGAAGACATTTTTAAGAAATCAAATATAATAAAGGTACAAAATAGAGTTTTGGGTATAGGACCTACGCTACTTAGTAAAGATGAGTTATATTTATTTAGAATACTGAGAATTACAGCTTTTAAAACAATAACATAATTTTGGAGAAGGCAAGAATCCGCCGTTTTAAATGATTGGTTAGATTTAACTCTATGGAGAGGATAACACATGAAATTAAGAGTAAAAGTATACATTTTGAAAAGATATGGGCACCTTCAAAATCAAAGTATACATTATAAAATAAAGGAATTCATATACTAATTACCTCTATATAATTCTACATCCCTTTTAATTGATTCATGAATTATTTTTATTTAATTCATATTATAATGAATTCGTCTTAATATGATTTGAATTGCTTATTAGGAATTAGGTGTCATTATAAGAGTTTGATATGAATATGTGGATTTTTTTCATATGAAAAAGTGTTTTGGTTATTGTTCTAATTATTATTTTTTTTCTTTATGCATTGGTGATAGGTATTATCACAAGAGAGAAAAAAAAGTGAGGGAAAAGAAAGTAGAAGGAAAAATGAGGAATAATAATTGGTAAAAAAAAATATGATGTCTTTAAAGGAAATTTGTATAACTGTTTTAAATGTGCTTGAACTGAAAGACAAAGTATTCAAAAAAATGTAATATGATAATTTACAGGAATTCATTTAATATGATTTTACTGTTGCAACAACAACTGTAGTTATTGTGGTATTTTAAGGTAAAATATCAATTCAAATTGTGCATGCATGTTTGTAAGGGATGAATGCATTTTAAAGACATTATGAAACATGCATTTTAGAGTTACTGAATTTATTGTTCTTTAATGTGTTTCAGGGTCCAATAAACGAACAGAACTTCGAAGCCTACGTGAACACGTTGACGGATATGTACAACAATTCAGAGCAGGAGTATTCACCCGAATGCAAAGCCTTACTGGACAGCATCAGACAGGCCATCAAGGGCATTCACATATAAGGCCAAACTCTCGTTCACAACCCTTTGATTGTCCGCAGAGGGCTGGCTTTGTCATCTGTGCAAGATATGTCTCGTTTAAAACAACTCCATTCCATGACAAATTCATTGCACTGAAAATTACCAGCCACATTTTTACAGCTCAGTGTTCCTTTTAGTGAGATTTGACCTCCTTTTGCACTTATTTATTTCCTATGGTTTGCGTGACTTTATTCCGTATTGTTCTTTTGTGTGTTATTATATCATTCCTACTATTCATCGGTACTATTTATCTCACAGTAATCTTATTTATTTATTGCTATCATTTTTGCTGCAACTCCAAAAATGCAAGGCCAATCTTACATAGTGAATTTTAGTTTGCATTTGTTGTACAATAACTGGGAGTTTTAGTCCTTCAAAATATATCATGATGACTTTTTCTTCACTACTGATGTCAAATGTTAGAATAGCCCACTTGCGCCACCTGTTGGTGAGCAGCTGTTATTGGTCTATTAGAGCCGTACTGTATGCATCACTGACTTATTTTTTTAATGTAGTTAATGTACCCCACTGAAATGACATCATTTGTTTTCATGCATAAATTCTAACAAGTGAGCAAAAAGACAAATATTTTATCCGATTAACTCTCCAAACGACTGTACAGTGAGCAAAAATCAAATCATCCACATATACACACACACACACACACACACAAAATGATTTCCGTTTCTGTTCATATGAACTGCCTTTGGTGTGCACATCCGTGTGTGCATATATGTGCCTAAATGTAAATGAGTACATGGAATATGATATGTTTTGTGGTAGAGCAGTATTATGTGAATGGTGATTCATTTTATTCTGCAGTATATTTATTTTCTGAATGAAAAGCCTCTAAACTCGGTTTACCTTTGTTTATACGCCATTTTAAGTACGTAACGATATTCTTGTAAAAAAAGTGTTTTATGATCAGGCGCAATACGGTTTTTATTCTTTTCTGTGAGACTGAACTCCTCAACCTTTGGCTTCTTTTGTGCGACAAGCGGTGGGCTCTCAAATAGGTTTTATGGATGATATTTTCTCAAAGCACTTTGTGTCTTTAAGCCACTAAAATAGAAAAAAATGGCAATTTACAGCAAAAGAACGGCAATAGAGTAATCTTTCCATTTTGACTGGATCTGTACCACTTGATTTTGTGTTTAAATGCACGGCCGAGGTCACCTTATTGCTGTGTTACGATCACAAATGGCCTCGTCGCAGCACTTTTAAAGCTTTCTCTAACACTAAACGTACCCTTTTGCACTTTTATTCTGTTATTTAGTGTTTATTTTGACAAATAATTAATGCAGGTTAATTAGCACACTGAAGGAGTTTAACCTTAGTTTTACGTTGTCCATTGATAATGTCAAAAATTGTGTTTTTGCAGGTCATGCAGATGGAATAAAACACTATTATCTGACCAAATGTGCATAATGAATTGTATTCTCAATAAAACCGAATCTTTTTTTTTTGTTGTTGTTGTTGATGAAATCCTAAATTACTGTATAATTCATGATTAATTCTGTTTCAGTTATTTGTAATTCCTAATTTTTAATTTATAAACCACAGATTGTTTGCTCAGGAAGTTTTGTGAGGAATATTTATTTTTCCTTTTTGTATTTGATGTTTTGTAATGTGATATGACTTTTTTTTGTGTAAAAGAAAAAAATAGTATAATACACAGTACTGTAAATGATTTTGTTCATTTTTGTTTTTAAAAATATGTTTTTTGTTTTTTCAGTTCGAGTAGTTTGTATATCAGGATTTCCTTACACTTTTAAAATTTCATAAGCAGTACTGCGCTGTGTTGTACAGTTTGTGTATGGTAGAAATAAACTATTGAAATGATCTGCATAGCACTCATTGTACAGTTGCTCATATTAAAGTCCTATAAAAATAATATCATTTATATTAAAGCTCATATACAAATATTTACTAGATATAGATCTATATGAAGAGTGCATTTGAGAGAGATATATATATATTTTAACTTGGTTTACTATATATATTTTAGGTTCAAATTTTCATAAATATACATACTTTTTGGTGGTTTCACATGGTCACTACATTTTTTTCTTCTCTAGTTCATTTTAAATACTCTTTTGATGTAAAAAAAAAAAATTTTTTTAAATGATAAACATTCCATATAGTCTTTATAGTATTTAATTAATAAAACTGCAAAAAAATTGTCTTGAATCTTCATGAAATCATAGGGAAGCATTTTTCCTCACAGAAGTTATAAATTATACAATTTGCAAATCAATTTGACAGCGTAACATTTAAAACGTTTTTGACAACTAATTTACTGTCACTTTTTCACTCTGCTCATTTTCAGTGCTCTTGCTATGTGAAAAAAAATCATTTTTGAAAGTATAAATATTCCAACAAGTCTCATATTTATTCATAAAACTGCACAAATATACTGTAGAAATTGCAAAAATGTCTGAAAAGGTTGAATCTCCATGAAATGTAGCTCCTCACATAAGTTTATTGTTAATGGCGTTCCAATTACATCAACGCTCAAACCCAAATCCAAAATGTATTATTTTTGGAAATCAAATTTGAGCATAGCACTTTAAATTGTGCTCTCTGGACATGTTCTGGGCCTAGGGAACATTATAAGATTTTCAAAAACTATTTTCATATTTACCAGCAGATAGCGTATGAATGCAACTTTGCGGTACAAATGGTTTCAGGCCTTGGTTCCCGAAAAAAGTGCTACAAAAAAAACTACAGGCGCTGATTTCAGTTTTAGCAACTGCAAGAACAAATAAACAATATATAACATTATATAACATAACATCCAATATAACATCTTCAGCAGTTTGACTGGTTACATCACTACACAATGAGGTATTTTCCTCCTCAGGCCCCTCACGTGACCCTACAGCACTGATGAAATCTGCGCCGTGTAAACATGGTGTTCGGTTTGTTACCCTTTGTAATTATCTTTTGATCATTATCAGAGTAATTTATCCTTGCCTGTGATGAGTTGATGATGATTCAAATTACATCTAATTACCTGAACCGTGGCTCAGCTTTCCTGTTACACGTCACAAACCCAACAATTATTAAACGCGTGCACAGCATACAGGTGTATGTTTGAGTTCTGTTGATTCACCTGAATCTCTCAGTGGGATATGCTAACATGCCACGCTCAGAAATCTCATGAAAATCAGAGAAAAAGCAGAGCTGCTCCTGGCCTGGGTTTGGTCTTGGGTCTTTGACCCACTGTGTCAGTGACTTTCTGCAGCCACCCCAGGCCTCTCAATACTAGCTGTCCTCACTAGCATATACTGCCTAGGAATGAGCTGCACTTTATTTAACTACGTTTTAAAGGTATTAATACTCATGCAGATGACAAATGTAAATAAGCTGCTGTATGCATCAAAATGAGCTGGGTGCACAATTTTTAGTACGTGCTTTGACATAAAGTGGTCTTCTCATCTTATCTGAGTTCATCCTTAGGTCTATCTGATCTTAACCACTGATTTACATACATGGGGGACATACCAGAAAATTCTCTTGCTGTAATATAAAGTAGATTATAACTACAGACGAACTCCAATTCAAATCTTTCTCCTAAAAGATCAAAAATGTTTAAATGAACATAAAAACTTTTGTATAAAGCCAAACTTGAGTTAATATAATGAACTATTATGTGTGTATGTGTATTTATACATACACCCAGACATAGTAGTTTATTATGTTAAATATATGATATTTAATTATTATATATTTTTTATTGTTGCCTATTTAATATATCAAATGCAAGAATAAAATTTGTTTTAATATAATAAATTATTATTTAATACAATAAATGATGACATGTATATAATAAATAGCTATGAATATCTGCACTTTAAAAAAAACTAAATAAAAACGTGTGTTTGTGTGTTTATTGATTTATTTTTGTTTGCTTTTATACACATTTATTATATATTATATTTATTATTTATGTATTATATTAACTTATGTATATATATATATATAAATGCTATTTAATGTAATAAATTATTATTTAATACAATAAATTATTAAATTACATTGTATATTACATTATGTTATGACTATCTGTTATATACACACATAATAGTTTATTATAACATACAATCATATATTTTTTAAACAAATTATTATTTAGTACAATAAATTATTTATATTTATTGGACTAAATAATAGTCATATTTATCCTCAAACTAAATAAACTCGTGCTTGCTTACACACAACCCATTAAATTAAAATATAAGCAAATAGTTTTATAAAGAGTCTGCATCTAATTCCATCTGTCTTTTTTGATCTACATATGCATTCTAGGAGGGAAAAGTGTGCTATACATTTTGGGGCTAAAGGGGAGTTTTATATGACCCTCTGTTGCTTTGAGATCATTTTACCCAGAATGTACGGTGGCCGAGAGAGCTCAACGCGAATGCAAATAGAAGAAACACCTGCAAATTAAGAAAACAACTTCATCAATTTGACAACACACACGCTGCAAATGCTCACAACACAACACAATAATTCTTTATTTGTTTGTGTTGTGAGCATTTGCAGCACCTGCTGTCAAACTGATGAAGATGTTTGCTTGATTTGCTGGTGCTTTTTCTATTTGCAAGTGTTTTCTGAAGTTGCAGCGCGTTGAGCTCTCTCGGCCACCGTAATAATTCCATTGGATGAGAGTGCTGTTACATATGTTCTATGTTGTAGAGTTATTTTTAGGAACTTGGTACCGTGTATGAACATTATGGCCTGATGTATGTTGAAAAAACGTATTATGCAGTCAATCCTGTAGGAGCATCGTCCTCTATCATTGAAACTTAATGTCCAGATGTATAAATGGGCACTTACTCATTTTAAACTGGTTTCAAAATGCTAATTTCCCAGTAGAGTTGGACTAAGTGGATCTTACAGGGCCATGATGGGTCAACAGGGTAGAGTGGCCTATGGGAAAATAAAAAGATGTCATCGTGGTGAGTAAATACTGTTTTCCAGTCCGGCTGAGAGCACTGACATATGACAAACGTTACCAACAGAACTGTTAACCAGGCTTACATTTATGCCAGACAGCAGTATGCTTGTATTCAGACTGATTTAGCATGCAGTGATCCACCTTTTTCTTCAACGCGGAAGTAAGCTATGGGTGAGACTTCCGGTTCATTAGCCGCTATAGGTACATAACGAGGAGAATAATACCGTGCAGTAAACGGTAAAACTGTTTGCACTACTGTTAGAAAACACTCTCTGTCTTTTGATGCCGTACCCTTCCTTTCTGTCTCTTTCTCTCTCCTTCTCTGAATCACCCCTCCTCTATCTGTTCTCTCTCTCTCTTGTATGGTGTTTGAATGTCTCTTACTCAATATTCAAGGTAAAGGAGTTTGTGCTGATTTATAAGGGGGGTTCAGCCTCTTGCCAGGAAGTCTATTCCTTATATGGATATGTTTTTCTGTATATGTGGCAATTTTATACAAAACACATGTTCTTGGGAAAAACATCCTGTATGGGTATGTCCCCCTATCCTCATTGGTTAAGAGGGTGAAAACTCCCCTCGACATGCCTATATAAGATCTGTATTTCTGTGAATAAATTGAAGTATTTGAGAATACATTTGAATGTGTGTTTTCTTACTTCCCGGCCGTATTTATTTACACTTGGAGAGACTGAGAAGATTTCACGGTGGCAAAGAGATATCGAGGGACCAAATTGTTATTTATTAACAGCTTGTTAAGTGCAAATCTACGGAGCCTCTGTACAAATCAGCATGGTACACATTATGTTATCATTACTAACTTGTTTAATATTCAGTCCACATGCACGAAGTGTAAAACGAGAAGGTCTATTAAAAGGTTTGCTGTGCCAGGTCAAACACAATGCCTCCGTCTTCCTGGTTTTCTCAGACCTGCAGCGTTTAAATGTCATCTAACAGCATGGGTTTCTTTAGAAACCGAATAACTAGAGTTTTTTTTCAGGCTCTCTCAGCTTATTTTCATCTGAATTACAGACGATAGTTCAGAAATTCATAGGCGTTATATCCAGATGCTGCAAGTTTGCTAATACTTGTAAGAAAAATAATAACAATAGCAGTACAACAACTGTCTCTGAAGCTTTATTTCATAACAACTTCCTTTTTCGAGCTTTTAAAATAATTTGCTTTACGCTTTTTGTTCATTACACGACACGCATCATAACAAAGGCCAGATGCACCGGGAGTTTCTGCTCATAAATATTTTAAATGTCACGTGTTATTGCGTAACCTTGTTGTTAATTAGATCTGTAGAGTTATTTTATTAATATATGCATGCAAGTCCTGCTTGAGAGATTATGGCGGATCTAAACATGCGAAACGCTTATATTTTCTCTCTCGCTGCTGCTTTGATATTGATTATAGCTACTACCACATCTGATCGTCTCAGGCATACTGTATAGATTTAATGCGCTCTAACTCAGTTTTGTTTTAACGCAGTGCGGATGTGTGTAGTGTTTTAGAAGTGCGTCGTGAACTATAGAGCTGTACGCGTTTGGACCATAGACTGTATAAAAACATGGACGCAGTGTCCGTGACGTCACCCGTAGGTTTCCTAAGCGTGTTTGGAGCCTAAAGTGGGCGGAGCCGGCCGTCGCCATCTTGGCAGCGCGTCACTCCCGGATAATCGAAAATGGGCAAAGAGGCGGGAGCTGGTTGCTGAAGCCACGCCCACCTAGTGGTTTCAGCAGCGGCAATCCACCTGTCACTCAAGTGGCCACGCCCTTAATTTATGCAGAACTTTAAGGCTTAATATCATTTAAACCAGGGCTGGACTGGGACAAAAAATCGGCCCTGACATTTTTTTGGTCCAGGCGGCCCATCACCACTTATATAGTATATATATATATTCTATACTATACCAGTCAAAAGTTTTTGAACAGTAAGATTTTTTTATGTTTTTTAAAGAATTCTCTTCTGCTCACCAAGCCTGCATTTATTTGATCCAAAATACAGCAAACGCAGTAATATAGGGAAATATTTTTACTATTTAAAATAACTGTTTCTATTTGAATATATTTCAAAATGTAATTTATTCCTGCGATTTCAATGCTGAATTTTTAGCATCATTACTCCAGTCACATGATCCTTCACAAATCATTCAAATATTTTGATTTGCTGCTCAAAAAACATTTATTATTATTATTATTATGTTGAAAACAGCTGAGTAGAATTTTTCAGGTTTATTTAATTAATAGAAAGTTCAGAAGAACAGCATTTATCTGAAATATAATTTTTTTTGGTAACATTATAAATGTCTTTATCGTCACTTTTGATCAATTTAAAGCATCCTTGCTAAATAAAAGTATTAATTTCTATAATTTCCCCAAAAAATAAAAATAAAATAAAAATACTGACTCCAAGCTTTTGAATGGTATATGTATAATGTTACAAAAGCTTTTTATTTCATATGAATGCTGATCTTTGGATCTCTCTATTTGATCTTTCTTACTGTTCCAAAAATTTTGACAGGTAGTGTATGTATGTAGCCTATATATCACACTCATATCACAGCTTGTTTTGGATAAGAATAAAACGTCAGGTCCGACAATATCGTGTCTTTTTTTATTTAAATCTAGCTTTATTCGCATTGGCCCATGGAAACCTCTATGAACACACTTGACTTGGCTAAAAATATCGCGTGGGACGAATTTACGTTTTATTAAAAAGTGTTTACGCATACACTCATGGCGCGCAGCCGCGCACACACATTAGGATACGTTAGATGCCTGCCTCCGCTGCGAGTCCCTATCAAGCACTTTACCAATTCAACTACTCTCTTCTTCTCCTCCTGCCTTGCT
>NW_015505198.1:1426605-1433793 GCF_001515645.1 Sinocyclocheilus grahami | reverse complement strand
GAGCAAAATACTTAATCGCTCCGTCTATAGCGCATTGTGATTGGATGTTTACGCTGTCAATACAGGAGACAAACCAATGGGCCACTGGCTGCTCGCTGTCCCTGCGTGATGGTTTTCGGCAAAAAAAAACATTCTGTCGGCCCCTTAAGTGCGTCGGCCCACCAGGAAAATGCCCAGTATGCCCGATTACCAATCCAGCCCTGATTTAATCGGATGAGTTATAAAAAAATTCACCCCCTCACAGTTGTCATGAAGGGCAAAATTAGCCATATAGAACAAAATCTTTTTTTGAACCAGACTGTAAACATGTTTTTTTCTGTCCAAACCAAGCGGCAACCTCGCGCTCTCTCTCATGAAGCCAACACGGAAGTGACTTAAACTGTAATTCGTGTAATTCGCTAGAGGCTGGCTGCAAAAGGGAGTCAATCACATAGACTCCCCATGTTAAAATGCCCAACTTTACAGCAGAAAAAAACATGTTTACAGCCTGGTTCAAAAAATGATTTTGGTCTAAATAGCTAATTTTGCCCTTCATGACAACTGTGAGGGGGGTGAATTTTTTTTTTTATAAGTCATCGGTTTAAATTATATTAAGGCTTAATTTAAAGTTCTGCATAATTAAGGGCGTGGCCACTTGAGTGACAGGTGGATTGCCGCTGCTGTCACCACCGTCGCGTTAGTTGGGTGTGGTTTCAGCAACCAGCTCCCGCCTTTTTGCCCATTTTCGATTATCCGAGAGTGATGCGCGGTGACGTGCTGCCAAGATGGCGACGGCTGGCTCCGCCCACTTTGAGCTTCAAAAACACTCTTCAGGAACCTACGGGTGACGTCATGGACACTACGTCCATGTTTTTATACAGTCTATAGTTTGGACGGACCGCCGCGATCTATGTCACGCAGTTCGTCACCATCCACATTGAATGTGTGTCGAACGTAAACAAACGACCGAAAGCGTCGCAAATACGGCTTTTCTTTTCACTATCGACAAAAACATCAACCAGAATACAAAATTGATTATTATATAGCATTTTGGCGTCATATTTGTTTTTGAGACTAGCGTTGTTGTGATGTTATGGCAGCTGCTTGAAAATGTATTCCTTACAACTAAGTTAAGTTACTTGTACCTATTTTATAATTACAAGTGAGCAATTTAACAGTGACTTTATTTTAACTTTCACAATAACTGCTAATTAAATATGATTTTTTTACTGTTCACTAGCTACTATCAACTTTTTCCACAATATGAATAATTTGCCATTGAGCTCTACTTACAGAATGGAATGGCTGCTTTATAATACAATTAAAATTGAAAAGTCACTCTCAGTCACCAGGAATATTGGATCCAGCCATGCTAAAACTTCTCTATCCTCCACAATGTTGGTCTTGATATCCAAACCGTCAACAGAAAGTGAATTATTCTAAATGTTCTTCCATTTTTGGCTATCGTCAAAAAAAAAACGAACAGAGTTTATTGAATTATCTAATTTGCGTCTTTGTATGTGCTTCGTCTGACCAGCACAAACATTACCAAACCGATTCACAACCTCCAGTGAAACCTTGACATGGAAACATTCCTTCTTTTCTGTAACTTGTGAAGACAACAATCAGAAGATTAAACCACAAGAGCAAGCATTGCAGGAGTGTGGATAATAATGAATAATATTATAAAAATGAATATGAATGAACAAATGATAAATGAATATAGAATATGGAAGACAATAAAAGCAACATAAATGTATGTTTGCTCTCTGTACAATACACACACACGTTGCCCTTTATAATGCAAATCTTTCACACTAGAGTCTTGACTAGTGTCTGTTTGCTAGTACTAGGAAAACTGGAATGGACATGAGTAACTTTTTGAATAGTTAAAACGATATAAACAGTTTTAAAGAAGTATAGGTAACAAAACTATATACTAGTAAGTTGTAAGGAATGAATATTAATATATTTTGCCATATGTATTTTGGCTTTAATGCAGATAAAGTTAAGTCAATTATTATCATTATTTTAAACTTACAGTCATGTAAAGGTCGTATTTCACCGCAAAATCAAAAAGGAATAAGAAATTATGAATAGAGTTTTGCACTTCAGGAAGGCCTTAATGCTTACTTTTCTTTAGTCAAACTATAATTGACATAAAAACTATATATATATATATATATATATATATATATATATATATATATATATATATACACACACACACACATATACATATATATATATATATATACATACATACATACATACATACATACATACATTTTTGGTGAAATTACCTGAACCATTATTATTCAGTGAATCTCATGAAAAAGGTAAAGGTCACATTTCACCACAAAATCCAAAAATAAATAAATAAATACTGTGTGTGTGTGTGTGTGTGTGTATATATAGTAGTGCTGTCAAACGATTAATTGCATGCAAAATAATTTTTTTTAACATAATATATGTATGTGTACTGTGTATATTTATTATGTATATATAAATACACACATACAGTATATATTTTGAAAATATGTACATGTATATATTTATATTCATATTTATATTATATATTTAATATATAAACGTAAAATAGTTTTCTTAAATATATACATGCATGGGTGTGTATTTATATTAGTGCTGTCAAACGATTAATCGCATCCAAAATAAAAGTTTTTGTTTACATAATATATGTATGTGTACTGTGTATATTTATTATGTATATATAAATACACACATACAGTATATATTTTGAAAATATGTACATGTCTATATTTATATCCATATAATTTATATTATAAATAAATATATTTAATATATAAACCTAACATATTTTTCTGAAATATATACATGCATGTGTGTGTATTTATATATACATAATAAATATAGACATTACACATACATATATTATGTAAACAAAAACTTTTAATTTGGATGCGATTAATCATTTGAGAGCACTAATATATATACACAATACACACACATATACTATGTAAACAAGAACTATTATTTTGGATTAATCGTCTGACAGCACTTATAGTTATATATATATATATATATATATATATAGTTTGGGTTTAAATATCACCTGAGCATTTATTATTAGTATTATTATTATTATGCTCCCTGCAGGTCAGGTTATGCTTTATTTGTGTGTTGGGTTTCTCTCTGTAACGAGACAGTTCTTCTCATTGAGGCCTGGAATAAATCCGCTGAGAGTTTGTGGCTTCCGCTCTCACTGGGTCAGACAAACGGTGCAGGAGTCAACATGAGGCCAGCAGCTTCCGTTTAAAATATAGGCTATTTACACACACCACGTGTGCTCATGAAACACAGCAGTCTGAGACTGACAGGACAGCTGTGCATTATAACAGGTGGCTAACATGACGGTTCAGCTGATGATGTTTTTTCAAAAATAATGAGGACTATGAAAATCAGACAAAGTAGGCCTGCTTTATTTTAAGTTTTATCTTCACTTGAAAAGCACAGAGGAATTGTAAACCGATTAGTTCTGGCCCGTGCAGCAGTGTTCTGTGATAATGTTGCAATTATGCGACCAGCAAGTTTAAACATGTTAATGACGGATCAGCTCAGCCTTATAACAAACTGTTCCAGTTCATTGTTCCGCTTCCAGTATTAACTCCACAACAATCCAGCAGTTACTCAACTTGGTGACAAAACCAGTTACCGATGGCATGAAAACCAGCATCCTGTTTTTATATCCAATATTAATGGCTTTATTGGTGTATAGTGTTATAAACAGCTTTCAGTGTCTTGTTAGAGAGAAAGAGTGCTCATGTGATACGTGACGTTCCCTTTTGTAAGTTGTGTACTGATGTACAGAGAGTCTCTGTAGGATTGCAATCAGGTCTTGTACAAAACAGAGTAGGAGGTTTGACCCAGATCCCTCCCTGCAGTATTTTTAGTGCAGGAGACTGAAAGGGCAGCGTTACAGGAAAAGGCTGAAAAGGAAGGCATATGCAGAAAAGAAAAAAAGAACAAGAAAATAACAGGGATGTAGACATAAATATAGACTTTTACAACCCTGTGAAATCAAAACGGGAGTTTTGTGGCTTTTGATCCATGTCTGTTTGGTGTTTAGGTTATTAAAATGATTAAAAACGTGCGTTTATAGTTTTCAGGAGCAAAAATACTGATGACATCATGTTGCACTAATGGGTGTGTCCAATTTTTTCGTCCAATCAAATGCTCTCTAGATGCTCCGTACATTCTAAAGTGATATTTGCAGGGGGAAAAAACCCCTGAGACTTTCATACATGCATGACAAACTTGTACATGTGCAAAAAAAAACACTAATAGATATACTGCCAGTGAAAAGTTTAGGATATTTTGGATTTTTTAAATGTTTTTGAATTATTTTCCTGCTTGACCAAGGCTGCATTTATTTGCTCAAAAATACAGTAAAAACAGTAATACTGTGAAATATTATAAACATTTAAAATGACAGTCTTCTATTTGAATTAGTGCTGTCGAACGATTAATCGCGATAGTTTATGTATTAAATATATTTATATATGATATAATTTTATAAATATATTCATGATTGAATACATGTCAATATTTTCTAAATATATGATGTATGTGTGTGTCTTTATATATACATAATAAATATACACAGTACACACACATATATTATGTAAACAAAAACATTTAGTTTTACGGAGTGTGCGACGGTTTCTATGGCAATGCCGTTGCGTTGTTATGCCAACACTAAAAACAACAATAACAGCAATACAGTTAGCAATACAGATGTTGTCTTACGACATGACAACATGTTGCCGTCGCGCTGTATTATTATTATTTTGGATTTTGTCTTACGAGGCAGCGGCAGAAACGCAGGAAGTTGGAATGAGCGTCTTTATTCCGTGCTGCCATCTCTACTGGTTTCAAAACTCAAAGAGGTGCGTATACTAGCAGTATATTGTCTTTTTCCGCTTGACAACACCAGCTTGTTTCTGCAAAGACGTTCATTATGTTTTCGACAAAAACGTCTGACGTTTGTTACATTTTAAGTGGTGTGAAAACGTGAAAAAGCTAGGCTAAATCCGATCTGAGCGGTCAGACTGAAACGGATTTCCAGGAATGCGATTTGAATAGGATTTGAAACCACATACGAATGTAGCTCGAAACGGATTTGCAAAAATCGGATTTCATATAGCTCGTTGCTGTTCAGACTTTCTAAATATGATCGGATTTCAATCGGATTTGCACAAAAATCGGATTTGGGCCGACAGTCTGAACGAGGCTTAAGAGACAATAAAAAGCATTAAAACAAAAAAGAGGAAATATTAATTATTCCAAATTTTTGCATAGACCGTGAATATAAAAGCCTGTTTTCCTGTGCACTTTGGAAAAATTTTTTGTTTGCATGTGAAAGTCTCTGGGTTTTCTTGCAAATCTGTGGATGAACAACTCCTCGTTCTAATCCTAGCTGTTTCTGACTAGCAATTGCAAGTAGAAAATCGTGATTTATTGGTGGTGATATAAACTAAAGCCTGTTTGCTTTTTAAAAACGATGTAAAAATACATATATTACAAAAAGGGATGAGCTCTTCAATTTCAATAGGAAGTGTGTCTTTTTTTGTTTGCATGTGAAAGTCTCTGGGTTTTCTTGCAAATCTGTGGATGAACAACTCCTCATTCTAATCCTAGCTGTTTCTGACTAGCAATTGCAAGTAGAAAATCGTGATTTATTGGTGGTGATATAAACTAAAGCCTGTTTGCTTTTTAAAAAACGATGTAAAAATACATATATTACAAAAAGGGATGAGCTCTTCAATTTCAATAGGAAGTGTGTCAACACAGAAAATGAAACCGGTTTAATGAGTTCTTTTTTAGATTGATGGTTCTGTGCAAAGCCATTCCTAATTGGACTGGAGAATGGAGATGTTTCGATGTACAGTAATTGGGCTTTTCTTAAACTCACTGAAATAAATAAGCCTCATATTTGTTTGTTTCAATCCAGATCTAGTTCAGGTTCATGAAAATCCTTGAGGTTACAGAACTTCAGCTTAACTCAATTACCAGACACTTTCTAAATGTCCTGTCTGCAGCCCAAATGCCACTCTTGCTTTCAAAGCCTATTCAGTTGTTAAGTGCATACCATTTCTAGGAAGCAGACGTTCAGATGTCCTGATTAATAACTGATTTTTTGCTTTGGCATTTATTATATTATAATTTGAGACGGGTAGTAAGACTTCAGGCTTGGACTTCTGCTGCTTTCTGCAGTATTAAAGCTGCTAGCATCAGACAGGTAACATCAATAGTAACTGCATCCTTGAGTCATATCAAGATAATGTATCTTTTATTTGCATCACTATTATTATTCTTGCACATACTTACGTTTAAGGATTTGAACAAACTTCTAAGTCATAAACTTGGAAAATGGGCACATTTGTGACACGTTTGAAACTGTTAGTGCTATGAATGATTCATCAAATCAGATGTCTTGTTGAGTAGAGATGTGATATTACTCTTCTAAGTGATCAAATTTACACATTTTAAACATAAAACTGTTAAAAAACTACATTAACAATCAAAAGTTTGAGGTTAAAATGATTTTTAAGGTTTTTAAAAAATATTTTGTGCTCATGAAGGCTACATTTATTTGATCAAAAAACACAGTAAAAAAAATCCAGAAATATTATTACCATTTAAAGGGGTGGTTGATTGCGATTTCACTTTTTAACGTTAGTTAGTGTGTAATGTTGCTGTTTGAGCATAAACAATATCTGCAAAGTTACGAAGCTGAAAGTTCAATGCAAACGGAGATATCGTCTTTTAAAATTCTGGCAGTTTAATGCCTACAAAAACGGCTGGTAGAGACTACAACAAGTTACTTCCAGGGTTCGTTATGTCACAAACCCAGATAAACCCCGCCCTCGGGAAAAGGCAACAAAGGGGGCGAGGCCATGCTGCGCTGCTTTAGAGAAGAGGAAGAGAAAACTAGAGGTGCACATAAAGATCTGTTTATATATGAATCGCGATTCTGTCTTCTAACGATTCTAATGGATTCACAAGTTTCAAAATCAATGTTCTAAAGCAGCGGTTCTTAACACTGTTCCTCGCGTTCCCCTGCTCTACACATGCTCTGCATCTCTCTCTCTCTCTTTTCTCTCTCTCTCTCTCTCTCTCTCTCTTAAAGCTTTAATCAGGATAAAACTGTATATTAAAATCTAACAT
>NW_015505198.1:1421446-1426445 GCF_001515645.1 Sinocyclocheilus grahami | reverse complement strand
CGATTCTAATGGATTCACAAGTTTCAAAATCAATGTTCTAAAGCAGCGGTTCTTAATACTGTTCCTCACGTTCCCCTGCTCTACACATGCTCTGCATCTTTCTCTCTCTCTTTTCTCTCTCTCTTTTTGCTCTCTCTCTCTCTCTCTCTCTCTCTTAAAGCTTTAATCAGGATAAAACTGTATATTAAAATCTAACATAAGCAGTAGCATTTACACATAACAGCATATCTAGAAGAATGAGACGACAAGAAACATAGGCCTACCATTAAAAGCCGTGCTTGCACAGGTTCTGCACGATCCTCTTCAGTAATATCCTCTGCTTCTCAATCTGGCTCAAACTGATAAGCGATATTAACGAAGCCGTTGTTTACAATACAACCGGAGCACATCCCGCTGGTGAGGGGCGGGATGTTTAGACACGCACCAGAGGTGGTTTAGCCAATCATAACACGCTGGGCTAGCTAACCAATCAGAGCCCATCGACTATTTCTGAGGGCGGGGCTTCTTAAAAACAGGAAAAGATCAGCCCGTTTCTCAGAGAACGGACAGAGCGGTGTGGAATAAAGGTAAACTGTGAAAAATTTCACCAAAAAAAGTTTTTTTTTTAAAGTTTTTTTAAAACTAAGCATTAACACATGTTAGACTGCCCCCCCCCATAAACACAATCAAGCCTAGAAAAAAAACAGTGAACCACCCCTTTAAATTCATCTAAAGATGTAATTTAATTCTGTGACAGCAAAGCTGAATTTTTCTTCAGTCATCAGTGACACATGGTACTTCAGAAAACATTCTAATATGCTGAATTGCTGCTCAGAAAATATTATTGTTATTAACATTATTATAATTAATGTTTAAAACAGTTGTGCTTTTTTTGGAAACTGATATATTTTTCTCAGGATTCTTTGAGTAGGTGTTAAAAAGAAGAAATAGAATATTATTTGAAATAGAAATCTTTTGTAACATTATAAATGGCTTTACTTACTGTCACTTTTGATCAATATAATGCTTTTTTTGAACTGATGGTGTACTTATATTGAATTTTATATATATATATATATATATTGTGTGTGTGTGTATTTGTAGGAATAAAAAAATGAGTTAAAAAAATTTCATAGAATATAATAAAGATTGTCGAAAAAGGTTGAAAAGATTATTTATGTCGCGCCAGTGCTTTGTCTAATTGATTGTTTTGGCATTTGTTTATTTTATTATCATCCGTGACGTACAATAAGACTTCAAACTTTCTGCAATATTAAAGCAGCTTGCATCAGGCAGGTAACATCAGGTACATGCGACACCTAGCTGAGGAATCAAAGCCGGCAGGTATCAGGTGGCATGGCTCTTGTTTTCAGGAGAGAAGGGTAAACTGAAATGTGTGTGTGTGTGTGTGTGAGAGAGAGAGATCTAAACCGTCACCTTTTGTTTTTCAATCCTCAGATCTTGGCGTAGCTGAGAATGGTCTGAGGTGATTTGTGTGGGACGCAGGCATCACGACTGGGCATCCCTGTGGAGAATCGCTCCAGTGCATTCATCTGGATGTGAGGACCGGTCTAGTTATCCGTCTCTCACCTCCTCTGCATTTTTTCTTTTTTTTTTTGGTTTGTTTCGTTTCTCGGAGGGGATCATGGGGGGAGCAGTCAGCGCTGGCGAGGACAACGACGATTTGATAGACAACCTGAAGGAAGCGCAGTACATCCGCACAGACCGCGTGGAGCAGGCCTTTAGGGCCATAGACCGTGGAGATTATTACCTGGACGGCTACAGAGACAATGCCTACAAGGATCTGGCGTGGAAGCATGGGAATATACACCTGTCAGCACCGTGTATCTACTCTGAGGTGATGGAAGCCCTGAAACTCCAGCAGGATTTGTCTTTCCTGAACCTCGGCAGCGGCACGGGATACCTGAGCACCATGGTGGGCCTGATCATAGGTGAGAAGCACTCTAATGACATATCTAGAATATCAAGACAATAAAGGAAACAGCCGATAATGAGATTTACTTCACAGCAATGCCATGGAAGAACCATTTTTGGTTCCACAAAGAACCATTCAGTCAAAGAACCATATTTTTCTTACCTTTTTATAATCTGAAGAACCTTCTTTTGCCACAAGGAACCTTTTGTGAAACAGAAAGGTTCTTCAGATGTTAAGGTTCTTTATGGAACCATTTAGACAAAAAGGTTCTTCTATGGCATCGTGAAGCACCTTTATTTTTAAGAGTGTAGAATTTATTTATTGTTTAATCTATTTTAATAAATAGATCAAAAATATAATAATACGTGACGTGACATGTGGCCAAGTATGGTGACCCATACTCAGAATTAGTGCTCTGCATTTAACCCATCCAAAGTGCACACACACAGCAGTGAACACACACACCGTGAACACACACCCGGAGCAGTGGGCAGCCATTTATGCTGCGGCGCCCGGGGAGCAGTTGGGGGTTCGGTGCCTTGCTCAAGGGCACCTCAGTCGTGGTATTGAAGGTGGGAGAGAGCGCTGTACATTCACTCCCCCCACCTACAATCCCTGCCGGTACGAGACTCAAACCCACAACCTTTGGGTTACGAGTCCGCCTCTCTAACCATTAGGCCACGACTTCCCTACTTTCTGCAATATTAAATTAAAATATAGTAGTAGTATTCAAAAGAAAAAGAAAAAGTATTAGAAGAAGAAATTATAAACTTGCACACAATGATAAAGACTATTTTAGGACCAATCAGAGTTTTACATTTCATTTTATTTACTTTTTTTCCGTCAGCCTCTTTGCCAACTGAGACCAGAGGAAGTGTTTTTTTTTTTTTACTTTTTTTTTTTTACTTTTATTTGTTTGAAGATTGTGCCTAATAGTAAATTCACTTTTGAATTATATTTAGTTAATAAATCTTTTATTTGCATCACTGTTATTCTTATTATTGCTCAATTTTAGGGATTTAAAAATCATAAATGTTGGTGCTACAGACTTGAATGACTCAAATCATGCAACTTGTTGAGTAGAGAATGTAATATTACTTTTATAAGTTATTAGATTTATGATTTTTAGTTGGATAAACATAAAAGCATTTTAAAAACCTACATAATACTGTACATTAATCTACAAGTTTAGGGTCAGTTAGATTTTTTTGTTTGTTTTTTTTATTTATTTATTAGTAAAAGTCTCACCAAGGCTGTATTTATTTGATAAAAAATACAGTTAACACTAATAGCGTAAAATATTATTACAATGTGAAATGATTTTTTACTATTGTAATAGATTTTGAAATGTAATTTATTCCTGTGATGCAAAGCTGAATTTTCAGCATCATTACTCTATTTTCTAAAAAAGCTGATTTGCTGCTCAAGAAACATTTATTATTATCAATGTTGAAAACATTTGTACTGATTCATATTTTTTATGATTCTTTGATAAAGTTCAATTGAACAGCATCTATTTGAAATAGAAATCTTTTGTAACATTCTAAGTGTCTTTACTGTCAGTGTTGGCTAATTGAATGCATCCTCACTTAATAAAAGTATTAATTCCCATAAAAAAGCTATGCAAGATACTGCTTAGTAGCACACTGGCAGGTTTTGTGCATTTTTTAAAATTCAGAATATTTAACTTTTGTCTGGAAATATTCATATTTCAATGAAATGTCATGGTATGTGACTGATAATAATTAAACTGTATATTTTAATTAATAAAAAATGTATAGAATAATACCAGTGATTCTTATTTAACATTATTTGCAGGTCCGTTTGGAGTAAATCATGGCGTTGAGCTACACAAGGATGTGGTGGAATATGCAAAAGAAAGACTCGATGACTTCATTAAAAACAGCGACAGCTTTGACAGGCATGTTCAATTCTTATTTTGCATTGTTTCTATAGATCTAAGTGTGAGTGTAAATATTCTATTGAAAAAAGTGCTAGATTTGTTACACCTATAGAAATTGAATTGGCTTAAAAGCGCTTGGTTTTAATTGGCAAACAGAGTTTGGAGCAAGCAACAGTAGTCCTACCGCAGTTCTGTGGTTAACTTCAAAGATCGCTGTGATTCGAACTTTGATTTACTCAGCCCTGCCCATTAATCTTCCATGTAAAACGGAGGATGCATTAGCGAACCCCAAAGCGCAGTCTCAGTGAATAAATACTTCAAGCTGAGCGATTCACACACCTGCGGGAACACCTGTCACAGCCAGAACCGCTAGCTCAGACTGTCCACTTCAGCATCACACATGCAACCGGCTATCCCTGAACGCATTGGCCGCTTGCAAACATCTGTTTCCTTCATGCACCAGAGCGAGCGGCATCACTGAGGTCAGGAGAGAGCTGTAATGACGTATCAGACAAAGCACTGACGCTATTAAACAAGCTATAAATGCGTGTTTCATAACAGAAGGCCATGTGCCCAAAGGTTGCTCAATCAGTGTTCGGAGCTCGATATCTGTTTCACGTCTTGTCAAGTCTGTGACTACTCAATAAAACTGCTGCTAAGCAAATAAAGACACGTATGGACTTATGCTAATAATATGCTCAATGTTGGCATCATGTCAGTTCTCTAGCAGTTAAGTAAGGAAAATGGCTTTTTATTCAGTCATGAAAATAGATTCTTACATTTTGTGAAGGAAATGCGAATATACTTGCCCGTGCAAAACTCGCTGACATAATGCTAGGCTGTTGTTAGTGCATTGTTATTTGGTTGCTATGTGGTTCTTTCGTTGTCACGTTAATGATAACTCAAATTATATAGCTTGTTGAAAAGAGGTGTGCTATTACTTCTAAACGATTTGAAAAGCAATTTTTGCCTGGCGGACATTAAATCTTGCAAAACACCTGCACATTTAGAGACGCATGGTGGACCGTTTTGTCTGTTAAAATAAAAATAATCTTCCTTTTTGTGCCTAAAATGCTTATTTATATAGCTTGTTTATGTGTGTGTATGTGTGTGTGTGTGTATATATATATATATATATATATATATGTGTGTGTGTGTGTGTATATATATATATATATATA
>NW_015505198.1:1414220-1418352 GCF_001515645.1 Sinocyclocheilus grahami | reverse complement strand
TGTATGTATATATATATATATATATATATATATATATATATATATATATATATATATATATATATAACCGTTCACAATAATTGTTTTGCAATGAAACAAGTAATTTTTTTTTATTAAAAATGAATAAAAATTTTAATTATTGTATTCAAAAAGAGTAACTTTTAAAATAAATAAATATTAAATTGTTATAAAATAAAAATTAAATATATACAGTATATACTGTGTGTGTATTTTTAAAAAAAATACTCGTTTCATTGCAAAATATAATTATTGTGAATTTTTTTTCGTTTTTTATTAACGACTATACAGTTCTTGAAACTACTGGAGTCACAAATATAATTGTGGTTACTTAATTTAATATATTGACGCTCCCAGCTTCTGTTAATTAAAAAAAAAAAGAAAGAAAACAAGCAAGTTTATTAAAATGACAGCAGAACATGCAGAAGGAAATATGTTCACTTATGAAATATTGTGTTGGACAATAGGAGGCCTTCAAGTCAAAAAGGTTGAAAACACCCTAGAAATGGTATAGTAGCACACTAAACTGAACATGTTAGAAACCACATAGCTGTGAGATTTGCCAAAACAAACTAGAAAATTTTGAAATTGTGTTGTAGATGTTCTAGAAATGACTATTAATGTTATAAATGTGTCATTTCAGGTTTGAGTTCTGTGAACCACACTTTGTGGTCGGGAATTGTCTGGAGATTTCCTCAGACAGTCACCAGTACGACCGCATCTACTGCGGCGCTGGAGTTCAGAAGGACCACGAGAACTACATGAAAATCCTGCTGAAAGTCGGAGGGATTTTGGTCATGCCGATAGAGGATCAGGTATAACACAGAAGGATACGTACAGTGGCCATGGGCCTAAACAAAGTTCGGAGACTTCAGTCACACTTACAAATATATGAATGTCATTAGACCACAAAATCTCAACCCAGATCTGTCTCTCTCAAATGTTGCAAGATCTTTTCTCATCACTAATTTACTTTGCTTCATCATTTTTAATTCACTGGTGTTTTGGTGATTATAGTCAGCTCTTTATTTTTTATTTTTATTGCTTTAAAATTGGTTAAAATTATTAAGAATAGTTTTTGTGAATTAAAATAAAGCTGAAATAAAATTAAATATTAGATGACAAATTTAAACTTAAAATGCAAGTGAAAATTAGTAGTGTTGCCTTGGCAGCTTAATGAAATAAAATGTTTAAGTATTAAAATTACTAAAATAAATGAATAAAAAATGAACGCTCAATAGAAATATAAAAAAATAAGCCAATAAAAATTACTAAAGCACATAACAAAATAACTACAATTAAATAAAATAAACATTCATATTAATTCTTATTCATATTAATAAATTAATATTATATAAACAATACTAAAATAAGTAGAGCGGGAATTGTCTGGAGATTTCCTCAGACAGTCACCAGTATGACCGCATCTACTGCGGCGCTGGAGTGCAGAAGGACCACGAGAACTACATGAAAATCCTGCTGAAAGTCGGAGGGATTTTGGTCATGCCGATAGAGGATCAGGTATAACACAGGAGGATACGTACAGTGGCCATGGGCCTAAACAAAGTTCGGAGACTTCAGTCACACTTACAAATATATGAATGTCATTAGACCACAAAATCTCAACCCAGATCTGTGTCTCTCAAATGTTGCAAGATCTTTTCTCATCACTAATTTACTTTGCTTCATCGTTTTTAATTCACTGGTGTTTTGGTGATTATAGTCAGCTCTTTATTTTTTATTTTTATTGCTAAGTAAAATTAAATGAAATTGGTTAAAACTATTCAAAATAGTTTTTGTGAATTAAAATAAAGCTGAAATAAAATTTAATATTATATGACAAATTTAAACTTAAAATGCAAGTGAAAATTACTAATGTTGCCTTGGCAGCTTAATGAAATAAAATATGTTTAAGTATTAAAATTACTAAAATAAATGAATAAAAAATGAACGCTCAATAGAAATATAAAAAAATAAGCCAATAAAATTACTAAAGCACATAACAAAATAACTACAATTAAATAAAAAAAAGGAAGAAAATAAACATTCATATTAATTCTTATTCATATTAATAAATTAATATTATATAAACAATACTAAAATAAGTAGAGTAACCACAGCTGTGGTTCATTATATTAAATATCAACATGTTCCACTAAGGACAAACAAACAAAAAGTCACTCAGTACTGACTCTATTCATTTTACACGGTTTTATCATTTCAAGCCAAGCAAATGTCTTTTTGTGAAATGTTTTGCTTGGCAAGTGTACTTTTGCTTTTTATTCCAAATAAATGCCACTTCAGTCATTCAGTTACTTGTGTGTATAAAGTGTGCAAATACATTTTGGAGTAGTAGAAATTGGCATTTTAAAATGTTGAGTAGAATGGTAAACCTACAGTATATACAACTGCTTGAAAAAAAGACTATAAAAATGCATCTTTTGTTGTCTATATTTCGCATCTAAAAAGTTCTCAATGAGAAAATTGTTAAAATTGCATTTAATGCAGTATTTATAATGTTATATAAATGCATGATATTGTAGAATATTAATAGTAACTTTTATGATCCTGTTGAGCATGGAATGTCTGAGCTCTTTATTAGTTGAGTGTTTGTGTGTTGTTGCAGCTGACTCAGATCACCAGAACCGGTCAGAGCTCCTGGGAGAGTAAGAATATCCTGGCGGTGTCATTTGCTCCTCTTGTTCCGCAGAGCAGGACAGATGGCTGCAAGCCTGAAGCTGTGGTGCTCCGTGAGTCTCCGCCTCTTTTATGACCTCACACTGTCCTGGCCAATCAGCTGCTGCTAGGGACAATGTTACAGACTGATTTATTGCCGATTCCATTACTAACCCGATTCATTCAGAACAGTAAACAACACTACAGGCCAAGCCTGTAATAGTTTTTTTTCCTTTTCTTTTTCCATGCACTGGTTAGTCTTGAGATTTTGGGCTATTTTGCTTCCATGACCTGTCTTCTCTCAGACTAGTGGATAGAAAACATCCAAAGTACAGATTATAAAGAGTTTATTTTATTACACTTTATCTATTTGCACCTGTAGATTTCAGTTACCATAGACGTCTTTAAAGGCAGTTTTCTTAAAATTAGTTTTTTTTTCCATCAGTAATGCCTGCATACACTCTTAAAAATAAAGGTGCTTAAAAGGTTCTTCACAGCGATGCCATAGAAGAACCATTTTTGGTTCCATAAGGAACCATTCAGTCAAAGAACCATCTCTTTCTTACCTTTTTATAATCTGAAGAACCTTCTTTCGCCACAAAGAACATTTTGTGAAACAGAAAGGTTCTTCAGATGCTAAACGTTCTTTATGGAACCATTTAGACAAAAAAGGTTCTTCTATGGCATCGTGAAGCACATTTTATTTCTAAAAACATTGTGAAACTTATTATTATGATTATTTTCGCTGTTGTTGACCGATGCCCATAGCGCAACGGCGCTGTGTGTCGGCTATCGGCACCAACATTAAATGGATTTTATGGATTTTTTTACGTTGGGAATGTAGGAATTTGCAGTGGGAAGTTGTTTTTAACTGCCCAGTTTTATTTATTTATTTACATATTGATTGATTGATTGAGTTGGGACTACATAAATCATTTTTGTTGCATCGAGTAAACATTTGAAATTAACATTTTACATATTGAGTAAACAGTTTTGCATATTTAAGTAGGTTGGACATAGTAATGTTTAATTAAATAATGTTTAAATAAAACAAATTATTAGTTTGTTTCTCAAGAAGATACTATTTCAGTCTGTCTACTTCAAAATTTAATTTTTTTTTAACCCAATGTTACTTGACAATTTTTAGTAATTATTTGTAAAAAAAAAATAATAATAATAAAAATTCTGAGTAAAAATAGTTTAAACTAAATCCTTAAAAAAATTTTTTCCAGTGTAGAAACCAAATGCTAAGCACTTAAAGGGTTGCTTAAAGGGTTAGTTCACCCAAATGAAAATTCTGTCATTAATTACTCACCCCCACGTCGTTCAAAACCCGTAAGACCTCCGTTCATCTTCGGAACACAAATTAAGATATTTTTGATGGACTCTGACAGCTCTCTGACCCTCCACAGACAGCAAGGGTACTACCACGATCAAC
>NW_015505198.1:1387851-1412229 GCF_001515645.1 Sinocyclocheilus grahami | reverse complement strand
ATGACAAATTTAAACTTAAAATGCAAGTGAAAATTAGTAGTGTTGCCTTGGCAGCTTAATGAAATAAAATGTTTAAGTATTAAAATTACTAAAATAAATGAATAAAAAATGAACGCTCAATAGAAATATAAAAAAATAAGCCAATAAAAATTACTAAAGCACATAACAAAATAACTACAATTAAATAAAATAAACATTCATATTAATTCTTATTCATATTAATAAATTAATATTATATAAACAATACTAAAATAAGTAGAGTAACCACAGCTGTGGTTCATTATATTAAATATCAACATGTTCCACTAAGGACAAACAAACAAAAAGTCACTCAGTACTGTGTATAAAGTGTGCAAATACATTTTGGAGTAGTAGAAATTGGCATTTTAAAATGTTGAGTAGAATGATAAACCTACAGTATATACAACTGCTTGAAAAAAAGACTATAAAAATGCATCTTTTATTGTCTATATTTCGTATCTAAAAAGTTCTCAATGAGAAAATTGTTAAAATTGCATTGCATTTAATGCAGTATTTATAATGTTATATAAATGCATGATATTGTAGAATATTAATAGTTTATAGTTATAACTTTTATGATCCTGTTGAGCATGGAATGTCTGAGCTCTTTATTACTCTATTCATTTTACACGGTTTTATCATTTCAAGCCAAGCAAATGTCTTTTTGTGAAATGTTTTGCTTGGCAAGTGTACTTTTGCTTTTTATTCCAAATAAATGCCACTTCAGTCATTCAGTTACTTGTGTGTATAAAGTGTGCAAATACATTTTGGAGTAGTAGAAATTGGCATTTTAAAATGTTGAGTAGAATGGTAAACCTACAGTATATACAACTGCTTGAAAAAAAGACTATAAAAATGCATCTTTTGTTGTCTATATTTCGCATCTAAAAAGTTCTCAATGAGAAAATTGTTAAAATTGCATTTAATGCAGTATTTATAATGTTATATAAATGCATGATATTGTAGAATATTAATAGTAACTTTTATGATCCTGTTGAGCATGGAATGTCTGAGCTCTTTATTAGTTGAGTGTTTGTGTGTTGTTGCAGCTGACTCAGATCACCAGAACCGGTCAGAGCTCCTGGGAGAGTAAGAATATCCTGGCGGTGTCATTTGCTCCTCTTGTTCCGCAGAGCAGGACAGATGGCTGCAAGCCTGAAGCTGTGGTGCTCCGTGAGTCTCCGCCTCTTTTATGACCTCACACTGTCCTGGCCAATCAGCTGCTGCTAGGGACAATGTTACAGACTGATTTATTGCCGATTCCATTACTAACCCGATTCATTCAGAACAGTAAACAACACTACAGGCCAAGCCTGTAATAGTTTTTTTTCCTTTTCTTTTTCCATGCACTGGTTAGTCTTGAGATTTTGGGCTATTTTGCTTCCATGACCTGTCTTCTCTCAGACTAGTGGATAGAAAACATCCAAAGTACAGATTATAAAGAGTTTATTTTATTACACTTTATCTATTTGCACCTGTAGATTTCAGTTACCATAGACGTCTTTAAAGGCAGTTTTCTTAAAATTAGTTTTTTTTTCCATCAGTAATGCCTGCATACACTCTTAAAAATAAAGGTGCTTAAAAGGTTCTTCACAGTGATGCCATAGAAGAACCATTTTTGGTTCCATAAGAAACCATTCAGTCAAAGAACCATCTCTTTCTTACCTTTTTATAATCTGAAGAACCTTCTTTCGCCACAAAGAACATTTTGTGAAACAGAAAGGTTCTTCAGATGCTAAACGTTCTTTATGGAACCATTTAGACAAAAAAGGTTCTTCTATGGCATCGTGAAGCACATTTTATTTCTAAAAACATTGTGAAACTTATTATTATGATTATTTTCGCTGTTGTTGACCGATGCCCATAGCGCAACGGCGCTGTGTGTCGGCTATCGGCACCAACATTAAATGGATTTTATGGATTTTTTTACGTTGGGAATGTAGGAATTTGCAGTGGGAAGTTGTTTTTAACTGCCCAGTTTTATTTATTTATTTACATATTGATTGATTGATTGATTGATTGATTGATTGAGTTGGGACTACATAAATCATTTTTGTTGCATCGAGTAAACATTTGAAATTAACATTTTACATATTGAGTAAACAGTTTTGCATATTTAAGTAGGTTGGACATAGTAATGTTTAATTAAATAATGTTTAAATAAAACAAATTATTAGTTTGTTTCTCAAGAAGATACTATTTCAGTCTGTCTACTTCAAAATTTAATTTTTCAAAACAACATACGCTGTTTGCGTTCAGTGGATACTCTCCAAAATGGCGGTAGGGTGACACAGAGGAGATGAATTGTTGAATAAAGTCGTTCTTTTTTTTTCTTTTGCGCATAAAAAGTATTCTCGTAGCTTCGTAATATTACGGTTGAACCCCTGATGTCACATGGATTATTTTACCGATCTCCTAAGGGTTAGTTCACCCAAATGAAAATTCTGTCATTAATTACTCACCCCCACGTCGTTCAAAACCCGTAAGACCTCCGTTCATCTTCGGAACACAAATTAAGATATTTTTGATGGACTCTGACAGCTCTCTGACCCTCCACAGACAGCAAGGGTACTACCACGATCAACGATACTCTCCAAAATGGCGCTACAGGGTGACGCGGAGAAGACTGTTGAATAAAGTCGTTCTTTTTTTTTCTTTTGCGCATAAAAAGTATTCTCGTAGCTTCCTAATATTACGGTTGAACCCCTGATGTCACATGGATTATTTTACCGATCTCCTTGCTACGTTTCTGGACATTGATCGTGGTAGTACCCTTGCTGTCTATGGGAGGGTCAGAGAGCTGTCAGAATGCATCAAAAATATCTTAATGTGTGTTCCGAAGATGAACGGAGGTCTTGCGGGTTTGGAACGACATGAGGGTGAGTAATTAATGACAGCATTTTCGTTTTGGGGTGAACGATCCCTTTAAACTCTTTGTAATTATTTAACAAGCGACAGAAATATTTTTTTATTACGGTGTGGCTTTATCCAGTATTTAGATTTCTATTCTGGGAATATATGCAAATCTGCGCATATTTAATTAGATTCGGCCTCATTTGCATATTTAAACATAACATTTCAAAACGGTTGTCTTAATGTACTGCGAACAATCAGCTTGCGCAGTGTAGTGATACAGATTCGTTTTTACTCTATTGACCTGTGGTGTCTTGCCTTCATGTTTACGCTGATTAGTTGTGCACACAAATGAGATTTGAGAGAAGCCTGTAGCCGTGAACCTGTATTATTCCTCCATCCCTCAGCGCCGCTGTCCGTGAGGAGTCTTCAGGACCTGGCGCGAATCTACATTCGCCGGACCCTCCGCAACCTGACCAATGAGGAGCACCCGGCTCGCAACAACACGCAGCGGTCGTCCCAGAAGCGCAAACGCAGGCGCTGCCGCCGCCGCCGCCGCATCAACACCTACGTGTTCGTGGGCAACCAGCTGATTCCCCAGCCCATGGACAGCGAGGAGGACGAATGCATCGAGGAGGAGAGCAAAGAGGAGGAGCAGGAGAAAGACATTGAGCCCGTCAAACCCGAGGAGCCGCGGGTCAACCATCTGAGAGACAAAATCTCGAGTCTGCCACTGCCCGAGTCGCTGAAGGCGTACCTGCTGTACTACCGCGAGAAATAACGTGCCGGCCCGTAGAAGCATTCATCAGCGGTGGTGGTCTCCCCTTTCCTTCTCAGACTACTCAATTTCATCGTTTTTTTTGGATAACGTAGCATAATTGAAAGATTTAAACCGGGTTGGGCTGCGTTCGCCAGAGACGCCGGATTTGATTGTGCTTGCTGTGTTTGTTCTAATGACTTATAACGTTGTAATATTCACATTTCGAATGTGATTTTTCACTTCAGAGGGTTTCGAAGCTTCTAGCTCCCCTTGTTTGTATTGAGAAGATGTGAAGGAAGCTCTTTTTCACAGGCTTGTATTGTAAGACCTGCTGTTTGATGAAACCAGTAATGACCGTTTTCTTTCTTAGTTTAATTATAGGGCGAATGAAAATTCGAGTCATTATTTTGGGATTGATTTTTGCCGCCTTTGATTCTCCGAAGCTTTCGGGAGTTTTCGCTGTTTGTGATGCTAATGCTTTCGGTATTTCTTTCTAGAGATGGTTGTTTTTTTGGCCCGTGTTTTGCATTTCTGTATTTTTCTAGTCACATTTGTAAGTACTGATATTGAGCTGTCACTTAATAGATGATGTAATTTTTTTGATTTGTTCCTTTCTCTCGTCTTCGAGTCGATCTGAACACCTAACGCTCCACTGTTCCGCTTGTGATCATAAAATGTAAGAGACGTCACTGTTCGTGTCGGTTTGTAATCGGTGATTTCTCACTGTCGTAACAACTTGTTCGCAATATATTGTCAGCATAAGAAAACTGTGGCTTAATTGCAGTTCTTCAGTTGATTGTAGAGGATTTTGTCACGCTGAAATGAAATCTAATAGAATTTGCATCCGTCATGTTTGTCACATTTCCCAAAAATACACACAGATTTAGACATTGGAAAAAGACCCAAAGTATGTTTAATATGTTCAGTAGATATTGTGTCGTTTAAATTCATCTGAAAATTCATTAAAAAAAGTCATCATAAAAATTAGATTCTGTTGTTTTAGTACTGCCCTGATGATGCTATGTAGCATAACATATATTATGATATATACAGTACTAAATAACTTTATATAAATTATTCTGTTGAAAGGTTCTTAATATTGTGTGTCGCCTCTGTTACTGTTCATTCAAGGTCTTTTGTGATGGTTGTGCATCTCTGGTTTGTCCCACAAAAGTCCTCCAGATCCATTTGAGTTCTTCCTCCCAGTGGCTATAGTATGCTGAGATCCAATTTTACTCCGGCACTGACAAAACCATCAGAAAAGATTGAAAACAGTCATTGATGCTTGAGGAAACCACACAATATCACGAACCACACATGATATCAAGAACTAAGCATGTAAACTTTTCAACAGGATCTTTTGTGTAATTAAAATAACTTTGTGTCGTGAAATATATGTACATATCTATTGTGCAGCTTTTTTAGGGCAGTACTAAATATATTAAAAAAAATTCCATTGTAAGATTTTATCTGAATACTGACTTTTATTTTAGTTTATTCCTAAAATAACTCTATTATGCCACAGCTATGAACCACAAATTGATAAGCTGATGATTTTTTTTTCCTGAATGAGGAAGACTGTAAATTTACATGTGCTAAAACTAATTTGATCTTTTTTTTTTATTCTTTTTTTTTTAGAAGTACGCTAGCACACAGACATGGAATTTTATTTTATTTTATTTTATGGGGACTTTAAGCACCTTAAGTCATTGCCTATCTATGAAATGATGGTGAGAGGGAAACTAGAATGTAAAGATAAAAACCAAAATGATTTTTCATATTTGGTCTTACATGTTAAGGTACAGTATCTCTAATAGATCTACACCAGCACAGTCTAGAAACAATGCTTTCATCTTTTTAAACAGTATTGCACCAGCTTTGAATTCAAAGTGACTTCAAAACTCATAAAAGAGAGAGGTTCGTGTGTTTTGTTATTGAGACAGCGGGATGGCACATTTACGTGTACAATTGTATTAAACAAACTTTAATAGGTTACTACCCTCCTGAAAACAAAGACCGTTTATGACTATTTTCAGTCAATCATGAAAATGCTCAACGCGTTTGAGATATTGAGAGAAGAAACAACAGGCCATGCAGATTCTACATGAGTGGATCTTGTAATCATTTTCATTATTTTTCATATTGCTTATTGACAGTAAACCGGACGGTTTCGCAAGATAAGAGCAATTTGTCCGTTGCGTTTGTGATTGTTTGATTGTTTCATGAGATCTAATTCCACAGCATGATGTCCTACAGACGCTCCCTGTCTTTTTCTTAAGTGTATCACTGACTGTAATTTGATGCTATGTTTCTCAACCATCTTTTCATTAAATATATTTATAGCCAACCTGTGATGTTTTTACTAAGATGGTGTTGTCAATTGCGTTTTAGTGTCATAAAAACTTCTGAAATTATAATACATGTTAAAAAAAACTATATATATATATATATAATAAAAAAGATGACAAATCACCCACAATTACTGATAACAACCTGCATAATTATTCAATTTCTGCTTTTTTTTTTTTTTAATGCAGTAATGCTTTTATGCTTGTTTCATGTCTCAACTCTTAGTGTAACATTTTATTTCTTCAGAATAAATTATAAAATGTACTAATTTATGGAAGTTGCTTTTCCTGTTGCACAATAGTGTAATGGGTGTAGAACGTGTGCATTAAACATCAGTCAAATGCCGTTATCTTTAAAACTTCGAAACAATATCACTCAACACACTTCGGCTTAGACAACAATAAAAACTCTCAGGTCACATTATAAAATCTTTATTAACTATACATCTTTATTAAAACAAACCATAGTTTGCTAAAAATAAAAGAATGCTTTTCAGCCTCTGCTTTTCCAGTCCCATCTTCATCCAAAGATATCCCAGTCTGGGGTAAATCACAAATCTCTCTTTTGCATAGACTAAACGCTCAACACCAGGACAAAAATCAGGGTTATGACAAAAATAAGATTGATTTAATGGCGCAAAAGTGCTTCTCCGTAAAACCACATTTATTATCCCATCCGTAGGGTCCTACATTAACTTTGGGGTGGCAGCATGGTGGGCAATAAATGGTTCATATTTTCTAGAATATTACAAAATTGGGGGGGAAAACACTTTGTGGACTTAGAAATGTATAAGTTCAATCAAGGTGGTAGTTGAGGAAGCTAATGTATTTTGTAGTACAGTTACATACTTCATTCAGCATGAGGAAATGACTAAAGTTGAATGTCTGAATTTAAAGCTTTGGCCATAATGCTAGATAACGCACATCTTTATCCTACATGTCAGTTCATGACACAAGCATGGTGTTAAATGACAGCATCATAACAGCAGCCTTAAATATGTACAGTTTGGAGAAATGTTGTCAACATGAAAACGTATACATAACCCACTTTACTATATATACACTACAGTTCAAAAGTTTGGGATCAGTAAGACTTGTAATGTTTTTTTAAGGAAGTCTCTTACGCTCAAGGCTGCACTTATTTGATCAAAAATACAGAAAAAAACAGTAATCTTGCAAAATGTTATTACGATATAAAATAATGGTTTCTATTTTAATATACTTTAAAATATAATTTATTTCTATGATGCAAAGCTGAATTTCCATCATCATTACTCCAGTCTTCAGTGTCACATGATCCTTCAGAAATCATTCTAATATGCTGATTTATTATCAGTGCTGGAAACTGTTGTGCTGCTGAATATTTTTTTTGGAACCTGTGATAATTTTTTTCAGGATTCTTTGATGAATAAAAAGTTAAAAAGAAGAGCATTTATTTAAAATAGAAATATTTTCTAACAATATACACTACCGTTTAAACGTTTGGGGTCAGTACATTTTTATTCTTTCTTTTTTTTTTAAAGAAATTAAAACTTATTCAGCAAGGATGTGGTAAGTTAAGAAGTGATAGCAAAGATTTATATTGTTAGAAAAGATTTACAGTGGGTACGGAAAGAATTCAGACCCCCTTAAATTTTTCACTCTTTGTTATATTGCAGCCATTTGCTAAAATCATTTAAGTTAATTTTTTTTCCTCATTAATGTACACACAGCACCCCATATTGACAGAAAAACACAGAATTGTTGACATTTATGCAGATTTATTAAAAAAGAAAATCTGAAATATCACATGGTCCTAAGTATTCAGACCCTTTGCTCAGTATTTAGTAGAAACACCCTTTTGATCTAATACAGCCATTTTAGCAAATGGCTGCAATATAACAAAGAGTGAAAAATGTAAGGGGGTCTGAATACTTTCCGTACCCACTGTATATTTTGAATAAATGCTGTTCTTTTTAACTTTTTATTCATCAAAGAATCTGAAAAAAGTATCGCAGTTTCCAAAAAAAATATTTGGCAGCACAACTGTTGCCAACATTGATAATTCTAATAATAAATCAGCATATTAGAATGATTCCTGGAGGATCATGTGACACTGAAGACTGGAGTAATGATGCTGAAAATTCAGCTTTGCATCACAGGAGTAAATTATATTTTAAAATATATTAAAATAGAAACCATTATTTTATATCGTAATAACATTTTGCACGATTACTGTTTTTTTCTGTATTTTTGATCAAATAAATGCAGCCTTGATGAGCATAAGTGACTTCTTGGAAAAAACATTACAAGTCTTACTGATCCCAAACTTCTAAACGGTAGTGTATATATACACAGTATATTCAATTGTTTTTTTGCCAATAACCTTCATATCATCAATGTTAATAGCATAAATCTATAGTATAGCAGTTACCTAAAAACGTCTAAATAATTGAACTAACAGCCCGCACAGTCTAGATGACAACAACCAAAAAATAAAGGCAATTTTTTTCCTTTGCAATAATGTGCGCTGATGAATAATGAACAGACACATTAATTTAAATGGCAACATTTTACAATAAGGTTCCATGAGTTTACCTGAATTAACAGTGAAAAATTATTCTAAAGCAATTAGTACTCTTACTAAATGTTCATTTCAACATTTACTAATTCATTATTCAAATCAAAGTTGTATCTGTTAATATTATTTAATGAACCTGAGCTGACATGAACAGTTGTTTTTTGGTTACACTATTTTAAGGTGTCCTTGTTGCAGTGTAATTATACATTTAATACTGATTAATGTTAATAAACTACATGTACTTGCTATATGGTTAGGATGAGGGTTTGGTTTAGGGTTAGTTGCGTGTAATTATGCATCTTTATATATATATATATATATATATATATATATAGTAAATATAAGGACACTAAAATATATTTGACCTTTTTTTTTATATTGATAAAAATCCATAAACACTGCAACAACTAAATTGCTCATTGTTAGTTAATGCATTAACTAATTATGGGACCTTATTGTGAGTTTTACCATTTTAATAAACTAATTGCCAAATGAATAATCGCGATTAATCGCATCCAAAATAAAAGTTTTTGTGTGTACATAATATATGTGTGTGTACTGTGTATATTTATTATGTATATATAAATACACACACATGCATGCATATATTTCAGAAAAATATGTTATGTTTATATATTAAATATATTAATAGAAATTATATTAATAGAAATATATACATGTAAATATTTTTTAAATATATGCTGTATGTGTGTCTTTATATATACATAATATATGTGTGTGTACTGTGTATATTTATTATGTATTTTGGATGCGATTAATCGCGATTAATCGTTTGACAGCACTAATTTTAAGTAAATAGGGTCTGTTTTCATTTCATGTTGACTTTATCAGGTTAAAAGAGTGACATATTTTGACTTTGCAAAAATGACCAAAGAGTTATGCACTAATATATGTATCTTAGATACTGGCAAAAAAAAATCAATCAATCACTTCATTGATTAGCAAATACGTTGTTCCCTTGAGAAAGTTCAAATGTGCATCATACAGTCACGGCATACAATTCCAGTTCATCTTCACTTACATGATTCATCCTTCAATAAAGTATCAAAATAGGAATATGAAAATAACTCCCACTTTCTCCAGTCTGTTGCTCTAGGCAGTCAGACGGGGCACAATTTTAATAGCACTGAGTTTTTCTACAGATTTCAAAACTGATGTTCAATTCAGGTGAATTAAAAACCTTCTGGACCAAAATAACAGCTTACGCATTGCCAATACTGGATGCCTATCAGACATTCAGAAGATTCGTTTTTGCGTAAATGTATATTTAAGATGGCTGGTTTTATTCTTGTTAACGATTTGAGAAAACGCAGATCAACAGAGGCTCAAGAACATGATGCACTTCATGGCAGTTTCACAACAGGTCCATTCCAATCAATAACCAGATTAAATAATATTCTAAAAGTATACGCAAGGAAGTGTTAATATCATTTGAATGCAAACAGATATACCGCAATATCAAAGGGAAAGAGTCCATTTTTCTAATGACCTGGCAACCACAGCGGAAAGATTTTCAGCTGGAAACTTAAAGGTGCTGTATGTAGGATTGACACTGAGTGGTTGAACTAGGTATTGCAGTCCAAATTCAAAATATTGGAGAGGGTTTTTTTCACCCCAGATTGACGACACCAAAAGGAACGAGCGCACTTGACGATGAATGGAATGAAATACGCTGTGTTTTCCGCCAACTGGCAACCCGGGGTGATGAAACACAATTGGGTAAACTGGCAGTGGGCGGGTTTCACAAACCAAAACAGAGACCGACATTCCGACACGGAACGCACATTTTCAAAGGAGAATAACTGACTGTAGCATTGTTTTTCAGATAAACAAGTATGTTAACTTAGCATGTTTCTTAAATATCTGCAAACATATTATGGTCTTTTTTATGCTTTAGTAGAGTCAAAAACTTACATACAGCACCTTTAATGCGAAAATCTTCTAAATTCATCCAGCTCTTCGCATAATGGCTACGTTTGAGTCTGATTCTCGTCTGGAGGATATAGCGAGGTTTTCAATGTTACGTACTTGAATTGTTTGTTTCAAAGTGGATTTCCACTCGTTCGTCAGGGCTGGTTCCTCTCATCCTACGTTTTCAAAGTCTGTAAGGAGAAGATAGGTCGCTGGAGTCTGTCAGCTGGTGTATTTGAGCTTGGATGTCTGTGACGGGGCGGTTAAGGTGGAAGTGGCCGACACCACGGGGGCCATGGCGGCTTTTCGGCTGCTCACGAACATGGGATCCAGACAAGCCACTTTGGCGGCGAAGAAAGCGTGGATGCAGTGGAGAACCGCGAAGAGGTTGGAGAACTCCAGCTCCTGGAAACATCGGGGAGAAAGGAGGAAGCCTCAAGCAGAAATCAAATCAAACTCGGCGCATGAAAGTGCTTGCATTTACAGCCTACGGGGAAAATAATCAAACAGGAAATTCATATCATCACGCTTTATTTTTATCTGCTTCCTTCAGCTATTTCTTTTGCACTGGCAAGATTATGATGTTTTGAAAAGTTTGGAGGTTACCATAAAGTGTATGATATGCTGATGATCCATACTTATTCAGAATATACCTGCCTCAGGTATATTAAAATGCTAAAGAGTGAGAAACGTCTTTCTTTTTCATAGACAGACGTTATGAAGCCAATAACAAAAGCAAAAAGAGTGAACATACCTTTGCTTCAATAAGTTTTGTGTCTTGATTCTGGAACAGGAACTTGATTTTGCTCTTGCCGTCATCTGAGGACCCTTTCAGCTGAGAGAATTTATATCTCCACAGCACTGCCTATAATGGAGGTTTCAATTATGCATATTAATAACTCTATAGACATGAAAAGTATTTCAAATTAACCCGAGAATTGTGGAAAATTACTTTTTATGTTTCAAAAATATCTGCATTGAATATTTCATACCCATTAAGCTGTTGTTTATTGCAACTTTTTTCATTCCTGCGATAATGGAATTTCTTAGCTTGTAATTATTTTGCATATTTCAGACAAACAGCACAGGCATATCTCACACAAAAAGCATCAAGACTTCTCATTTTTGTTATTTTATTCCTCATATTTTTATCTGGCTGTTTTAATGTGGACAACTTGAATTTCTGGAGCAAAATAAACATAATATGACTAGATAACTGATATCTGATGCTGAATTAGGAGAGAAAACAAGCATTTGTGTTCTCTCGTGTTCTTCCCAATGGGGTTTTAACGTAGAAATGTTACATTTATGAGTAAAAAAAGTCTGTTTAAAAATGTAGGGTCTGTAAGAATTTTGTATTTTTGAAAGACGTTTTCATGCTCACCAGGATAAAGAATTGATAAAAGTTACAGTAAAAACAGTAATATTGTGAAATATTATTACAATTTAAAATAAGTGTTTTCGATGTGAATATATAATTTATGTCTGTGATGTAAAGCTGAGTTTTGATCTTTCAGAAATCATTCTAATATGGTGATTTGCTGCTCAAGAAACATTTATTATTATTATCAATGTTGAAAACAGTTGTGCTGCTTAATAATTTTGCTTAATTTAGTTTTTACTGTCACATTTGATCAATTTAATGAGTCCTTTTTGAATAAAAACAAAACAAAATATTTTTTAAATATTAAAGTTCAAAATTTCACATGTGTTATTTGACATTGCTTTGTCATTGTTTATTAAATTTACTAGCAATTTAAGTGAAAACTGTTTCTACGCCAACTGTTTTCAGTGTAGTGTATCTTATTAACAAAAACAAAAAATAATTCAAAACTATTTTGAAATAATTAACACACCAAAACCACTTTTGGCACACTTAGAGTGTTAATGCTACACTTTGTTTGTATGAAAATATTACTTTTATTGCTTTATTTCCTTTTATTACTTTTTTATTTACTTTATTACTTTTAAATATTATTACTGTGAATATAGCCAGTGGCAGTCTGTTATTACAAACAGAGTCACAGTATCTTAATAGAGTGATAATATTACCAAACACAACAGAATATGCTTTAAACAACCACAGCAAAAACTCTATTATAACAGGCAAATGTTTACATGTGACCCTGGACCACAAAACCAGTCATAAGGGTCAATTTTTCGAAACTGAGATTTATACATCATCTGAAAGCTGAATAAATAAGCTTTCCATTGATGTATGGTTTGTTAAAATAGGACAATATTTGGAAATAGTGTCATTAAAAATGAAGAGAAGTTTCTATACATATTTGGTGTGATATAAATACAAAGCACATAGCAACAGAGTAGCTCTAAAGAATGAGAACTTAATGAGAATTTAATAACCTGTGATTATGCATTTTACTTTTACTTCAATGAAATTAAGACTGAAGGTTGCATGCTTCACCTTTGTGGCGGCATCGAAGCAGACGAAGCCCATGCTGAAATCGATGGTGAGTCCCATGAGATGACTGTCCATGATGCAAGCGTATGTTTTACACTGAAACGGGAGACACTTGGCATTGTTAATCAGACAAACTGGCAGACACAAACATCTCCTCCATCTCTTAAATGTTTAATTAGGACGATAAGTGTCGTACATAATTATTTTGGGAGAAGCGATTTTTTGGCACGAGGCACGGTCAGGGTTTTGCCGCATTAGTTTGGTTTAGTGGGACAACTTGGCAGCGATTTAATTTGTGCCACCCTTGTTTTTCATGAATGTGAAACAGTTGCAGGAAATTGTCCTGCTATCTTCTTGCTAGAATATGGAAAATAGATTTGCTTCAATGCGAAAGTACATGCTGTACTTACATACTGTATAATATTTTAAATATACATCATTGGATCCTGTACATGAATCTATGGCTATTTCTACAACTATGGCCAATTTTGATCCAGTAAGAACAAAAACTATTTTTTCATACATCAGTGTTAATTTAGAATCATTGATATACCATTATGGTTTTTGTTAATATTTTAAATTAAAATTTATTTTTATATTTCCTGTTTTCACTTTAATTTTAGTTCAAGTTTCAGTAATTCTGTTGTGTTTAAAAAATCATTAAAAAAAATGTCTATATAGTTTTTTTTATTAATTTGTATTTATTTTAGTTATTTTTGAACATGAAGTTAAATGAAATGATTATGAGAATAGAATAAGTATTTGTAACACTGTAATAAGGTTGCATTTGTTAACATTACTTAACTACATTAGTTAACATGAACTATGAAAAATTATTCTAAAACATTTATTTATTAATTTTAGTTCATATTAATTTCCACATTTATTAATACATTATTAAAATCAAAAGTTGTTTCTGTTAACATTATTTAATGGACCTGAGTTTATATATATATATAAACAAATGAATAAATGAACTGCTCATTATTAGTTCATTTTAGTTAACGCATGAACTAACATAGGTAGATAATAGGACAGTAATGTAAATTACTAATAGTAATGTAGTAATGTAATGTAATGTTTAATTAAATTTTTTATTTAATTTAATGTTTAATTTATTTCAAGTAACAATTTTTAGAAAAAAACAAAAAAACGGACATCTATGTTTTTCTAAGACTAATTTAACAACTAGCATTTTATGTTCCTAAATTCACAAAATTAAATAATATTTTGACACTTTTCTGCATCATTTTGACACAATTGCAGATCGACTGGAAATGACAAAGAAAAAGAAAATTCCGTTTACAAGTGATCATGTCTTTTATTTCACCTCAAACTCTTTACCAACACTTTTGCCCAGCTGGTAAAAAAAATACCGTACACTGACTTTTGATCAATTTTATTATCAAAATTGTTGGACAAAAAGAGTGGCAAAAAGTGTCAAATTTATGTACATCATTTTCACAAACTAAAAAATTTTCATTTCACTATCTGAAATGATTATTTTAGCTTTCAAAATAGTTAGTATTCATATTTTTATGTTTGAAAGCTTGGGTCTGGGACAAGGGTAAAACAATAAAACCTATCCATAAATAACACCTGAAAAGTACTGCATAGCAAAAAAGTGTTTAAATGAGACCTTCATATTAAAAGTTGAAATCTGTTTTGATACAAAAACAACAGCTGGCACATAAAAGTGGCTGTAGCTGAAGAAACACTCATTCAGCAGGTCGACCCAGGATTAGATTAGATTAATATCTCCAAACAAAATCTGTTTTCATAGTGCGTTTGTGAACAATGTGTTTCCTTCGAGTACTGAATAACAAATCACACTTCATCTCTTTTTGGCACAGCCTCAATCGCTCAGAGTTTGTGTTGTTCAACATTGTCTGGCAAGTGCAGTTTTATTCGCCTCGATCTGATCTCAGCTCTGCTGGGTTTGTTTATCGTGCCAAGAAGACAGTGATCTGCAGGAGCGAGCTATAGATGCTGATATTCCCTCATTTCATTTCGCTCACATTCATTTCACTTCACAGAGTTTCATTTAGTCTGTCTGAGCAACTTAATTTGAGTTAGATTACACTAACTCTGCAGACTCTGGCAGGTTCAGTACCTGTATTCGCTCCACATCAAAGAAGGTGGCCATCTGAGTGTTCTTCCCAATGGGGTTTTAACGTAGAAATGTTACATTTATGAGTAAAAAAGTCTGTTTAAAAATGTAGGGTCTGTAAGAATTTTGTATTTTTGAAAGACGTTTTTATGCTCACCAGGATAAAGAATTGATAAAAGTTACAGTAAAAACAGTAATATTGTGAAATATTATTACAATTTAAAATAAGTGTTTTCGATGTGAATATATAATTTATGTCTGTGATGTAAAGCTGAGTTTTGATCTTTCAGAAATCATTCTAATATGGTGATTTGCTGCTCAAGAAACATTTATTATTATTATCAATGTTGAAAACAGTTGTGCTGCTTAATAATTTTGCTTAATTTAGTTTTTACTGTCACATTTGATCAATTTAATGAGTCCTTTTTGAATAAAAACAAAACAAAATATTTTTTAAATATTAAAGTTCAAAATTTCACATGTGTTATTTGACATTGCTTTGTCATTGTTTATTAAATTTACTAGCAATTTAAGTGAAAACTGTTTCTACGCCAACTGTTTTCAGTGTAGTGTATCTTATTAACAAAAACTAAAAATAATTCAAAACTATTTTGAAATAATTAACACACCAAAACCACTTTTGGCACACTTAGAGTGTTAATGCTACACTTTGTTTGTATGAAAATATTACTTTTATTGCTTTATTTCCTTTTATTACTTTTTTATTTACTTTATTACTTTTAAATATTATTACTGTGAATATAGCCAGTGGCAGTCTGTTATTACAAACAGAGTCACAGTATCTTAATAGAGTGATAATATTACCAAACACAACAGAATATGCTTTAAACAACCACAGCAAAAACTCTATTATAACAGGCAAATGTTTACATGTGACCCTGGACCACAAAACCAGTCATAAGGGTCAATTTTTCGAAACTGAGATTTATACATCATCTGAAAGCTGAATAAATAAGCTTTCCATTGATGTATGGTTTGTTAAAATAGGACAATATTTGGAAATAGTGTCATTAAAAATGAAGAGAAGTTTCTATACATATTTGGTGTGATATAAATACAAAGCACATAGCAACAGAGTAGCTCTAAAGAATGAGAACTTAATGAGAATTTAATAACCTGTGATTATGCATTTTACTTTTACTTCAATGAAATTAAGACTGAAGGTTGCATGCTTCACCTTTGTGGCGGCATCGAAGCAGACGAAGCCCATGCTGAAATCGATGGTGAGTCCCATGAGATGACTGTCCATGATGCAAGCGTATGTTTTACACTGAAACGGGAGACACTTGGCATTGTTAATCAGACAAACTGGCAGACACAAACATCTCCTCCATCTCTTAAATGTTTAATTAGGACGATAAGTGTCGTACATAATTATTTTGGGAGAAGCGATTTTTTGGCACGAGGCACGGTCAGGGTTTTGCCGCATTAGTTTGGTTTAGTGGGACAACTTGGCAGCGATTTAATTTGTGCCACCCTTGTTTTTCATGAATGTGAAACAGTTGCAGGAAATTGTCCTGCTATCTTCTTGCTAGAATATGGAAAATAGATTTGCTTCAATGCGAAAGTACATGCTGTACTTACATACTGTATAATATTTTAAATATACATCATTGGATCCTGTACATGAATCTATGGCTATTTCTACAACTATGGCCAATTTTGATCCAGTAAGAACAAAAACTATTTTTTCATACATCAGTGTTAATTTAGAATCATTGATATACCATTATGGTTTTTGTTAATATTTTAAATTAAAATTTATTTTTATATTTCCTGTTTTCACTTTAATTTTAGTTCAAGTTTCAGTAATTCTGTTGTGTTTAAAAAATCATTAAAAAAAATGTCTATATAGTTTTTTTTATTAATTTGTATTTATTTTAGTTATTTTTGAACATGAAGTTAAATGAAATGATTATGAGAATAGAATAAGTATTTGTAACACTGTAATAAGGTTGCATTTGTTAACATTACTTAACTACATTAGTTAACATGAACTATGAAAAATTATTCTAAAACATTTATTTATTAATTTTAGTTCATATTAATTTCCACATTTATTAATACATTATTAAAATCAAAAGTTGTTTCTGTTAACATTATTTAATGGACCTGAGTTTATATATATATATAAACAAATGAATAAATGAACTGCTCATTATTAGTTCATTTTAGTTAACGCATGAACTAACATAGGTAGATAATAGGACAGTAATGTAAATTACTAATAGTAATGTAGTAATGTAATGTAATGTTTAATTAAATTTTTTATTTAATTTAATGTTTAATTTATTTCAAGTAACAATTTTTAGAAAAAAACAAAAAAACGGACATCTATGTTTTTCTAAGACTAATTTAACAACTAGCATTTTATGTTCCTAAATTCACAAAATTAAATAATATTTTGACACTTTTCTGCATCATTTTGACACAATTGCAGATCGACTGGAAATGACAAAGAAAAAGAAAATTCCGTTTACAAGTGATCATGTCTTTTATTTCACCTCAAACTCTTTACCAACACTTTTGCCCAGCTGGTAAAAAAAATACCGTACACTGACTTTTGATCAATTTTATTATCAAAATTGTTGGACAAAAAGAGTGGCAAAAAGTGTCAAATTTATGTACATCATTTTCACAAACTAAAAAATTTTCATTTCACTATCTGAAATGATTATTTTAGCTTTCAAAATAGTTAGTATTCATATTTTTATGTTTGAAAGCTTGGGTCTGGGACAAGGGTAAAACAATAAAACCTATCCATAAATAACACCTGAAAAGTACTGCATAGCAAAAAAGTGTTTAAATGAGACCTTCATATTAAAAGTTGAAATCTGTTTTGATACAAAAACAACAGCTGGCACATAAAAGTGGCTGTAGCTGAAGAAACACTCATTCAGCAGGTCGACCCAGGATTAGATTAGATTAATATCTCCAAACAAAATCTGTTTTCATAGTGCGTTTGTGAACAATGTGTTTCCTTCGAGTACTGAATAACAAATCACACTTCATCTCTTTTTGGCACAGCCTCAATCGCTCAGAGTTTGTGTTGTTCAACATTGTCTGGCAAGTGCAGTTTTATTCGCCTCGATCTGATCTCAGCTCTGCTGGGTTTGTTTATCATGCGAGATGTAACATCGCCGCTGATAGTCCCTCATTTCACTTACAGAGTTTGATTTAGTCTGTCTGAGCAGTTAAACTGGAGTTGGATCACACTAACTCTGCAGACTCTGGCAGGTTCAGTACCTGTATTCGCTCCACATCAAAGAAGGTGGCCATCTGAAAGGCTTTCTCCCACAGAAGCAGCTCACATTCCAGCTCCACGCTGAAGAAGATGTCCTCGCCGGAGTCTGTCTGAACGCTGAAGCAGTGCTTACGCTTGTCCACCAGCTCATTGTCCTAAAATAATGCATTGAGTTGAAATCATGTTAAAACACATAGATGTATGATTTTATGGATTGGCTCATTCTCAAAAATGTCTTTTTCATTTCAGACATATAAAATCTATATAACCTAACCAGTTATTAAAAATAAATACAATAATAAAAAATATAAATATATACATTCTTAAATTATTTGAAAATAAATTCACCTGAAAAAACGATATATATATATATATATATATATATATATATATATATACATACTTGTCAAAAATTTGGAAACATAATTTTTTTTCTGTTAATAGATTCAAGTCAATCAGCATATTAGAATGATTTCTGAAGGATCATGTGACACTGAAGACTGGAGTAATGATGCTGAAAATTCAGCTTTGTGTCAGGAATAAATTACATTATAAAATATATTCAAATAGAAATTAGTTCCCTTTCAGTCGGTCACTCTCGACGTCACATCGGATGACCGAATGAACGAGTTCAGCGCGCTCTAAGAGAGCTCTTCGTGTTGGCGGACGGCGCTTCAGCGGTGGTGGTTTCCCGTGTTGAGTGGGTTGCACACATCAGGCTGCACTACCCCCTGTTTGTGTTGCAGATGATCATCTCCCCTGTGCGCCTCAGCACACTAAAAGAGCTTTTTCCCCTAAAAGAGCAATTTCGGGTGTGTCTTTTTAAAGACGACGTTGCGTGGCAAACTTGACGTTACGTCTTTGTAAAGACGATGTGGGTCTTGCTATAGACAACGTATCAACCGGGCGTTTTTGGATGCGGTCGTTACCTAGCGCTGGGTAATGGTCACGATCACTGCCTCTCATGCCTGGGCATGAAGCACGCTGAGGTGGCTTTCGTGTGCCTCGGACCGGCTACGAGACGCCCATGCTTTGGTTCGCGTCCGAAGGATGAGCATATCAGTACGAGGTCCTGCCCTCCGGGCTGTCCCTGTTGCCCCGTGTCTTCACGTAAGTTGCGGAGGTACCCCTTGTTCCCTTGAGAGAACAGAGTATTCGCATTCTCAACTACCTCGACGAAGCAGTCTCAGGATCGGCGTGACGTCGAGAGTGACCGACTGAAAGAGAACGTCTCGGTTAAGTATGGTAACACTCGTTCCCTGAAGGAGGGATCGGCGACGTCACGTCCCGTCGCCACAGCTCCTGTACCACCGCTGAGCGGCCGGGGCACCGGCTCGGCTCCTCAGCGAAAATCTGAATATGCGCTGCATCTGCTGCCTACTTATACTCACGCTGTGATCAGCAGCAGCTGGATGCAATAATCGCATGCCAATGTACATTGGCTCGTTTAGTTTACACTCTAAGTAGATTGGTCCCTCTAAGCGAGATCCCAATTTCGTCGGTCATCCGACGTGACGTCTCCGTTCCCTCCTTCAGGGAACGAGGGTTACCATACGTAACCGAGACGTTATTTCAAATGATAATAATATTTCCCAATATTACCGTTTTTACTGTATTCTTTAAGTAAATGCAGCCTTGGTGAGCACAAGAGACTTAATTAAAACATTTAAAAATTATAATGTTTCTAAACTTTTGACAATATATAAAGTGTTAGCTGTTTAGTCTAATAATGATTTTATAGTCTATAGCTATTTATTTATTAGTTTCTTTTGATTTTTTACAAATTTTATTAAAGCATTAGTGCAATTTTTATTTTATTTTTTGTTCAGCGATTTTTTTTTTCCTGAAATGAAGCATATGCATATGGGATGTTAAATGCAAATAAGAATAACACATTGCTACTTTATTTTATTTGTATTTCATTAAGAAAAATGTTTACAAACTTTCTCTACATGCAAAAATCTAAACAAATTAAGTAATTTGCAATTTAAATAATGGGAGAAAAATTAGCTAAATTCAAAACATACTGTGAGTCAGACAAACAATATTTTTTTGAGAATGACATAATTATAAATATACAGTGGGTACGGAAAGTATTCAGACCCGCTTAAATTTTTCACTCTTTGTTATATTGCAGCTGCATTAGTGACTAAAAAAAGGGAGAATATTAAATATTTATTTTTTTGAATTTTCTTCAGTTTTATGTCTACAATTTGCAATTATGAATGGGTTTTAAATGTGAAATTAAATGGGTTTTAAATTAAATGTAATTACATTCTTATATAAAAAGTCATTCTAATTATTACTCAATAAATAACCACAGAATAAGAACCTGTCTGATATCTGATTGCATCACAGTATTAATGTGTAAGGCTTGACAGGTGAAATCCCGAAGTTCTTGAGCTCATACCTTCAGTATCTTGAACATGATCTCGTAGACGGTGAAGCTCTTCTCGGCTCTGGTCCAGTCCCAGGTGGTGACCTAGAGGAGTTCAGATGGCTGTCAGTCGTCACAGACAGTGCATTATTCAGATTAGCTCTGGGTCACTCGCTCTCACTGCGGCCCTCGAGGGATGATTCAAATGCTGCATGAAGTAAACACGAAGGAGGGAAACCCCCCTGAGATCCTGTGTACGAGAACGACTCACGCTGAGCATGGGCAGTAACCTCTAATACCCAAAGACCAGTGAAGATGGATCATGACGGAACAGAGAACTCAGGAGTGTTTTCTTCAGACTGAAATGGCTCAGAGCAGATTTTTCAAATGTCAGAATACCAGTCAAGAACTCACTGCTTGAGTAAACACATGCACACGCACACACGCACACGCACGCATACACACGCACACACGAACACACACACGCACGCACACGCATGCACGCACGCACACTGCACTGACATAGACTTTGGGTGATCATCCAAAGATCTCCTTGATGCATGGAACAAGACATAATAAAAAGGTAATATTTGGCGTTTGGAAGTAGTGCATTAACTTGGTTGAGCCAACTGGTTAACCTAGCCATTATTATCATAAATATTATTATTAATAGGATAATAATAAAACCTTATAAAAAATTATAAACAACAAAATATTTGGATACCTTCAATGAATTTAATATATGTAAATGCAATAATAATAATACTAATAATAAAAATAATAATAACCCTTTGTACTTTATGAACAAACAAAAAAGTAAATAATAAAATTGTATACAAATAATAAAAAATATTTTCATTAATGAATCAATTTAAATACATTTAATGAATTTAATAAATTAATGTAATAATAATAATAATAATAATAATAATAATAATTTATCTTTTTACTTTTTAAACACGCTTCTATTGTGTATGATTCATCAGAGCATGTAAAAAAATTTTTTACAAGAAAATAAATTATTATTATTATTATTATTATTATAAAAATAATATAAATATTACAAATAAACAAATAATTTGAATACATTTAATAAATGAATGTAATAATAATAATAATAATAAAATTATCCTTTTCTTTGTTTCTGGCCTTACTGCATGTTACTCCAAAGAAAAAAAAAGTTTTTAATAATATTACAAGAAAAACTACAGAAAATATATTCATAAATTATGAAAAATAAATCATTATAAAAAATTATAACCATGAAAAAATTGTTAATTTAATTTATAATAATTTTGGATAGATTTAAATAAATGTAATAAAACAATTCTATTTAATAATAATAGTAATACATGATTACTGTCTACACTCAAATCTTTAAATATGTTATTTTTTATGGTTCATTGATATTGCTATTTATTGTTATTTATTGCTGTTTTATTTATTGTTCATGATGTACGGTGACCCTGAGTGATTTGAAAGGCGCCTTAAATAAAATGTATTATTATTATTATTATTATTATTAATAATAATAATAATAATAATTACCATTTTACTTTCTTAACACGGTACTGGTCTAATAGTGTATGATTAATCACTGAAGTTATTGCTAAGAAAATAAAATGATGGCCTCCATAAGTAGTTCATCAAAATGAAATCTGAAATGACTTTCTTTTTCATAAAGGCCTTTCATTTTTCAACCCCTCCAACCTTGTGTCATACAGAGACCCTTTTCACGATCCACTTGACTCCCAGTTGCAAAAATCAAGTCATCCTATATTTGGTCTGCTTGAATGTCCTTTGTTACTCAGAAATAAGTAATAGGTTCTGAACAGCAACAGACATACAAAAAATATCTTTTTTGGGGGGCTAACCAGATTAACCTAAACTTGGCTTTGTGCACCTGAACTGCTTTCATGTTAAAATTTGCTTAGAAATTCAACTTTCTACCTAGTCCTTCCTGCAAGGCAGCATGTCAAGTGTTTACTGGCGCAAGCGGAGAACATCTGAGCGAGCTGAAATAACCCGAGAGAGCCTTTGGACAAACTGCTGAGTGTCATAAGTTCTCTCCAATGCAATTTTGCATCTGCGTATGCCATAATAATTCACATCCAAACTTTTGATCTTCCTCCCACTCCACCATCAAATTACGATTGATGGAAGATTGGATGAAGCTCTTTGATGTCTCGATCTCTTCAGGATCAATTAATTAAGTGGCAACATCTACAAGCACCAACTACAGCAATTCCTCATTTCATCAGGACCGTACCATCTGACGTGAAACACGGGGGGAGGCCGAGAGGTAAAAACCACCGTTATCAATGCTATCAATCTCCATATTAGGAGAGGTTTACCTTTAATGAGACAATTCTCAGATTATCATTCATGTTTCATTCTAAATCATTTCCCAGAATTATGATGAAGGTGTTTAAATTAATTGCTGATTGTGTACGGAGATTAGGCTTTATTAAATGGAGGTGTTAGAGCATCAGGTTAGGTGATTTAGCCTGCGGACGGCTGAACAGATTAATGGATTTCATAAAGTCGATAACAACTGGAGCAAATAATGTGGACGCCAACTGCTTGGGGGTGAAAATGGGCAATTCTTTAAAAAAATAATTCATCAAAAAAATTAATATTTACTCATCGTCATTCCAAACCCATACTGTATCCTGCAGTGTTATTTTAGTATTATTTACATACCATGAAAATATTTTTTCATATTTTAAATTAGTGTTTATTTTTATATTTCAGTTTTCATAATAATTTAAGTTTTTGTCATTTTGTTACATGCTTTTGTAATTTTTTGTTACATGCTTTTGTAATGTTGTGTAGTTTTTTCTTATTTATTTTAGCATTATTTGCATACTATTAAAGTATTTTTAATACTTTAAATTCGCTTTTATTTTTATATTTTCAGTTTTCATAATTTTAGTTTTTGTAATTTTGTTACATGCTTTTGTAATTTTGTGTAGTTTTTTCATATTTATTTTAGCATTCTCTGCATACGATTAAAGTATTTTTAATACATTAAATTAGCTTTTATTTTTGTATTTTCAGTTTTCATATTAATTTAAATTTGTTGTAATTTTGTTACATGCTTTTGTAATTTTTATTGTATTTTTTCATGTTTATGTTTACTATTTGTATTTCAGTAATTGAGTGATTTTAGTATTTATTTAAATAATTTAGTAATTCATTTATTTAGAAATGTACTTCAACTTCAATTAATTTTATTTTAGTTGCCATGGCAACATTTATAATTTATAATTAAAGTTTTTTAAAAGTCCAAATGTCTAATCTTTCTAATCTTTATAGTTTATTTAATTGCATCTTTATTTCAGTTAACAAAATTATTTTTAATAGATATATTTTCATGGAACATCAAAGAAGATGTTTTTAATTATTCTTTGAATTTTATATTTTTAATTTAAATTTTATAAATATTTTTAAGTTAACAATGTCCATATTTGCTCCAAATAGAACAAAAACCTATGACTCGAGTGCTATATTACAAGTCATGCAATAGATTTGTGTAAAGAAAACACTGAAATTCAAGTCTAAATCTTTTGTTTTACACTAAAAACAGCTTAAAGGTTTTAAACGAGTGAGGAAATATGTATTTTTGGGTCAAGCGTTCCTTTAACAATTCTTCAGTGCAATGAACTGCACTGAAGAAAAGTTTTAAAAAGAGTTTGATGTGCTTTCATAATTGTCACAGTTTTTTTTT
>NW_015505198.1:1382903-1386832 GCF_001515645.1 Sinocyclocheilus grahami | reverse complement strand
AGAATACTTAAAGATAATGTGTGCACTATAATTAAATAAGTTTGTTTAAATAAAACATGTAAAATGTATATATGTTTTTTAAAATGATACTGAATTATAAAATATAAAAAATATATTTTGAAACAAATAAATAGTTTAAATATTTCTTTTTATTATGATATTGAATTATAAAATATACAAAATATATTTTGAAATAGTTTAAATATTTCTTTTTATTCTTTAAAAACACTATTATTTATATACTATTAAATATATTTTACAGTTATATTTATAATAATATAGATGTAAAATAGATTTAAAGATGATGTGTGCACCTTAAGTAATAGATTAGATTTGTAGCAATAGCCAAAAATACATTGTATGGGTTAAAATGATTGATTTTTCTTTTATGCCAAAAATCATTAGGATATTAAGTAAAGATCATGTTCCATGAAGATATTTTGTAAATTTCCTACCGTAAATATATAAAAACAGCATTTTTGATTAGTAATATGCATTGCTGAGAACTTCATTTTGGACAACTTTAAAGGTGATTTTCTCAATATTTTGATTTTTTTTGCACCCTCAGATTCCAGATTTTCAAATAGTTGTATCTCGTCGAAATATTGTCCTATCCTAACTAACCATACATCAATGGAAAGCTTATTTACTCATCTTTCAGATGATGTATAAATCTCAATTTCGAAAAATTGACCCTTATGACTGGTTTTGTGGTCCAGGGTCACATATTTAAAATATATTATAAAGTGCTATGTACACTATAAAGCAGGCCCATGCCTTTTGGGGGATGAAATCTGTGGAAATGCCTTGATTTGATGTCATTTTTGTACTTTTACATTTTACATTTATTCATTCAGCAGATGCTTTTATCCAAAGTGACTTAATTTACAGTATTTTAATCATATTTAGTGCAGGAAACACTAACTAAAATGTACTTTAGGGATGAAAAAATCCACAAAACTGTACGACGTTACAGATACGCAGGTTCCATGAATCCTTTTCAATCAACCTCCGATTCTTGACAGCCAAGAGATTTCCTAGACATCTCAATCATAAATCCTAACAAAAGGCCAGCGAAGTACGCCAATCTGCTTCACAGATCTCTGGTGATCACCGAATGACCTTTTGCGTGTCTCAGCCCAATTATTCAAGTAGCAGATAAAAGAACGCCATGCATCTTGTGTGTTTCAGACTAACAGAGGAACTACTGTTCATCCAGAGCCCAGGAGAATCGCTCCTGCTGCGAAGCTTTATTCAAGATTAACATTCTCACTAGCTTTATTACCAACGTAACCCCGGCCAGTCTCACAAATTAACCTAAAAGCTCCATTTGAATGTGGAATAAGGTCTATTTTCCTCGCAGGAAATGGACTGAAAGCTCATCCAGATGGTCCCTCTGCAGGATAATCCAAAGCAAACGTTACAGTACACTGTTGTGAGGAGCATACTTATCTTCTTTGCGAGGATTTTTTCGGGAAATGCTAAACACAAATATACAACTTTTGGGACGACCAGAACCAAATTAAATAAACGCAAGATGGAGGATTTTTGTAGGGGTTCGCTCAAAAGCAAGTGATCTGAGCCACGAGGCACCGCTGTGTTCAATCGGTAATTAAGAGTGAAATCCTTCATTGTGTGGGAAATGTGCCATTTGAATGCCTTAATCTACTGCATTGAAGGGATTACAACACATGACCTGCCTGGCCAAAATGAAAATTGATGTCTTCCCGAATTACCTCCATCATTGAGCATAAATGTAGTTTATCGCACAAATTGGTTTGGTACACTCTCTCCAGAGACAATGAAGCACTATAAATCTGCGAATGCTGCCCTGACACAGTTGCACAAAGATCATCCGGTCCAAACAAACCACAATACCTTATGTTTCAGGTGGTATTTATCAAAGAACTTGTAGAGAAACAATAATGGAAAGAGGAAAGGAAATGAGGGGGAACAAAAGCAAGAAATGTCACGATTCACGCTGAATATGTCAAGAGAATGAGCGCTAACCATTAAACCAGGGCTCCAATGTTGGCATGCTGTTAAAGAAAAACTGGAAATATATAAATTGATTTTCATATTGTGCAAAAAGACACAAAATCAATGGAAATGAAGGAAGATATATAAATCCATGCTATTTTTTCAATTAAATGTATAACTTAATTTGATAAATGCTGATCATATTTGTATTTTTTATTATTAAAAAGACTAAATAAAGCCAATAGTGGTCTTTGAATATAATTTAAATGTATATATAAATATATGCATACTACTGTTCAAATCTTTGGGGTCAGTAAGATTTTTTTTAATTTTTTTTATTTCAAGGATGCATTATATGGGTCATTTATAATTTATATTCATCAAAGAATCCTGGGAAAAAAATGTATCACTGTTTCCACAATCATATTAATCAGCACAACTGTTTAAAACATTAATAATAAGTTGAAATGTTTCTAGAGCACCAAATCAGCATATTAGAATAATTTCTGAAGGATCATGTGACACTGAAGACTGGAGTAATGATGCTGAAAATTCAGCTTTGCATCACAGCAATAAATTATACTTTAAAATATATTAAAACATAAAACAATTATTTTAAATTGTAATAATATTTCACAATATTGCTGTTTTTACTGTACTTTTTATTAAATAAATGCAGCCTCGGTGACCATATGAGACTTCTTTCAAAAACATTTCAAAAATCTTACCGACCAAAATGGTAACATCATTATTAATTTAACTATTTTTTTATGTTTTAAGTTCTTCAAAATCTGAAACGTTTCATTTTCTCCAGGTTGAAAAGAAATGAATCTCCCGGTTTCAGTGTGATTTCAGATTTTTGGACCCCTCTATACATTGGGTAGTCACATTATAAGACATAGAGGTTCAATTTCATTAGTACTTACACTCTAAGCCATCACCGTTTGTGTAAGAATTGACTTAAATTGCTACACTTTTACCATGCTGAAACTGCATTTGTACTCACGTTGTGCTTGGTGAGGGCAGAAATGTTTGAAGCTATTGCTTGAAGCCAGTCGGTGCATTCGTCAGTACTGGGGCACTGAATTACCCCGCTGCACACCCCATCCACAGCAATGACTTGAAAGGCATTTTGCCTGGAGAAATGTAAAATATGCGCACTCAGGAGACATTCCACAAAATGCAAAAAGTAGCTAACTAAGGTCTAATTCTCCTTTTTCAATTCACTTTAATTCAAAGCAATTTAAAAAACAGATTGATTTAATTCAATACAATTTAAGAGTTTTCAATTACGTTCCACTTGATGTGCAAAAAAGGTCTCATTTCAAACAGCTTAACCTCATCAAAGTTTGCATTTGGTATTAAAGGTCTAATGTGGTTCATTTGGGAATGGCTGTGAATTAATATAACCCCTAAAATACTAATCAAGGAAAATCCTGTGTGACTAGAATACAAACAGAATTACCAGATGAAAGCAAGAGCAAAATACATCACATTAGGCACTGCAACTCTACAAACGACTGTAAGTGCTATCAAAGCCAAAGACAAAACAGAGACATTTATTGTGTGGTTCCTGCTCAGCTCACCTGCAAATATCAGAACCTGGGACGTACTGGGACAGACGCGCATGCAAGAGGGGGATGAGACGGAGATCCACCCATCTCTTCTCCCAGCGCAACCCCGGAGACATCGGCCAAGACGAGCAAGACAATGTGTCCTGCCACATACATGGAGATTAGAGATTAAGATGACAGACAGATAGACAGACAGATAGATGACAGACAGACAGATAGACGATAGACAGACAGATAGACGATAGACAGACAGACAGACAGACAGACAGACAGACAGATAGATAGATAGATAGATAGATAGATAGATAGATAGATAGATAGATAGATAGATAGATAGATAGATAGATAGATAGATAGATAGATAGATAGAGACAG
>NW_015505198.1:1381397-1382877 GCF_001515645.1 Sinocyclocheilus grahami | reverse complement strand
GATAGATAGATAGATAGATAGATAGATAGATAGATAGATAGATAGATAGATAGATAGATAGATAGAGGGTTTGAAATTAACACCCGCCAACCAGCCAAAAAAAAATCAGCTCTGGCGGGTAACGCCGTCAAATCACTAGCCAATTTGGCGGGTTACTTTTCGTAAATTATGTTTACTAATTAATTTCTTGAGGATGTTCATGTAAGCCAAATCTGTGCAGATTTAGTGTAAATACTGAACTTGAGACTCATCATGATATATTAAATAAGCCTATTTGCGCAGCATCTGGGCATATCTAGCTTACTTGAACATACCCAGCGATGTAGCTACTAGCCATCGGGAGCACCGGGACATTCTATTATGTGAGGGAGCCCTTCTATTAGGCGCTGTTTTTAAATTACAGCCCACGCGAAACTGCAAAAAGCAAGAACTCCAAAAGTGTGAAGCAGTGCTACCTGGTGCATCCGCCAGCCGCGCGTTAAAGCAGAGCGGGATCAGTCTCCTGCACAGCACTGCGCTTCTGCAATGATTTATAAGAGATAAACAGCGCAAATCGCTCGATCCATTCAGAAATGACACAGAATTGTGTTATACAGTTGTGTGATATGACAACATTAAAGGTTCTGCCTGAAAACAGCCACGACAAGGTAAAATGCATGTAAACAAACTGCACTGTAAACCAACTTTAATAGCTTATTTCTCTTTAAATGTTTAATTCAAATTCATTTTAATTTAAGTAAAATGTTAATTCAGTAAGAGTCTGATTAAAGATAAATATCAGTGTCTGTAATTTAGAGACACTTATAAATGAGGTGCTTTCCATTTACAAATATTATAAAGTTCTTAAAGGGATAGTTCACCCGGTTTACTTTGCATTGAAGGAATAACGAAAAAAAAATAAATGCCTGAAGATTGCACCGTGTCTACACCAGATGCGACAAAATACTATAGAACCCATTATAATCGGTGATGTGGCCTACACTGGATGTGGCGCAGCACAGCACGACAAATCCCCGACAGTAAACTGATGCCTCGTTCTATTTATGATGTAGGCCTACTGTTTGACAAAGTACAAATTATTTGCAATGGTCACTTTGTCGCATCCAGTGTGGACAGCCTCAAGCTGTTGGCTTAGGCCTTTTTTTCATTATTTATTTGTTTAATTTTTTTGGCTAGTAGAAATTATGAATGGCCGGTAACTTAAAAATATAAAAATTTAGTAGCCAAATTGGCTGGTGAGTGAAAAAGTTCATTTCAAACCCTGGATAGACAGACAGACAGACAGACAGACAGACAGACAGACATACAGACGATAGACAGACGATAGACAGACAGATGATAGATAGACAGACAGACAGAGACAGACAGACAGACAGACAGACAGACAGACAGATAGATAGATAGATAGATAGATAGATAGATAGATAGATAGATAGATAGATAGATGATAGAAAGAACGATAGATAGATAGACAGACAGA
>NW_015505198.1:1365153-1381241 GCF_001515645.1 Sinocyclocheilus grahami | reverse complement strand
ACAGATGATAGATAGACAGACAGATACAGACAGACAGACAGACGATAGACAGACGATAGACAGACAGATGATAGATAGACAGACAGAGACAGACAGACAGACAGACAGACAGACAGACAGACAGACAGATAGATAGATAGATAGATAGATAGATAGATAGATAGATAGATAGATAGATAGATAGATAGATAGATAGATAGATAGATAGATAGATTTTTGTTGTGTGATGTTTACCGTGTTGTTGGGATGGTAGTTCAGATGTAGGCCGCTGTCACACAGTGGAGACGATGTTCCACTGCTCTGGTCACTTGGTATACCTAAAGAAATCAAATAAACGGGTAAGTTATTTCATTATAAATTTCACTTTAAAAGACTTTGACACTTTAGGTTCTATATTAACCGGTGTATATAGCGTGTCCAATCCCAGACGTACATGAGCAGTCCTCACACAGCGGCAGCTTCAGAAATGCAGGCGTCCTCTTCAGGAAAGACACGGTCAGAGTCACTTCCTCACCTGCGTTTCGCAGAACCTGCACCTGAGAGCAATCAATATGCTTGCTTATTCAGTTATTAGAATGGATGTGTCACTTGTTTTGTTGCAATTAGTCAAGCTTTTAAAGGATGAGTCAAAATTACTGACACACTTCTGTTAAAAGACTGAGCACAGGGAAAAACTGCTTTGTAAAAACAGCACTGATTGAACTGAAATATTATCTAGAAAAGATGAAACATACCACTTCTTCATGACGATAACTCCTCACGTTAATGCCGTTAATCTAATGACAACATTAGAAAAAGAGTACAAATTAGTGAAAGAGTAATAAGAGGGAGTTATGAATAGATCCTGATATACACAACCGTTCAAAAGTTGGGGTCAGCAAGTTTCTGAAAGAAGCCTCTGATGGCTGCATTTATTTGATCAAAAATACAGTAAAAATAGCAATATTATGAAATATTATTACAATTTAAATGAACTGTTTTCTATTTGAATATATTTTAGAATGTAATTTATTCCTGTGATTAAACGCTGAATTTTCATTAGTGTCACATGATCCTTCAGAAATCATTCTAATATGTTTCTAAAATATGCATTCTAATATTTCTTATTATCAGTGTTGAGAACAGTTGCGCCGCTTCATATTTTTGTGCAAATGGGGATACGTTTTTTCAGCATTCTTTCAGGAATAGAAAGTTGAACAGAATTGTATTTATTTGAAACCTTTTGTAACAGTAAAAATGTTTTACTATCACTTTTAATCAATTTATTGCATCCTTGCGGACTAAACATTTTTATTTGTTTTTTTAATTGCAGACCATAAACGTTTGAACAGTAATCTATAAATGTTTTAATAATTAAAAATTGCTTGTTGCAAGTACATCCACCAAAGATCTGAATCAGATCAGAATTGAAGCTATAATAATATTAAGAACAAAAAAATCATATTAAGGATAGTTTATATGTTAAATAAAGCTGACAGTCAAAGCAAGCATATTTCGAAGAATTCATGAATGAATTGTTCAGAAAAATACATACATAATTCAGATTGAATATATAACCCATTCACTGCAGAGGATCCATTGGTGAGCAAGTGATGCAATGCTACATTTCTCCAAATCTGATGAAAAAACAAACTCATCTACATCGTGGATGACCTGAGGTTAATACATTTTCAACAAATGTTCATGTTTGGGTGAACTATTCTTTTAATAGTCATACTAATTAGGACACACAAATTAGTTTAAAATGCGTTTGTAATTGCTTATTATACAGTGCATTATAAAACTAATGAGATATCATTTCTTTCACTTTATAAACTATTAATATTAACAATAATAATAACAAACAACTGAACATCATTACATCAATTCATCAATTCTGTTACCCAGAAAAGCAACTAATATACAGCTTTCGGCAAGGAAATATCTGACCACAGCTCTGAAAGTCAGCAGAGACCAGGACAACTAGATGAGCCCCAGATCCCCAGTAAAGACCTTGTCTCAGACGACCACCGGGACAAGACCACAGGAACCAGATGAGTCCTCTGCACAATGTGACTTTGCTGCAACCTGGAATTGAACTGCTGGTTGTCTGGCCAGAGGAGAACTGCCCCCGCCCCCCCGACTGAGCCTGGTTTCTCCCAAGGTTTTTTCTCCATTCTGTCACCGATGGAGTTTTGGTTCCTTGCCGCTCTCGCCTCTGGCTTGCTTAGTTGGGGACACTTCATGAGATATAATTTCTTTCACTTTATAAACTATTAATATTAACAATAGTAATAACAAACAACTGAACATCATTACATCAATTCATCAATTCTGTTACCCAGAAAAGCAACTAATATACAGCTTTCGGCAAGGAAATATCTGACCACAGCTCTGAAAGTCAGCAGAGACCAGGACAACTAGATGAGCCCCAGATCCCCAGTAAAGACCTTGTCTCAGACGACCACCGGGACAAGACCACAGGAACCAGATGAGTCCTCTGCACAATGTGACTTTGCTGCAACCTGGAATTGAACTGCTGGTTGTCTGGCCAGAGGAGAACTGCCCCCGCCCCCCCGACTGAGCCTGGTTTCTCCCAAGGTTTTTTCTCCATTCTGTCACCGATGGAGTTTTGGTTCCTTGCCGCTCTCGCCTCTGGCTTGCTTAGTTGGGGACACTTCATTTCCAGCGATATCGTTGACTTGATTGCAAATGATTGCAAAGATACTATTTAAACTGAACTGAGCTGGATGATGACATCACTGAATTCAATGATGAACTGCCTTTAACTGAAAAATGAGTGTTTACTATTGTCATTTTGCATTATTGACACACTATTTTCCTAATTAATGCTGTACAGTTGCTTTGACACAATCTGTATTGTTAAAAGCGCTATATAAATAAAGGTGACTTGACTTGACACTGGAAGGTGCTGCTGACCAAGAGCCATCTAATAAATATATACATTACACATAAAATATGATTTAGCATACTGATGGCAAAAAAACATTATGATTGATTATTTAGTCAATCATTAATCCATACCATTACATATTTTAATTATTTATAGTTAGATTTTTATGGCTTTTTACTTTTTATAATAGATTGTAATCCTCTTTATAATCCTTACATTAAGTCCTTATTGTCATCAGAAAATGAAAAGTATTACAGAGAATGAAACTGTAAATCTGTTGTCTGTTAAATAACTGTTTGCTAGTCTGCAGACAGGGGAATTAAAGCAATCGGTTTTGACCTAACATCTTTGTTCCCCAGTGGAAAGTCAACAAATCCATTTATTTGATCGATGTGCTCCTGCCTCCCTACACACGACTACAGCGAGCATTTATTTGGATAGAGTTTTGTTCAGCAAATAACGCTGAAATAGATCTGTTACAAGTTGTATGCGAACACTACTTTATCTAAAATAACAAAATGTTTCAACGGCAATACCGTATTGACCCGAATATAGGACGATGTTTTTTTCTTGGAAATACATCTGAAAAAACACCGTCGTCTTATATTCAGGGTTTAGACTTTGACATGTCAATAATACACCCACAACAATAGGTGGCGCCAAATACGCATAAAACGAGTGTGCCATGAAATACGTAATGTAATGCGTGTTGTAAAGATCGCAAGTAAAAACAAAAGAGAAAGAAAACCTTACAGCTGCATGAGTCGTGACTGTCACGTTAGCCTGATGGGACCAAACTCCCTTTGTGATTTTAAAGGGGTTAAATCTTGCAAAAACATATCTAAATCACATTTTATCATAAAAATGCACTAGATTTCATTTGATTTGTGATGAAATATGACTCAGACATGCTGTTTGTGAGATTCACCCAACAACAAATTTTCTGGTACACAATGATACTTATTTGTACAGGATGAATAAATCACTGGAGGCATTTCCTGCTGTTTTTCCAGTGCTGCTTTATAAATGTCTTAATAATTCACATTGTGAAAAGAATCACACAGCAGTAGCTGACCACAGCGCTGTTGTCGTTTAGCATCAAAATGCCACTTGTGTACTAGAAGTACTAGTGAGCGCTAGGATTAAAACCGTCCTGAAGATTGTTTCACAGAGGAATCACTTCTGCTATTTCATCTCCCAGAGTAGCACAAATTAAAATCATGACCAGTGGAGCATATTTAATCAGAACAATCGCATAATTCGCACAGTCTGAAACCACTCAGCGGGGCAAATGTGGAGAGATTACAGCTCTATCTGCCAGTTTGTTTTTTTGTGGAAGCTTGTTTCTGCTATGGGATAAAATAATTAAACTGTACATACATGCATGGTGCTGTTTTTTTTTTTAATTGTTTAAGCAACTTTATTAATTATATATGGTTTATAAACATTATTTTAAACATTATGCACTTTTTTTTCAAAGATAGTCATGTTATTTTATTACGCTTTGAAGAAACGTTTTGAAGAAACGAAAAATATTTTGCGCGATGTGCCCTCTTGTGGCCTCAGGAGAGAAGCCAAAAGCTTTTTTTCCCCTAACTGAAATTATGCCTTTTAAATTAGAATATAATTCGAATTTTGATAATATTTAAGTAGAAAATTCGAATTTAGTTTTTCAGTCATTTTGACAGCCCTATTCTGAATTAGAATTTCTTAAATCTCAGAAATCTATTTTTTTTGTTTCCGTCACAGAATAAAAATTAAAAAGTAATCGCGACTTTTTTATTTTACAGTTCTGATGTTTTTTCTTGGAATTCTGAGTTTATGTTTTACCATTCTGACTTTTTATCTCTGAATTTTTTCCTAACAGTTCCAAGTTTATGTCTTGCAATTCTTGCAGTTTATATTTCACAATTCTGTCTTATTTTCTCAGAATTCTAAGGGTTTTTCATTTCTCCCATAGAATTCAAAATAAAAACTGGTAATCGTGACTTTTAGATGGCGCCACCATCTGTACAGCTTGGTGGCGAGTCTATATCTCACAATTCTGACTTTTTTTCTCATCTGGGAATTCTGAATTATGCCTTGGAATTCCGACTTTTTTTTCTCAGAATTCTGAATTTATATCTCACAATTCAGAGTTTATATCTCAGAATTGTGAGGGAAAAAGTCAGAACTGTGAGATATGAACTCAGAATTGTGAGAAAAAGAAAAATCTAAACTGTGAGATAAAAAGCCGCAATTACCTTTTTCATTTTATTTTTTTTTATCTCATAGCGGAAACAAGCTTTTATAGTTTTCACCATATTTTGTCTGTATTCCAAAAGCAAGGACAGCCCGGCTATTTTCCCCCACTTTAATCAGCATGCTTTTGCTCTAAGAGTGCTTGAATGGTAAAATGTTGGAACATTTCTCCATAAGTGGCATGTGCCATAAGATACCTTCATAAGCGAGACATATTGGCGAGCCCTTGGATTCCAAATTCCCCATTATATATCAAAAAATGACAAAAAGCCATCTCAGTGATGAACCTTGTCCTCACATGGAGTGCACTTAAGAGGAAATAGCAATCTGAGGTTCATAACGGAGAGGATATGTGTCTCCAAAGCAGCGATGGTGAGTACCTCTTGAGTGCCATCTGTCAAAATGAGCTACATGCCCCTTTAAAACCTCTGAGCTGGAGGAGACGTCGCGGATCGCTCAGAATTTCCACCACGGATCGATTCCAGCTAAGAAAGTCCTGGCAGAATACACAAGGCCTTCAGACAGCGGCTTTATGAATAATTCATTGGCGTGGCAAGAACGAGTGTTCCCTAATAAACATCTCTATGAGGTCTACAGGTCTTTCCACTCACGTGCCATCTGCAGCTTCCTTCATACGGAAAAAAGAAAAGCCAATAAGTTTAACGTGTGGCTAATGAAACCACTCTCATTGTCATTTATCAAAAACGCGGCAGAGGAATGCGCAGAAGGACGCTCAATAGTTTTGTATAGTTTTGAATAGTATTGATTCAATAAAGCTCTCCTAGTGGCCTAAGACACTTTTTGGCTATACAATTTAATAAACCAACATAACATGTCACAAACAATGATAAAAGACACAGTATAAGATAAAACATTATGATTACAGAGAAAACTAGTTTCTGCACAAATATGAAACTTTTAGCACCTTAATAAAGCAATAACAATGTCACAAAGCATGTTTAAGTCATTTTTCACCTCAAAAAATTGTAGGATATTTTGCTTTGTGACGTTATGAAGCTCATCTCTCCCTAAATTCACATTACCGTAATGCATTCAGACATTTTAATTTCATTTATTTTGCCATTCGTAATACTTTTAATGATGATTTCAATCATTTTACTTTTTTTAAGAATAGATAGATTCGAATATAGTTATATAGATTTGAATATAGAATATAGATAGAAATAGATTTTTTTGAATGTAGAACATTTTTTTTTATATTCTATTACAATTTTTATTAAGCTCAAATCTCCTTTCATAGTGGCCTAAGGCACTTTTTGGCAATAGAAACCGATATATAAAAAATTATATCACAAACAATAATAAAAGACACAATATAACATTAAACTAAACACAGAAAGTTTGTTTTAAAAACTACACAAATAAAAAACATTTAGCACCCTAATAAATTCATAACAATGTCACAAAACATGTTTAAATCATATTCACCCCCAAAAAATTTGGATATTTTGCATTATGAAGCACATAAATTCTCATTATCACAATGCTTTCCGACTTTTAAATTAATTTATTTTGCAATTCTTATTATTTTTCAAGATGATTCTTCTTATATCCGTATTACTCTGACAAAGCAAATTATTTCAATAATTTTTTTAATCAAAATAAGCAATAATAAGAATGGGAGCCTATGCTTAACTGTGATTAAAATAAAGTAACAAAACTTGTACAAATAACAGGTTTGGTTTTGTTAATGCAAGATATAATCTTATATATTTTTTTCTATCATGAGATATGCCTTCAAACACGAACACTTTGTATTTTATAAAATTATTACCATGCATTATTGTTACAGCACTGGTTTATTAAAAACAACACCATGTGCAACACAGCTAAGAATCAATACCAAGGTCATTCTTATACATTCAGAGCTCATTAAATCGCATTTGCTGTGGCTTGCGACCAAAAATAGAAATGTTGTTGGGTGTTCTTCACCGTGACTACATAATTTACTATGTGTTGTTTCTATGCTTTGCTTTCTCTCAGAAACAAGCCTGGCATTCAGCTCATAAAGTTTCACCCTGACTCACTCGCTTTGTCGTTCTGTGAAAATGAGATGTGATTTGCATGTTAACAGGCCAGTGCAGTATGGCTGTTTTTTTTTTCATCTGCAACATTATTTTAATACAGGCACCTCATCGGCTGGGCGTCTCACAACAATTCCTTGGGCCTTCTGGGAGATGTCACTAAGAATTACGTTTTCTGCATTGCAATGTACAGATTGAAACACAGCATTCCTCTCAGTAGTACAAGAAATAGAGTCTAATATGCTTTCTAAAAACATGACAGCAAATTTAATTTGGCTAAGATGTTCTTAAAGGAACAGTCCACTCAAAATTTTAATTCCAAATCACTGTCACTGTCAGCGAAACACCAAAGGAGATGCTGACACTGCTCTTTTGCACCCAACAAACAGTTATAGTGGCTGTCAAGCTTCAATAAGGACAAAAAAGCACCATAAAAATCCCATAAAGTAGCAACTGTAGCACTCAAAACTCGGAAGAATGAAAGTCATGCCGGTTTGGAATGACACAAGGGTGAGTAAATGATGACAGAACGTTCGCTTTTTCGATGAACTATTCCTTTAAGATCACCTACTCAGCAAAGGAGTCGATTTGTCAAGCTCCAGCTAGAGGCCTGGGTATTTTCAGCTTACCTCCAGGGAAAGATCTTCAGCACAGCACAGCATGGAGGTCAAGCCATGGGGAAGGAGGCAGGGGAGTCTTTGCAGATGCTGGTTAAGGGTTGATGTTTTTCTTTCCTTCCTTTCTTTATTCCAGTACAGGGTTTTGGCCCTCAGGCCCAGCCAGAGTCCTACAGCTGCTGGAGTAAAGCAAGGAATTAGTAAGGTAGAATGATTTGATTAGCAAGGTCAATTCAGTGGATATTTTTGCTCTTTTTAGCATCCAAACTTGTAAAAGTTTGGTCACCGTTAAAACAGTTTGCGTGGTAAAAGCTTCTCTAAAAAGTCGTTTCTTTAATTTCATCTCCTGCTGCTACAGAGTGTCATTTTTTTAACTGTCCCACCATGAGCATTGCGCTTTTAAAATGCTGTGTCAAGTTAAAAACAGAAAAAATCAAGACCCCGGCATTCTGTTTCATTCAGCGTGAGCTGTTTTTCAGCTGTTTTCCGAATGTAGTTGCGTTGGTCTGGTTTCAAATGGTAGAAAATGCAAATAAATTCAATTAACCTTATAATCTTGCAAAGTTAGGATACACTTTTTTATCCTTTTAAAGCAATAGAAAACACACAAAATAGAATAACCACAGTTATCACTATTCACTTTCTTTGTATAGTAAAGAGCAACTCGGAAATTCTGCTATGAATAACTCCTTTTGTGCTACATGGAAGAAAGCTATTGGAATGGTTTCAAAAGACATGACGGGGAATAAACTATGGTGAAAGTTTCATTTTTTAGGTGAACTATTTCATTTAAATGGAGAAGAAAATGCCTTTCTTTTTCAAATTTGTTTGTTCTTTTTAAAGGCCTTGCATTTAATCAAATTGGCACAACCAGCATTGACTATTTAATATTACACTCTAAAAAATGCTGGGTTAAATACAACCCAGTTCTGGGTCAAATATGGACAAACCCAGCAATTGGGTTGTTTTGACCCAGCGGTTGGGTTACTACCCAGAATGTTGGGTTAAACATTTAACACCCTGCTGGGTTTGTCCTTTTTTAACCCAGCGCTGGGTTATATTTAACCCAGCATTTTTTAGAGTGTATCAACACCAATTGCTTTTAGTACTGTTTTATATTACATTAAAAACGTAGCACTGCTTTGTTTACAGTGGTAATCAGGAAACGATGTATTGCTGCTGTTCCATTAGCGCCACCTGCTGTCAGAGAGTGAATTTGCGTCTCATTCAGCCCATCTGCTGTTTTTGTTTTGTGCAGATGTTTTATGTAGCATATTTTCACAAAGCTAAGCTCAGACTATTCTTTTTTTGCTTTAAATTATAAAATTATACAATCTAATTTAAATAAAAAATATTCATGCTACATGTAGAATGTTTGTTTGGATCGTGATTAAATTTCATACATGCTGATTTATATAAAGGCACAGTCAGGGGAAAAAACGTGATAAACCATGAAACCTCCGAAATCCTAAAAAAAAAAAAAACCGTGATGCAATAATAATTTTTTCAAAAAATTAAGATTTATACATCAAAAAGACAAAATTAATATTTTATAAAAACTTTTTTTTTTTTTAAATTGAGATTTATACATCATATGCATATGTTATCGAAGCTGAATAAATAAGCTCTCCATTGATGTATGGTTGGTCAGGATAGGACAATATTTGGCCGAGATACAACTATTTGAAAATCTGGAATCTGAGGGTGCAAAAAAATCTAAATATTGAGAAAATCGCTTTTAAAGTTGTCCAAATGACGTTCTTAGCAATGCATATTGTTAATCAAAAATTAAGTTTTAATATATTTACAGTAGGAAATTTACAAAATACCTTCATGGAACATGATATTTACTTAATAGCCTAATGATTTTTGGCATAAAAGAAAAATCGATGATTTTGACCCATACAATGTATTTTTGGCTATTGCTACAAATATACCCCAGCGACTTAAGACTGGTTTTGTGGTCCAGGGTCACATATATTAAACAAATAATTACCAACATACAAATACGTCATGAAAAACCAGTGAATGCTGAACATTTTCAATGTTTAAAACAGTTCAAAACAGCAGCTCAATGAGATGTTTTGACCTCTTTATTTGAAAACGACCAAATCCGAAAATACTTGGTTAGTAATGCATTGCTGCTGTCTAGAGAATGCATCAATCCCCCAATTGTAATGGTTTTATCTTTTCTACAGGACTTTGAAAAGAAATATTGAATTCTGGTAATTGTGTTTAGTGGCCAACATTGAGAACAAAACAATCTAAAGCAATTTACATCTCTTCCATTGTGAGCCTCGTCTTTTTCTCCCTCGTTCCCTGAAAGAGAGATTCTGAGACACAAAGCGCACAGTCAATACAGTCAAATTGAAACGCCAGGCTTCCAACAACACGACTAGCCTTTAGATTCATAATGTTAGTGCATGATTGCTTCCAAACTATTCAGCTCCGAGACAGTTTGCTAGTTTAAGAGGATTATCTGCAGAAATAGCAAAAGCATTAAACTATTATATGTGAAAGCATTCGGTTTAGTAGCTGTGGATAAGCTCCAAAAAAAGTAACAAGACGTATGTTTTGTAAATTGTCTACTGCGTTAACTCAGTCTTGGAGTTTGCAGGGGTTTATTTCAACAGAACATAATGCAATGTGATCTCCCATCCTGAGGCTAATTCATCCATGGCCGTTCTGTGCACGTTTCTACATGCTGAGCTTTACTTCACACATTTAATTTCACAACCCCACGATTTTCCCTCTGAAACGTCTAAAATAAAACCATTATTTGTCATCGTTAAAATTGCATTATGCACGGCTGACTCATACAATCTTGCTTCATATATGTGTGTGTGCCATTACAGCAGCTGGGACATGTTTATTAACTATAAATTTGTGTAACAGAGTGTTTCAGCATGTCTTCATCCATTAGCGAACTATCCTGGTCTACTAACCTTCTGTATATTTCTCCGGCTGACATCTTTAACCTTTTCTTTGACAAAATGCTGCAATTGTAACTATAACTTGGCTATTGCTGTAAAACGGTTTATTGTGGTCTCCACCGGTCACAGTGGACTGGGAACTCATGTACTTATCACCATCATAATGGCCAGAGCGTTGGACCGCCACAAAAGCTATTCATTTCTGCGAGACCCTGGTGCAACAGCAACTCAAAGGGTTTAAATTTTTTACTGAGCAACTAAGATCCAGACGAAATTACAGAAAAACGTTCTGGCAGTAACCGTGGAACTGTATTCAGGGCTCAACAGTGCAAGCGTTTCACTCACATTTGAGACTATAAATAGACGTGTATTGTAAAACATATTGAGAAGCATGTGCGCGAGTTCTTAAAGGGATAGTTCACCCAAAAATGAAAGTTCTGTCATCATTTACTCACCTACATGTTGCTATGAACCTGTATGAGTTTCTTTCTGCTGTTGAATGCAATGGAAGATATTTTGAAGAATGTTGGGAACCAAACAGTTACCGGTAGCCATTGACTTCCGTAATATTTTTTTCCATACTATGGAAGTCAATGGGTTCTGTCAACTGTTTGGTTACCAACATTCTTCAGAATGTTTTCTTTTGTGTTCAGCAGAAGGACGAAACTCATACAGGTTTGGAACAACTTGACGGTGAGTAAATGATGATAGAACTTTCATTTTTGGGTGAACTATCCCTTTAAAGAGACTTTGAAGTCCAAAAAAGTGCATCCATCCATCATAAAAAGTGCTCCACATGGCTCCGGCATTCTGAAACAAAGCAGTGTGTTTTTATAAGAAAAACATCCATATTTAAAACTTTATAAACCAGAATCTCTAGCTTCCGCTAACTGTCTTTCAGTTTAAAAAATTCAGTTGAATTTAGAATTTTGAAATTTAAGGTCATAAATTTTTATGATGTTTTATGATTTAAGGTCATAAATATCTTAAATAGTATAACAAATGTCATCATTTCAGGAGGTCTTACATTTTGAGAATAGAAAATCAGGAATCCCAATACAACCTAATGTGATTATTAACGCTATGATTTAACTAAATAAATATGATCACTGCATGTCTCAAAGTAAAAACATTGCTCTGTTGCGCGTTTTATAGTCTTGGTTTCAGAGCAGTTCGCAAACGATGTATACCGTGCATTTATGCCAATATATTATTTATGATTAATGAATATGACAATGTTTACTTTATGGTGTTTATATTGTTATAACATGCAATAGCTAAGCATAGAAATTTCAAAATAAGAGTCCCTGTGTATTTTTGGCTTGTTTATAATTAAAAGTCCTGCATTATGCATTAAATTTCCCCCTAATTATTAAACTGTATTGGGCATTTAATTCAACATAAACTGAGCCCCTGTCTGGGCTGCTAGTATAATAATTGTGCCAATACTTTTACTAGTAACAGCACAATAATTTGTTTATTACAGTATATATAGTTTATACAGTTTAAGGCATGCCTTTAAATAATTACATAATTATTAAATACAGTTTGAAGCAGAAATATTTAAAAACCTAGTGTACTTTTTGTATTTGAATAAATTCATTTTTGCTTGTAAATGTCTCTTTGTATTATTTTTAAAGGAACCATTATTTGATCGATTTTCATTGCAGTTTTTAATGCGCTCCTAAATATTGAAACTTATTTCAACACATGTGCTCCATGGGAAAATTGAAAGCATCAAGCGCTGGTATTTGATAAATGCAACTGCACATAAAAACACACTGCGATATAAACCTTGCTGGCATGAGGAGCTGACTAACCATATGCAGTTAATGTTTCCTTTAGGAATGAATCTAATCTTCCCACGAACACCCGCATACACTCAGAAACAAGAAGTCAAACGTTTGGCTCGCCACGCTGCTGTCTGTGATGCTGATGCCCTATCAAGGTCGATGTTTTTCACCGGGTTTCTCTCAAGCAGGTGAGTGAACATGCTCCCATGAGATGTAAGCCAGAAAACTACATTTTATCTGTGTATTTCACAGCCAAGACACAGAGAGAGCAAACACACTCACACTGCTCTGGGCACTGGGCATTTCCACTGCCTGGAAATGAGGCAAAACCACCACTGCTGTGTCATGGTTCAAAGTGATTTTTAGTGTTTGTTCAAATAACACGGTTGTTTTCTATTCGATATTATGCATAAAATGAGCTTATATTGGCTAAATTATATTGCTAGATGTATTCACATTGCTTTATTTCAGCAAGCAACCAATACAATAAATGATCTGAAGCTTATATTTACTATTAGAAGAGTCTGTTTTATGTTGCACCATCTCACAGCAACAAAAGTAATGCTTTTTAGTTTTTTAGCTTGCACTTCTAAACAAAAACATCACTTATAACAAAAAATACTACCATGTTTTTTGGGCATGATCCATGTTATTCTTTGAACTATTATGTAAATGCATGGTACATTAATATGGTAATCAGTCAGTTGCATGGAATATATATATCATTACCAGAAAATTACAAATGATTCCTTTAATGTTCCAATTTGTTCTAGATGGAAATGAGATTAATCGGAGAGCAAACAGAGACTTTTATGAGCAAATTTCATGCTTGCCCAACAATGTCTCAAATGTGCCAGATTAAGTTAAATTAAAAAATAAAAATAAATTCAAAGTCAAAGATCTCAATAAAATCTGTCTAATATATTCCCATCTATAATATAATATTTAATTATATAAGCATTTCTGATTTAGAAGTCATTTCTGACTTTCTTGACTTAGAAGTCAATTACATCTAAAACAAAATTATTCAAGATATAACACTATACTCTTACTGTATCAATGATTGTCTCATTTGTTTCTTTCATTAATATATACATGTATATATCATTACCAGAATTGTTTTTAATTACAAATGTGATCGCTTTAATATCTCAATTTGTTCTCATAGATATTACATTATATATATTTGTGTGTGTGTGTGTGATTTTTTAATTGTCTAATATAATAACATGTATAATATAATATTTAATGATATAATATGAGCATTTCTCACCAGTTACCTCTAAGACATAATTATTTGAGCGATCATATATCAACGTTAATTCTATAACGTTATACTCCTACTGTATCAATATTTTTTCCATTTGTTTATTTCATAGATATATATGTCATATGTATATATCATTACCACAATTTTTTTCTCTTTAGTATCTCATTTTGTTCTCATAGATGGAAACAAGATTAATTGGAGAGCAAATAGACATTTATGAGCAAATTTCATGTCCATTTATTCTTTTGAGCAAAAGAGCCCAACAATGTCTCAAACTGTGCTCACATTTGCCAAGATACCTGCAATTAAAATTAAGTTCAATTTAAAAAATAAATTACTTTTTAAATATATATATTTTTAAATATCTAATCATATTTATAAAATAATATTTACTAATATAAAATAAATACATCCAATTTCTGCCTTTCCTAAGAAGTTTTAGGAGAAACATCTGAGACAATGTTAACTGAGAGTTTCAGTAAGTCTCAAAATTTATGAAAGAGCAACCAAAGTCTGAAAACTACAATAATCAAGTAACTCTTTCGTCTATGAATACAATGTAACAAGATTCCACCACGTAAGATTAGCAAAAGACATAAACACATATTTGAGGATCTCATTTCAAGTAATGATAGAAATGTCATATTGACTCAGATCTGCTAGGTCTGATCAAGTGTTTCTCAACTTTCTTGACACTGTTGCTCTGTTGAACATGCTTAGTTCAAGCAATGCAAAGGTCACTGCAGAGAGCCTGGACACGGCATTGTGCTTGATTTAAGTTTGATCCCAGCTTCATCCCTTTGCATTATCCTGCTCTGACATCTCATTGCCAAAAGCAACCCTTTCCTGCCCGCTGGGCGGGTGTCTGTTTAGCCCTCATTAGTTAATACACTGGCGAGACCCGCTGGCCTACATCACCACACCAAACCACATCGACACAGAGGCAACAATGGGAATGAGGCTCGGTAAATTAGCAAATGGCAGATTTATAGACTCAAGTCCTGACCTCTCTCTCCATGATGGATGACTTTTGGCGAGGCCATGCTTGAAAGCACTGTGGAGGTGCCAGAAGAAACCTAATGTACACATGAGACTCATTACACCAACAAAGATGGGTAATTACTGCCGCTGTCAGACCGAGCCGTACCGTTTATTCAAGACCAAGACTAAGTTTGGTTTGTTTATGAGTTAACGTTAGCAGTCTCTCTCTTCAATTGTCAGCGAGACCAGCCCATTAAAAACACAATAAATTAGCTGTGTTGACATGAGACTAACTGGCACACATTAGTAAACATGATGAGCGCCGCTGAGGCGGATAAATCGCGTTTCTGATGACAATCAAGATTAATATTTATGCATGGACCTAATTTTGTTAGGAATGCAACAACTGACACAGAATTGAGAATATGAAATCTTATAGAAACACTAGCAAAAAATACCATGTTTTTAAGCATGCATAGCGTAATAACGTGATACTTCAATGTGTGATCATTCTAAGAGCTGCACGAGTAATCTTATGCTCTACCAACGTAAACAAACATGGCCACGTCTTTGGTAGTAATTAAACACTTAGCGAATTTTATCAATGATAAAACGTTCATTATAAATGTTTAAAAATAGTTTAACTGATACAACAGTGCAACAACTCCGGGACTTTTCGCTGTTTGTCATTGCACAGTCGGAACAATACTGGTGTGAAGTTTTCAGTGACTCTTTCTTTCTTTTACATTTTTACGCCACTAGGTAGCGACAAGTGACTGTCTTTATTAGTCGTTTGAATCATTCATTCAACCGATTCGTTTAAAACACTGATTCATTCAGGAACAAAACAGGGCTGCGTTGTCTAATGTTGTCTCTAGCGCACTACGAAGACTCTAAAGGTATGTCTTAACTAAAGGTATACCTGTTCTAGGCGTGTTCCCCGAACTATACCTTAGGAGGCTGCTTAAAGTCACCATGAAATCAAAATTGAAAATTCTTATTTTTTAATGGAATATTGTAGTGTTTATTATAAATAATTTATCCGTGTACTTCATTATTGTTTTAAAATTCATGTGCCCTCGTAATCTTTAATCAAAAACGTTAAACTCCCCTCCCCCTCAAAACGACTCATCTTCTCTTCAGGTCACGAGCTATGGCGCAAGGGCGGAGCAAGTGATGTGAGGGGTAAACTCTGGGATAAACCACAGGGGGAAAAGCTGAAGCTGATGCGTCACTTTATAGCACTGACACCAGTCATGAGGGAGTACGTTACCCCTAAACATTGAAAAGATATTAGGATATTACGACAACATTA
>NW_015505198.1:1309980-1364522 GCF_001515645.1 Sinocyclocheilus grahami | reverse complement strand
CTCCAGCTAGAGGCTTGGGTATTTTTGGCTTACCTCCAGGGAAAGATCTTCAGCACAGCACAGCATGGAGGTCAAGCCATGGGGAAGGAGGCAGGGGAGTCTTTGCAGATGCTGGTTAAGGGTTGATGTTTTTCTTTCCTTCCTTTCTTTATTCCAGTACAGGGTTTTGGCCCTCAGGCCCAGCCAGAGTCCTAGGAGTAAAGCAAGGAATTAGTAAGGTAGAATGATTTGATTAGCAAGGTCAATTCAGTGGATATTTTTGCTCTTTTTAGCATCCAAACTTGTAAAAGTTTGGTCACCGTTAAAACAGTTTGCGTGGTAAAAGCTTCTCTAAAAAGTCGTTTCTTTAATTTCATCTCCTGCTGCTACAGATTGTCATTTTTTTAACTGTCCCACCATGAGCATTGCGCTTTTAAAATGCTGTGTCAAGTTAAAAACAGAAAAAATCAAGACCCCGGCATTCTGTTTCATTCAGCGTGAGATGTTTTTCAGCTGTTTTCCGAATGTAGTTGCATTGGTCTGGTTTCAAATGGTAGAAAATGCAAATAAATTCAATTAACCTTATAATCTTGCAAAGTTAGGATACACTTTTTTATCCTTTTAAAGCAATAGAAAACACACAAAATAGAATAACCACAGTTATCACTATTCACTTTCTTTGTATAGTAAAGAGCAACTCGGAAATTCTGCTATGAATAACTCCTTTTGTGCTACATGGAAGAAAGCTATTGAAATGGTTTCAAAAGACATGACGGGGAATAAACTATGGTGAAAGTTTCATTTTTTAGGTGAACTATTTCATTTAAATGGAGAAGAAAATGCCTTTCTTTTTCAAATTTGTTTGTTCTTTTTAAAGGCCTTGCATTTAATCAAATTGGCACAACCAGCATTGACTATTTAATATTACACTCTAAAAAATGCTGGGTTAAATACAACCCAGTTCTGGGTCAAATATGGACAAACCCAGCAATTGGGTTGTTTTGACCCAGCGGTTGGGTTACTACCCAGAATGTTGGGTTAAACATTTAACACCCTGCTGGGTTTGTCCTTTTTTAACCCAGCGCTGGGTTATATTTAACCCAGCATTTTTTAGAGTGTATCAACACCAATTGCTTTTAGTACTGTTTTATATTACATTAAAAACGTAGCACTGCTTTGTTTACAGTGGTAATCAGGAAACGATGTATTGCTGCTGTTCCATTAGCGCCACCTGCTGTCAGAGAGTGAATTTGCGTCTCATTCAGCCCATCTGCTGTTTTTGTTTTGTGCAGATGTTTTATGTAGCATATTTTCACAAAGCTAAGCTCAGACTATTCTTTTTTTGCTTTAAATTATAAAATTATACAATCTAATTTAAATAAAAAATATTCATGCTACATGTAGAATGTTTGTTTGGATCGTGATTAAATTTCATACATGCTGATTTATATAAAGGCACAGTCAGGGGAAAAAACGTGATAAACCATGAAACCTCCGAAATCCTAAAAAAAAAAAAAACCGTGATGCAATAATAATTTTTTCAAAAAATTAAGATTTATACATCAAAAAGACAAAATTAATATTTTATAAAAACTTTTTTTTTTTTTAAATTGAGATTTATACATCATATGCATATGTTATCGAAGCTGAATAAATAAGCTCTCCATTGATGTATGGTTGGTCAGGATAGGACAATATTTGGCCGAGATACAACTATTTGAAAATCTGGAATCTGAGGGTGCAAAAAAATCTAAATATTGAGAAAATCGCTTTTAAAGTTGTCCAAATGACGTTCTTAGCAATGCATATTGTTAATCAAAAATTAAGTTTTAATATATTTACAGTAGGAAATTTACAAAATACCTTCATGGAACATGATATTTACTTAATAGCCTAATGATTTTTGGCATAAAAGAAAAATCGATGATTTTGACCCATACAATGTATTTTTGGCTATTGCTACAAATATACCCCAGCGACTTAAGACTGGTTTTGTGGTCCAGGGTCACATATATTAAACAAATAATTACCAACATACAAATACGTCATGAAAAACCAGTGAATGCTGAACATTTTCAATGTTTAAAACAGTTCAAAACAGCAGCTCAATGAGATGTTTTGACCTCTTTATTTGAAAACGACCAAATCCGAAAATACTTGGTTAGTAATGCATTGCTGCTGTCTAGAGAATGCATCAATCCCCCAATTGTAATGGTTTTATCTTTTCTACAGGACTTTGAAAAGAAATATTGAATTCTGGTAATTGTGTTTAGTGGCCAACATTGAGAACAAAACAATCTAAAGCAATTTACATCTCTTCCATTGTGAGCCTCGTCTTTTTCTCCCTCGTTCCCTGAAAGAGAGATTCTGAGACACAAAGCGCACAGTCAATACAGTCAAATTGAAACGCCAGGCTTCCAACAACACGACTAGCCTTTAGATTCATAATGTTAGTGCATGATTGCTTCCAAACTATTCAGCTCCGAGACAGTTTGCTAGTTTAAGAGGATTATCTGCAGAAATAGCAAAAGCATTAAACTATTATATGTGAAAGCATTCGGTTTAGTAGCTGTGGATAAGCTCCAAAAAAAGTAACAAGACGTATGTTTTGTAAATTGTCTACTGCGTTAACTCAGTCTTGGAGTTTGCAGGGGTTTATTTCAACAGAACATAATGCAATGTGATCTCCCATCCTGAGGCTAATTCATCCATGGCCGTTCTGTGCACGTTTCTACATGCTGAGCTTTACTTCACACATTTAATTTCACAACCCCACGATTTTCCCTCTGAAACGTCTAAAATAAAACCATTATTTGTCATCGTTAAAATTGCATTATGCACGGCTGACTCATACAATCTTGCTTCATATATGTGTGTGTGCCATTACAGCAGCTGGGACATGTTTATTAACTATAAATTTGTGTAACAGAGTGTTTCAGCATGTCTTCATCCATTAGCGAACTATCCTGGTCTACTAACCTTCTGTATATTTCTCCGGCTGACATCTTTAACCTTTTCTTTGACAAAATGCTGCAATTGTAACTATAACTTGGCTATTGCTGTAAAACGGTTTATTGTGGTCTCCACCGGTCACAGTGGACTGGGAACTCATGTACTTATCACCATCATAATGGCCAGACCGTCGGGCCGCCACAAAAGCTATTCATTTCCGCGAGACCCTGGTGCCACAGCAGCTCAAAGAGTTTCAATTTTTTACCGAACAACCTAAGATCCAGACTAAATTACAGAGAAACGCTCTGGAAATATCTGTGGAACTGTATTTATGGCTCAACAGTGTGAACATTTCACTCACATTTGCGACTATAAATAGATGCGTACTGTAAAATGTATTGAGGAGCATGTGCGCGAGTCACAGAGAGTCTTTAAAGGGATAGGTCACTCAAAAAAAAAAATTCTGTCATCATTTACTCACCCACATGTTGTTCCAAGCCTGTATGAATTTCTTTCGGCTGTTGAACACAAAGGAAGATATGCTGAAGAATGCTGGTAACCAAACATTTTCCGGTAGCCATTGACTTCCATGATATTTTTTCAATACTATGAAAGTCAATGGGTACCGTCAACTGTTTGGTAACCAACATTCTCCAAAATATCTTCCATTTAAAAAACCTAGTGTACTTTATGTATTCTAATAAATTAAATCATTTTGCTTAGAAATGTCTCGTTGTATTTCCTTTTTAAGGAAAAATACATTATTTGGTAAATTTTCATTGTAGTTTTTAATGCGCTTCTACATTTTTCAACTTATTTCAACACACGCTCCTTGAGAAAATTGTAAGCATCAAGCGCTGGTATTTGATAAATGCAACTGCACATAAAAACACTCTGTGATATCTTGTTGGCATGAGGCGCTGCTGAAACTAACCATATGCAGTTAATGTTTCCTTTAGGAATGAATCTAATCTTCCCACGAACACCCGCATACACTCAGAAACAAGAAGTCAAACGGTTGGCTCTCCACGCTGCTGTCTGTGACGCTGACGCCCTATCAAGGTCGATGTTTTTCGCCGGGTTTCTCTCAAGCAGGTGAGTGAACATGCTCCCATGAGATGTAAGCCAGAAAACCACATTTTATATGTGTATTTCACAGCAAAGACACGGAGAGAGCAAACACACTCACACTGCTCTGGGCACTGGGCATTTCCACTGCCTGGAATTGAGGCAAAACCACACTGCTGTGTCACGCTACAAAGTAATTTTCAACCAAAGTGTTTGCTTAACACGGTTGTTTTCTATTTGATATTATGCATAAAATGAGCTTATATTGGCTAAATTATATTGCTAGATGTATTCACATTGCTTTATTTCAGCAAGCAACCAATACAATAAATGATCCGTTGCTTATATTTACTAGGAGAGTCTGTTTTAAGTTGCACAGTCTCACAGCAACACAAGTAATGCATTGTTTTATACCCTGCACTTCTAAACAAAAGCATCCTTAAAAATACATTCAATCATAACAAAAATACTACCATGTTTTTTTTTTTGGACATGTTATGGTAATCAGTCGGTTGCATAATCTATATCATTACCAGGAAATTACAAATGTGATTTCTTTAATATCTCAATTTGTTCTAGATGGAAATAAGATTAATTGGAGAGCAAACAGAGACTTTTATGATATTTCATGCATTTTCATGCTTGCCCAACAATGTGTCAAACTGTGCTCAGATTGAGTTAAATAAAAAAATAATAACAAATTAAGTCAAAGATCTCTATAATATAATGTAATAAAAATTATCTAATATATTAACATGAATATTATAATATTTAATTATATAATATAAGCATTTCTCACCAATTACTTTTAAGACAAAATTATTCAAGATATCCACATTCATTTTATAGCCTAACACTATACTCTTACTGTATCAATTGTCTCATTTGTTTCTTTCATAAATATATACATGTATATCATTACCATAATTTTAATTACAAATGTGATCACTTTAATATCTCAGTTTATTCTCAAAGACAGTGGCGCCATAACGGGGGGACGAATCCCACCCCCCATATATATATATATATATATATTAATATTATATTTCAGTTTGTTCTCATAGATGGAAACAAGATTCATTTGAGAGCAAACAGACTTTTATGAGCAAATTTCATTCATTTCATTCAAGTCCATTTATTCTTTTGAGCAAAAGACCCCAACAATGTCTCAAACTGTGCTCAGATTTACCAGGATACCTGCAATTATGATTAAGTTAAATTATAATTTTTTTAATATAATATAATAAATAGTAATATTTGCAAAAATTATCTAATAATATTTATAAAATAATATTTACGAATATAATATAAACATCTAATTGCTGTCTTTCCTTAGAAATTTCAGGAGAAACATCTGAGACAACATTAACTGATAATTCAGTAAGTCTCAAAATGTATGAAAGAGCAACCTCAGTCTTAAAACTACAATAATCAAGTAACTCTTCGGTCTATGAATACAATGTAACAAGATGCCACCACATTAAGATTTGCAAAAGACATAAACACATATTTGAGGATCTCATCTCAAACTTCAAAGTTTCAAGCTTGAAGTAATGACCAGATAGAAATGTCACACCGACTCAGATCTGTTAGGCCTGATCAAGTGTTTCTCAGCTTTCTCGACACCGTTGCTCTGTTGAACATGCTTAGGGCGAGCAATGCAAATGTCTCTGCAGAGAGCCTGGACACGGTGTCACGCTTGATTAAAGTTTGATCCCAGCTTCATCCTTTCACATTATCCTGCTCTGACATCTCATTGCCAAAAGCAACCTTGTCCTGCCCCCTGGGCGGGTGTCTGTTCAGCCCTCATTAGTTAATACACCGGCGAGACCCGCTGGCCTCCATCACATCACCTCACCAAACCACATCGACATAGAGGCAACAATGAGAATGAAGCTCGGTAAATTAGCAAATGGCAGATTTATAGACTCAAGTCCTGGCCTCTCTCTCCATGACGCATGACTTTTGGTGAGGCAGTGCTTGAGGTGCCAGAAGAAACCTAATGGACACATGAGACTCATTACACCAACAAAGATGGGTAATTACTGCCGCTGTCAGACCGAGCCGTATCGTTTATTCAAGACCATGACAAAGTTTGGTTTGTTTATGAGTTAGCAGACTCTCTCTTCAATTGTCAGCGAGACCAGTCCATTAAAAACAGAATAAATTAGCTGTGTTGACATGAGACTAACTGGCACACATTAGTAAACATGATGAGCGCCGCTGAGGCGGATAACTCACGTTCCTGATGACAATCAAGATGAATATTTATATGCATGGACCTAATTTTGTTACGGATGCAACAACTGACTCAGAATTTGAAATCTTATAGAAACACTAGCAAAAAGTACTGTCTTTTTAAACGTGCATATCGTAGTAACATCGTGATATTTCGATATGTGATCATTCTTGGAGCTGCACAAGTAATCTTAAGGCTGTTTCACATTGAGCGCGATGCAAATTGCCGACGAATGGTGCTTTCACACCGAGTGCGAAACGATTGATCTCCTTTTGCTAATTCACGCCTGCACACTAGGTGGCACCAAACAACAATGCATTTTTCCTGAGATATGTATCTCGTATATGGATTTAAACCATCATGGAGTGCTTGTAATAACTTCCGATTGTCATCTATAGTTGATTTTGATTCTATAATAGGTAGATATGCACTCTTTGTATGTTTAATAACGCTACACTGCTTATCATTTGTCATAAACATCCTTTATTGTTATAAAAATACCATGAGCTGCATACAAAACACATACAGATACTCTTGCCCTTTTGTGCAACAGCAGCTGCTCCGGGCACATGATCTAAGCTCAAATTTAATTGGATGGCCCATTTCATCTCGTAGCTACGGGGGAAAAAATCGACACACAGGACGAAAAAAAATCCACACTGTTTTGCGCCAAGTGTGAATAACCCCATAGTGATCTATTGTTTCGATTCAAAAGCGTCATCGCGCTGGACATTTGCACGAATTTTTGTGTTCAGTGTGAAAAGATGTTTAGGCTTTACCGATGCAAACAAACATGGCCATGTCTGTTGTAATAAATACTTACTGATCTTATCGGTCATAAAATGATCATTATAAATGTTTTAAAACAGTTTAACTGATAGAACAGTCCAACAGGGACTTTTCGCTGTTTGTCATTCCGCTGGTCTGTGTTCATTTCAGACAAACTATCTGTACATTTGTTGTGCGAAGTTTTCATTGACCCTTTCTTTATAGGGTGCTTTCACACCTGGCCCGTTGTTTCGGAACCTGGCGTGTTTCCCCCCTTAGCTCGGTTCGTTTGGGCATATGTGAACACGGCAATCGCGCTCGGATCCGCGCCAAAACAATCAGTCCGAGATCGCCTGAACGAGGTGGTCTCGGCTCGATTGAAAACGAACTCTGGAGCGGTTCAGTTGTAGTGAGACAGCAATCCGATCCAACGGACCAACGAACCAGGCTATATCCCAATGTATGATGGGTAATTTACTTAAGTTCCGTGAAAAGCATTAGCTTTGTTGTTTTGCTAATACCTCAAAATGAACCTGTGAGTGTCTGTGGGTGAGCACGTCTTCACCATTCAAAATCAAAGTGCACTTTTTCATTTTATAATGCCGTCTTATTGCTATTCTTCGTAGTAGGTGCATTTTACAAATGTTTTCCCGATCAATCATGGACTCCAGCTCAAAATGATAAATTAATAACGACAACTACAAAAAAACAATAAGCCCGCAAAACTGTTGTCGTTGCATCCTGACGGATGACAGCCGTGACAGCTAAGTGGAATCGCGGAAAATAAACTGTGGAACTTTGACCAATGAAAGAACAGTTTACTTGCATATTTCTTGTATTAACAAATTTAGTCAGTTTAGAAATTTTGCCATGTGAAAGCGAACCGCACCAAGAATAAAAAGCAACATTGTAATAATTTGAATCCCTGTTTCAGAAGAAAGCAATCGATCTACAGGTGTGAGAGCACCCTATGTTACATCTTTGCACCACTTGGTGGCGACAAGTGACTGTCCTTATGAGTGAGTCATTTGAATCATTCATTCAAGCAATTCTTTCAAAACACTCATTCATTCAGAAACAAAATGCTTTTTATGAGCAAGTCAATGAACCAAATTCTTTCAACTGATGTCGATTCATTCAGGAACTGTCAATGATTCATTCACTTAAACAATAATAAAACTTTTGTATTATTTACACTATTAGCATATAGTTTTTATTTTAAATTAGCATTTATTTTTCAGTTTTTCCGTTTTCAATTTAATTTTTCTTTCATTTTTAGTAATGTTGTTATGTGCTTTTGTCATTTTTATTACTTTTATTAAAAATATTAATATTTAGGTTTCATTTATTAGTCTTAGTTTTATATATATATATATATATATATATATATATATATATATATATATATATATATTTTTTTATCTCATTGCCAAAAGCAACCTTGTCCTGCCCCCTGGGCGGGTGTCTGTTCAGCCCTCATTAGTTAATACACCGGCGAGACCCGCTGGCCTCCATCACATCACCTCACCAAACCACATCGACATAGAGGCAACAATGAGAATGAAGCTCGGTAAATTAGCAAATGGCAGATTTATAGACTCAAGTCCTGGCCTCTCTCTCCATGACGCATGACTTTTGGTGAGGCAGTGCTTGAGGTGCCAGAAGAAACCTAATGGACACATGAGACTCATTACACCAACAAAGATGGGTAATTACTGCCGCTGTCAGACCGAGCCGTATCGTTTATTCAAGACCATGACAAAGTTTGGTTTGTTTATGAGTTAGCAGACTCTCTCTTCAATTGTCAGCGAGACCAGTCCATTAAAAACAGAATAAATTAGCTGTGTTGACATGAGACTAACTGGCACACATTAGTAAACATGATGAGCGCCGCTGAGGCGGATAACTCACGTTCCTGATGACAATCAAGATGAATATTTATATGCATGGACCTAATTTTGTTACGGATGCAACAACTGACTCAGAATTTGAAATCTTATAGAAACACTAGCAAAAAGTACTGTCTTTTTAAACGTGCATATCGTAGTAACATCGTGATATTTCGATATGTGATCATTCTTGGAGCTGCACAAGTAATCTTAAGGCTGTTTCACATTGAGCGCGATGCAAATTGCCGACGAATGGTGCTTTCACACCGAGTGCGAAACGATTGATCTCCTTTTGCTAATTCACGCCTGCACACTAGGTGGCACCAAACAACAATGCATTTTTCCTGAGATATGTATCTCGTATATGGATTTAAACCATCATGGAGTGCTTGTAATAACTTCCGATTGTCATCTATAGTTGATTTTGATTCTATAATAGGTAGATATGCACTCTTTGTATGTTTAATAACGCTACACTGCTTATCATTTGTCATAAACATCCTTTATTGTTATAAAAATACCATGAGCTGCATACAAAACACATACAGATACTCTTGCCCTTTTGTGCAACAGCAGCTGCTCCGGGCACATGATCTAAGCTCAAATTTAATTGGATGGCCCATTTCATCTCGTAGCTACGGGGGAAAAAATCGACACACAGGACGAAAAAAAATCCACACTGTTTTGCGCCAAGTGTGAATAACCCCATAGTGATCTATTGTTTCGATTCAAAAGCGTCATCGCGCTGGACATTTGCACGAATTTTTGTGTTCAGTGTGAAAAGATGTTTAGGCTTTACCGATGCAAACAAACATGGCCATGTCTGTTGTAATAAATACTTACTGATCTTATCGGTCATAAAATGATCATTATAAATGTTTTAAAACAGTTTAACTGATAGAACAGTCCAACAGGGACTTTTCGCTGTTTGTCATTCCGCTGGTCTGTGTTCATTTCAGACAAACTATCTGTACATTTGTTGTGCGAAGTTTTCATTGACCCTTTCTTTATAGGGTGCTTTCACACCTGGCCCGTTGTTTCGGAACCTGGCGTGTTTCCCCCCTTAGCTCGGTTCGTTTGGGCATATGTGAACACGGCAATCGCGCTCGGATCCGCGCCAAAACAATCAGTCCGAGATCGCCTGAACGAGGTGGTCTCGGCTCGATTGAAAACGAACTCTGGAGCGGTTCAGTTGTAGTGAGACAGCAATCCGATCCAACGGACCAACGAACCAGGCTATATCCCAATGTATGATGGGTAATTTACTTAAGTTCCGTGAAAAGCATTAGCTTTGTTGTTTTGCTAATACCTCAAAATGAACCTGTGAGTGTCTGTGGGTGAGCACGTCTTCACCATTCAAAATCAAAGTGCACTTTTTCATTTTATAATGCCGTCTTATTGCTATTCTTCGTAGTAGGTGCATTTTACAAATGTTTTCCCGATCAATCATGGACTCCAGCTCAAAATGATAAATTAATAACGACAACTACAAAAAAACAATAAGCCCGCAAAACTGTTGTCGTTGCATCCTGACGGATGACAGCCGTGACAGCTAAGTGGAATCGCGGAAAATAAACTGTGGAACTTTGACCAATGAAAGAACAGTTTACTTGCATATTTCTTGTATTAACAAATTTAGTCAGTTTAGAAATTTTGCCATGTGAAAGCGAACCGCACCAAGAATAAAAAGCAACATTGTAATAATTTGAATCCCTGTTTCAGAAGAAAGCAATCGATCTACAGGTGTGAGAGCACCCTATGTTACATCTTTGCACCACTTGGTGGCGACAAGTGACTGTCCTTATGAGTGAGTCATTTGAATCATTCATTCAAGCAATTCTTTCAAAACACTCATTCATTCAGAAACAAAATGCTTTTTATGAGCAAGTCAATGAACCAAATTCTTTCAACTGATGTCGATTCATTCAGGAACTGTCAATGATTCATTCACTTAAACAATAATAAAACTTTTGTATTATTTACACTATTAGCATATAGTTTTTATTTTAAATTAGCATTTATTTTTCAGTTTTTCCGTTTTCAATTTAATTTTTCTTTCATTTTTAGTAATGTTGTTATGTGCTTTTGTCATTTTTATTACTTTTATTAAAAATATTAATATTTAGGTTTCATTTATTAGTCTTAGTTTTATATATATATATATATATATATATATATATATATATATATATATATATATATTTTTTTTTCATTGACCCTTTCTTTATAGGGTGCTTTCACACCTGGCCCGTTGTTTCGGAACCTGGCGTGTTTCCCCCCTTAGCTCGGTTCGTTTGGGCATATGTGAACACGGCAATCGCGCTCGGATCCGCGCCAAAACAATCAGTCCGAGATCGCCTGAACGAGGTGGTCTCGGCTCGATTGAAAACGAACTCTGGAGCGGTTCAGTTGTAGTGAGACAGCAATCCGATCCAACGGACCAACGAACCAGGCTATATCCCAATGTATGATGGGTAATTTACTTAAGTTCCGTGAAAAGCATTAGCTTTGTTGTTTTGCTAATACCTCAAAATGAACCTGTGAGTGTCTGTGGGTGAGCACGTCTTCACCATTCAAAATCAAAGTGCACTTTTTCATTTTATAATGCCGTCTTATTGCTATTCTTCGTAGTAGGTGCATTTTACAAATGTTTTCCCGATCAATCATGGACTCCAGCTCAAAATGATAAATTAATAACGACAACTACAAAAAAACAATAAGCCCGCAAAACTGTTGTCGTTGCATCCTGACGGATGACAGCCGTGACAGCTAAGTGGAATCGCGGAAAATAAACTGTGGAACTTTGACCAATGAAAGAACAGTTTACTTGCATATTTCTTGTATTAACAAATTTAGTCAGTTTAGAAATTTTGCCATGTGAAAGCGAACCGCACCAAGAATAAAAAGCAACATTGTAATAATTTGAATCCCTGTTTCAGAAGAAAGCAATCGATCTACAGGTGTGAGAGCACCCTATGTTACATCTTTGCACCACTTGGTGGCGACAAGTGACTGTCCTTATGAGTGAGTCATTTGAATCATTCATTCAAGCAATTCTTTCAAAACACTCATTCATTCAGAAACAAAATGCTTTTTATGAGCAAGTCAATGAACCAAATTCTTTCAACTGATGTCGATTCATTCAGGAACTGTCAATGATTCATTCACTTAAACAATAATAAAACTTTTGTATTATTTACACTATTAGCATATAGTTTTTATTTTAAATTAGCATTTATTTTTCAGTTTTTCCGTTTTCAATTTAATTTTTCTTTCATTTTTAGTAATGTTGTTATGTGCTTTTGTCATTTTTATTACTTTTATTAAAAATATTAATATTTAGGTTTCATTTATTAGTCTTAGTTTTATATATATATATATATATATATATATATATATATATATATATATATATTTAATTTTAGTGCTTCAATTGAAACTTATTTCAGTTAGTTGCCAAGGCAACTAATATTTTATTTATATTATTTTAGCTTTATTTCAGTTAACAATTTTTTAGTTTTTAGTTTTAGTTTTACTTAATGATAATAATTGTGTTCCAAACACTTGATTAACAACTGACACTGTCTTTATCAGTGAGTAACTGAATCATTCAACAACTATTTCAATTAAAAAAATGGATACATAATTTATATTCCAAGTGTTTTTTTTTTTGCTTCAGGTTTTGTAAATCACTGATCAAGGCATCTCACAATCTTAATTGTAATCCTCAAGGAAAAATGTGTTTAAATATGCTGTAAATATATTGTAAATATAGTAATATATTTGAATATACTATAAACTACAACATTATCATTATAGTCATTATGGATGTGACAGGTTCCATGGAACTAAAGAAATGCAGGAACACAGAGGTAGAAATAAGTAGTTCAGATCTCAGGTCCAGTGCACAGAGGCTGAAAAAACTCAATGACGCTTGTTGCTAAAAACTGTCGTGCTGCCCTTGAATGCTGTACTTAACCCTCAGCAGCTCGTGAGATGCTGGAGCATCAGTGCAAGTGTGAATGAGAAAGCAAAGAGAGTTTATTATTCATGACCCATTACTTTATATTCTCACCACCTGGCCGCTCAATCCCAATGCACTGAAACCCCACACGCACGACGCTGAGCTTAATGATGATGAAAACACTGAACGGCACCTCATTCCAAAACCAATCACGTCTCTAAAGGTGCTGCATCATTTTGAGGCATTCCAAGGGGTGGTTCTGTGTTTGTAGAAACACCCATTTTCAAGTCAATAAAATTTAAGGGTCAGGAATCAGCTAAACAACCACACAGCATGACAAAATGGGGTCTGTTCTAGAAACCAAGCAGCCTAACCTGCAAAACATGAAGTATCAGCCAAGAAACAAGGATCATCTGGCAACAAAAGGCTGAGCTTATTATTGTGTGCGTTTGACAAGAATGAATGAGCATGACTGCCTGAAGCTATTGTTCACTTTCGACTTAGACCATCCTTGCATGCATTGCAAACACACTGCACATTTTGAAACAACCATATGCTCCATGACAATCTGCATCCAAATAAAGAAACACACATGCTTGCATACTTTACAGCTGAATGACAGTGTAGACACGTACAGAATACAGAGTTTGATGAATATTTCAGTTTTTTTTCCTCTCTCATTTTCACAATATTATACAGCACAGAATATATAATCTATAATATTGCAATATACTGTATATACATAAAATATTGTTAAAAATTATTTAAAAAGATATTTATTTATTGCATTTTATTTTAAATGTAAATGTTTAAAAATAAGTATGTGAAAATTGTCATTTAAATTAAATATATAATTTTTTTAACATTCTTTATTTTATTTTTTTTTACATTCAGAGTAATCCAACGCATAATCCAATTTTAATGTCTTACAGGCAACACTTTATAATAAGTTTATTTTGTTAGTTAATATGAACTAGCAAAACTTCTAAAGCATTTATTAATCTTAGTTTAAGTTAATTTCAACATTTACTAACACATTATTTAAACCAAAGGTTGTACCTCTTAATATTAATGAATGGACCTGAACTAAGATGACCTAACAATGAACAGTTGTATTTTATAAACTAACGTTAACAAAGATGAACAAATACTGTAACAAATGTATTGATTATGGTTAGTTAATGCATTGACTATCGTTAACTAATAGGACCTTACTGTAAAATGTCACCATTTTATTTGAATGCACTTTATTCACATGTTCATAAACTAGCCAGAAAACTGTTTAATATTCAGAATACATTAATTTAATGAAACGACTGTCAATATTTTGTATTAGTATTCGTATTAGTATTTGGTCTAAAACTGTACATGTTTAAATATATTTAGACCTATCGAAATTTCTTTGAAATAAAATGCATTTTACCGGCAATATCGGAAAATTTACGTCATGCAAAAAAAAATTTCGTATTTGCATCACTCAAACACAGTCAGCTGTGTACAACTGGCATTTTCTAAAAAAAAGTATTTATATATATGGTCATGGACAAAGAATTATGTACAGTTTGTCTGATTAATGAGGTGAAACAGACACTTTTACCCCACTCTTCCCAAAACCACATGGCCAAAAGTGTTTGTGCATCCCAACTCATACGTGCTTATTGAACATTTACATTCAAAACCATAGACATTATTAGTGAGTTGGTTCTCTTTTTGCTGATATAACAGCCTCCACTCTTCTGACAGGGCTTTTTATTAGACATACACTGTCCAAGAAATGTTCCAAGTATCAGTAACCCATGTTATTATGGATGCACTTTTAACCATGATGTATATATTTAGAATAATGTTCATGCAAGACATTTTTGACTGACATACCAATTGTTATATTCTATGCATTGAAATTTCTAATGGCAATGTTGCATTAGACCACACACACTGTTTATAATTTAGCCCGGAGAGCACCAGCGTCAAAGCACACCATTATCATCATATCCCTCTTATACGCACCCCATCATTTTCATTGTTTCTGTGTTCTTTTAAGCTTGTTCGACAGAAATCACTGCTGTTACAAAAGCCTCACCATCTGTCCCATCACATTTTACGAGAAATGTCTGCTGGATGCTTCCGCTGCCTAATGGATCAAAAGAGCACTTGTCAGTTACTATTCAGGGTACCCTGGGTAATCTTCAATGCTGCCACCGCTGCGATTGCAAGTGAGACAAAACGATAAACCGTGCACTGCGGGCATGAGCAAAGATTTGACTGGTGCCATCCTGACACTTATAATGCAATGAGGGTCTCTGGGTGGTTCTCTAGTGAGTCTGAAACAGCTACATGCACGAAGAAGAGGGCATGAAAGTGTTAAAGGGTTAGTTCACCCAAAATTAAAATTCTGTCATTAATTACTCACCCTCATGTCGTTTCAAACGATTCGAAGGTCTTATGGGTTTGAAACGACATGAGGGTGAGTAATTAATGACAGAATTTGGAGAAATTAAGCATTATATCACTTGCTCACCAATGGAGCCTCTGCAGTGAATGGGTGCCGTCAGAATGAGAGTCCAAACAGATGATAAAAACATCACAATAAAAAACAAGTAATCCACACCACTCCAGTCAATCAGTTAACGCCTTGTGGAGCAAACAGCTGCATATTTGTAAAAAAATATATTAAAAAAATCCATCATTAAGATGAATCGCCGCCACTGGCCCTTGTCTATCATGGCCTCCTAATAATCCCCATCCACTTGATTGGCTCTATGACTCTCTCTCCTCTCCACCTGTAGCTGGTGTGTGGTGAGCGCACTGGCGCCGTTGTCCTGTGGCTGCCGTCGCATCATCCAGGTGGATGCTGCACACTGGTGGTGGTTGACGAGAGACCCCCCCACATGATTGTAAAGCGCTTTGGGTGTACAAAAATACACAATAAAGCACAATATAAATGCATCATTCATTCATGTTTTTTAACTTCAAACCATTGCTTCAGACTATAAAACAAGTCCTCTATCCATAATATTGCTTTCTCCAATGATAAAGTTGTTTCGTCTAAATTAAGGAGAGAAATATACACAGAAAGATCAAGCACTGTTTACAAGCAAAAACCGAACAAAACAGTTTTAAACAAATTGGTATTTTGGCCAGAAGCAATGATAAAGTTAAAATGCATTAATGGTGGATTTGTTTCTTTAAAACACACAGTTTTTCGCTTCACAAGATGTTAATTTGAATACTGAAGTCGTGTGGATTACTTGTGGATTATTGTCATATTGTGTTTTTATCAGCTGTTTGGACTCTCATTCTGGCGGCACCCATTCACTTCAGAGGATCCATTGGTGAGCATGTCAAGTCAAGTCAAGTCACCTTTATTTATATAGCGCTTTTAACAATACAGATTGTGTCAAAGCAACTGAACAGCATTAATTGTTCAGTGCATGTGATGTAATGTCAAAAATTTTTTAAATCAAATGATCTACATCTTGGATGGCCTGAGAGTGAGTAAAATTTTTTGGATGAACTATTCCTTAAAAAAATAAAGGTTTAGGGTTAATGCCATAGAAGAACCATTCTCGGTTTCAGTGGACAGTTTTTAAAAGAACCATTTTTTTCTTCCATTTTAAAAATCTAAAGAACTTTTTTTCTGCTGTAAAGAACCTTTTGTGGAACAGAAGGATAAAGGTTCTTCACAGAATCATCAATGCCAATAAAGAACCTTTATTTTTTGTCTGTAACAGACATATCAAACATTAAATATTCATTAAAGGTATATGAATATTGATAGCATGCCTCTCATTAGAATATAACCTTAATCATTTCAGAAACCATTTCTATGAATGCTTATGAAACCATAAACTATCTCTTATTCTATGCAACAACAAAAAAATCTATTTTTGTTTCCTGCTCTCTTGACAAAAACTCGACTCCCTAATTACCTGTCTGCATATATTTTTCTGGTTCGGTTCATCACTATTCCTGAGAATTTTCCTATTGTTATTGTTGCATAAAACGCAAGACAGTCTTAAGAAAGATGTCTTTTTAAGGAAGGGAAAGCCACAAGACATTCACCAGCTGTCTACAGGTCACATTCAGGTTGAGTCAACAACGCACATAGCACAGTCACTCCTCCCTCGACACGGTGAACCATTATCACTATATTTAAACAGTGTTTCGTGTTAATGAGGCACTATAGGGTGTATGTGTGTAATGAGCAATCTGTCGTCGATCACGCTGGCAAAACATTATGATAATGCTGGCCTGTTCATTTTGAAGAATGCAGGCGGCTCTTGCTTCTAGTTACTTGCTTAGTAGAGCGAGAGAAATACGTAATTGATATAATGGATATGAATGCGAACACATGCAACACAATCACAGATGGGTCACAACAAAAAAGATGACAGCTGACCGTCTGACACTTGTGGTGCTAAGTCAAGTCAGTTTTTATGTCTACAGTGCTTTCGGCATATTGTTTCAAAGCAGCTTTACACACAAAAAATCTCTTTGGGAGATGTTTGCATGCCAAATATTAACAAGCTACATCATATTTACATGTTTATTTAAATGCAAACCCTTAATTAAAAATGATGGGCATCCCTAAAGACTCATCTCTGAAGGGCTGCCAGCCCAAGAACAATTTGATAGACAATGTTTAGCATAAGGATGAGAACAAGGAGGTATGTGCTTTATTGCCCTTGATGTGAATGGAAGATCTGACACAGCAAAATGTGCATAAGCAGGCTGTTCTGTGCTCCAGCATCTCTAATGCAGCATCAAAGGCTTCACACACTCATTTGTGTTCTCAAGTTTAGGCAACAAAGCCTCGTTTTTAAAACACTTGGATGGGTGTTCAGTGAGATTCTGGATCTCACTCCCTTAGTGGTCATCTCCATAATTAGATCTGTTTGAATGGTGACTAATTTGGTTAGAAACACTTATTAGAAAAGCTGATCAAATACAAATGTTTGGTCAATTAAAATATGTGCATCTCCTGAATTGCATTAAATCGAAATCCCACTATACTTGTTATAAATGCTTACCTGATATTCAACTAACAGGTGGTGATTTGCAATTGGTTCCACTCATTCAAGTTCACAGTTCTTCCATCCCTCTTGCATTTGTCATCACTGTCTATGTGAAAACGAGTGATGATCAGCCTCCGGATCATAACGACCACTAATGCACAGTCTCCATCCGCAACCGCTTGGCAAAATCCTCCAAAGCGAGTCCTTTAAACTTGCTCTTAGTTTATATTCCCACAGCAGGCGCAACGCATCTGTCGTCTTGTTATCCAGCATCCTCCGCAATCCGAGCCATGCAGCTTTCCATCTACATATCTGCTGCTGTCGCTAGGCATCCTGAGCAATAATAATGACCGGCTGAAAACCACAAGTAGTGATGTCCGATTCGCAAACGAACGGTTCTTTGAACCGGTTCTTCTGAATGATTCGATCGAGCCGATTCGCAAAGCGTGTGAATGCGAAATCACTCGCATGTGGGAGAACTTGGATGTGTTCGAACTGGAACGGCACTGTACTGCATTTTGTGCAATATTTATTTATATATATATAGATAGATAGATATAATATTAAATGTCTAAACTTTTGGTTGTCTGGTCAAACAATGAGAGTAAAAACCACCGATATTAGCCTACTTACAGTTCATTTGTCACACTAAAATCAATAGACAAATTGAGTGCACTAGTGCAGTGGTTCCCAACACTGGTCCTGGAGGCACCCCAACACTGCACATTTTGCATGTCTCCTTTCTCTGACACACCAATTTCAGGTCTTGAAGTCTCTACCAATGAGCTGATGACCTAAATCAGATGTGTTTGATTAAGGAGACATGCAAAATGTGCAGTGTTGGGGTGCCTCAAGGACCAGGGTTGGGAACCACTGCACTAGGACACATGCAGTGCACTACCTGCAAAGGTTAAATACAGGTAAATTGGGTCACTTTTAACACCCATGAACAATTTGCCAGATGTAAAAGCTATCCGAGTATTCTAAAGGTGCAAAACATACTGCAAAAACACTTCATGATGCAGAGTGGTAGCCTATATTTTACTAAACAGACCGATACGTTCAGAAAAGCATGCTTCCATTCTCCATAGTATTGGTTTACTTGGCTATGTAGAATGTAGGGAATGTAGCAATATAGTGTATATAAAATATAGTGTGCAGAATGCAGAAATATGTTTTGGATCAAACTGAGGTGGAGATAGCCTAGGCCTATAACCTAATCATAAAGTGGCTATAAAGAATAACTCAGGGTTTAACTATAAATTAAATGTAAAATAAAACCTCAAGCAGGGACATTCGCAAACATCTGTGAGCGATGACTCAATCTTTATGGTTTCGTGTTTTGAACCGGTTCGTTTAAACCCAACCGTCCAAACGAACCGATTCGCTAAGTGAACCGAACGTGCCTATGCTAATCACAAGCGCTTTTTACGTCTCTCTCTCCTCTTCCCCTTCATTCCTTCATTGTTCACCGACGCTAAACATCTGTCCATTTTAATCTGAATATATTAGCAGAATATTTATTACTGAAAATCAAAGCTGATGGGGAAAAGAGAGGGTGGCTCTTTAAGGCTCCATCATGTGCGTGCTTCTCAATGCGGTACTATTTGGTGAAGGAGGCAGAGGAAGAACTCACGAGCTGTACGAGAACATTCCCCCCAAAGCTTTACATAACCAACGATGTTTCTACACAACATTACCAGAGATATTTCAGTTTTAACAATGAGTTCACGCAGGGCCTCTAGCTATGCTGCAGAAAAGAGAATTTAGCATGAAGAAGAGCCTTTGCATAGCCTACTATTTCACTAAGTATAGCAAGTCAATAATACATGCAGTCAGCAGGTTTTCTTGTTTGTTTGCGTTTTATCCATTACTGACATGCAAATGCACATTTTAAAAACAATAATTAGCCTATATTAACTTTGCCTCCTAAGTAATATAGGCTAACCCACCTTCCTTTATTTTTTCTTTCGGCTAGATTTTCTATTGATTTTCAGTGTGCAGGTGTGTAGTGGTTAAAGATCTGGGCTGATATTGAAAAGGTTACAATTTTGACTCCCACAATAGGTTATCCATGAGCGATCACCATTGTGCCTTTGAGCAAGGCACTTAACCTCAGGTTGCTCCGGAGGGACCGTCTCTGTAATAACTACTAGATAAAAGTGTCTGCTACAATGACTTGCTTATACAGTCTCCACAGGAGATTAACATTGATATAGAACATATATTGAGTCATCATGAGTCATACTGCTGGATATCTATTCCCATTGCATTTTATCTACAAAGGCCATTACTATGATCTCTTGAACCAGAGGTTGTGAAGGAGCCCGATTGTGCTGTGCTCACATTTATTTCCCCTCTCTCAGCAAACACAATCCAGTCTCTGTTCGTCTATACATTTATCAGGCCCTGTGTGATTGGAGTCAACAATGCATGTTGTCAAGACTGCTTGACATAAATAATTGCAAACTACAGGCAACTGTCCACAAATAATTAAAATGCAATACTGTATTATTTGTGTGTAGAACATATAATGCAATATATTTTCACTATATAATAGTGTGCTGCAAAAAACAAAGTGCTAAACAATATTTTTTTTACTGTGCTTTACTGTCAAACACAGACTCAGAAAGAAATACAGACACATTTATTCCTGTCATTGAGAACAGAGAAATGAATGCCCTTGCTTTTACGGCGCTATGAACAATGGATACTACCTCCATTTCTGTAATTAGTTTTGGCAGATAAGAAATCTGACTTACAATTAAAAATCCCCCCAGAAGAGGTAGAAAATCTGCTTAGCGTGTGCCTGTTTTAATTACTCAAGACAAAAGGCCCTATTGAGAGGTGCTTTCTTTATATTCACAGCAATGATGTGATGATGGTTATCTTTTATCTTCATTTGATGGTTATGGATTTGACCTATTATTTACTTATTGGTGCTTCTTGAACAGCAAAATAATCCAAATATCATTTTGTATACCGTTTTCCATCACTCTGTGCCAAATATATATATATATATTAGTCTCTTTTGGTCCAAGTTTTCCTTAAGTAGCTAGACCTTAATCAGGTTATTAGACGCTATGTTGAATTTAACGCGGATGAAAACCAGGCTGTGAGGGATCGACAATCTTTACAATGTCACGTTGGTCCTATATCACGTAATTTTCACAACTCAACTTTCAAAACTGTTTTATGATTTATTTTTCTAGAAGAGCGTATGGTGCTATCCTTAAGGATATTATATAGGCTCGGCCTACTGAGCGATTATAACCTATCATCATTAACTCTGAAAACACTCTTTGTCCTTTTTCACTTCTAAAAGCAGCTCTCCGATTATGAATCGCTTCTAGAGTGTACTAAATGTAAAGAGGTGCTAATGGGTTCTATCAGCATACAAATGTGGTGACTTTACAACTCAATGAATATACAGTGACCTCAAAAAGTAATTGGACACTCAAGCCACACTTAAAATTGATTGCATTAGACAACAAAATATAAAACCCAATTGCATTTATTTTAATAAAAACACAGCACAAACAAATTAGAAGAAACACGTTGAACTGTAAATTTGAAGTTTATACCACTCAAGAAATAGGCCTAGCATTCTTTGGACTTTTGATTGCTCTACTCAACTGTTTTATTGATTATATGGTCCATCACGTCATATATAGCCTAATTTTTGTAAATATAGCAGGCTTATGTATAACACAATAAATTAACTCTTTCAGAAAAACGTGCTGACATTTTTATCTATATATTTAAAATATTCTGTTCTAACTTTAATTTACTTGTCAAGCCCTTTTCATTGTTTATACATAGAAAAAAATGATTACACGAGACCTAATTGACCTTATTCACAAGTCAGAGGTAGTAACTCATGTTCATAGAGTTACTATACTCATGTTATTCTAGAGTTACTCGCGTGAACGTAAGAGGGCGCTAGTGAACTGCGATTAAACTAGACTCTGTGCTCAATCTTGAACGTTTGCATTGGATTTACATCTTTTAACTCTAAATCCATAACTCAATGTATATGAAATTGCTATTTTTGAAAACACATCTTTAAACTGATGGATCTGAAAACATTGCTTGTGAGAGGTGACCAAATTAACACTTTAGGGAAACATCTGGTCAAACTAAACGCCACCAAACCAACATAAAGCCTATAATGTTGTTGTTTTTGTTTTTAATATTCACAAATCAATCGGGACCAAGAGTTGACAAGATCTACATTCCCTTTTAGGGATCTTTTTTTTTTTTTTCATTGGGCTATCCTGCTTTAAACGTTCTAGAATAATGGCATTCCAACAATCTGTGCGCTTTGACCATCTGTGACAAGTCTGAACATTATTTCACCTCCATACACATCCCTAGCGTGAACACCTGTCTTCCTTTCCTTAGTCGCTTCTGACCACGCCCCTGCAAACCACGCCTCTATTTCGATTGGACCGGAGCTCATGAATATGCAAGTTTCGAACGCTCGGCCCCTCCCTTTGCACCTGACTGGAAGTACTTACTTGTTTTTTGCACTGAGGCGCTGGAGTAGAGCTGCTCTGCGCTGGAAGATGAAGCCCTGCCGGACCGAGCAATAAGGATTACAGTGATTTGACTTTAGAAAAGAGAAGAGAGGACCTTTATATCTGCCAGTCGACTTTATACGTATTCCAGGATGCCTCGTTCATTCCTAGTAAAGAAGCATTTCAATGCAGCCAAGAAACCGAATTATAGTGAACTGGAGAGTCCAACAGGTAATAAACTTGATGATTCTAACTCCTCTAACAGTGAAAAGTTCAAGTTATTTAGTGTGTTGCAACTCTTCGTTAAAGTTAAAACACTTTGAGTTGCAACATATTAAAAAGATGCGCCTATTGAATTAATCCATTGCTATTTTTCTTGATATGTTGCTCGCGAAGACTAAACATGGACTAAAACGGAATAATTGCCAAACAATCCAAAGGATCCTAATGGAAACAGTTCCTGCCGAATAAACTTAAAACGGACAAAATAGCCGTTTCATTTTATAAGTTTGGATTTTAATTGATCCCACTTTTAGGACTGTTTCCAAAGTATTTCATTTTAAAATCCGGTACACATGGGTAGGATTGTTTTTTGGCGAATGATATCATGATATCAGTGTTGTGAAATTATTGTCTGAATGTAACTCCATGTAACGGAGTTTTAAAAAACTGGTAGCTGGTGCATAACAATTAACTAGAGTTTACTATATGAATGCTCTAGGGAAAGCATATCTTAAATAGGTACAAATACTCGTTTTCTCAATAAATATGGTCATAAAAGCTGCATGCATAACTATAAAAGAAGAAAATTGCATTTCAGATTTAAGAATATAGCAGGCCACTTCTCAAGTGTTTTATGTCAAGTTCCCAGTGAACTAATGCAATTGCATTTCCCCTTTTATTGCAGTGTTTATTTCTCCATATGTCTTAAAAACCCTCCCGGTGCCTGTTATACCTCAGCCTGAAGTGTTAAGCCCGGTGTCGTATAACCCCATAACAGTGTGGACTACCAGCAACCTGCCCCTGTCACCCCTGCCCAGCGACCTGTCCCCTATCTCCGGATACCCCTCGTCCCTCTCCGACACGTCCTCTAATAAAGACCACAGCGGTTCGGAGAGCCCCAGGAGCGATGGAGACGAGCGGATACAGTCGACCAAACTGTCAGACGCTGAGAAGTTTCAGTGCAGTTTGTGCAACAAGTCCTACAGCACGTATTCCGGACTCATGAAACACAAGCAGCTGCACTGCGACGCACAGACCAGGAAATCATTCAGCTGCAAGTACTGCGAGAAGGAATACGTCAGCCTAGGGGCCCTAAAGATGCACATAAGGACACACACGCTGCCGTGCGTTTGCAAAATGTGCGGGAAAGCTTTCTCCAGGCCTTGGTTGCTGCAGGGACACATTCGGACGCATACAGGTGAGACGAGAGATGATCACACAATTGAGTGGAAAAGTGCAGATCTATAATGTGCACACCTAAAGTTCTTTGCTTTTAAGTATTTTGCACAATTTGTAGTCAATAAATGTGTTAGACGTTGCATGATGCAGCAGTACTTCATTATGAACTGACATGACTTTTGTGTTCAATAGGTGAGAAACCCTTTTCATGCCCCCACTGCAGTCGTGCATTCGCAGACCGGTCCAACCTCCGAGCTCACCTGCAAACCCACTCAGACGTGAAGAAATACCAGTGCAAGAACTGCTCCAAAACCTTCTCTCGCATGTCGCTGCTGCACAAACATGAGGAATCTGGCTGTTGCATTGCACACTGAGACAGTCACACACACACACACATTCACTAAGTGCCTCCAATTGTGAATGTGATCTCGGATCTGCTCTTCCTGTCAGTATACTCATGATAAACTGGATACAAAGCGCAAAACGCATTCAATTAAAAAATGCAACGCCCTAGGGTCTTGAACGCATAAAGTGTTTGTGGAGTCATTCAGAGATCAGATTCCAACCAAGACACTACACGCTAACAAGTAAAACTGACCCAAAACACCCTTTCCGCTTTAAGTTTGGTTCCTGGAGAACCTTCGACACCCTCAGAAAGGAAACGGCACAAAACAAAAGACTCTTTACTGGATCCCAGGTGGTCTTAATTCATTGACTAAGAAGCCTTTTCATTTCAGTGTAAACGCAGAATCACGAGCCCGTCATGTGCCTTCCATTTCAACAGTATTTGCCCTGTCCTGGTCGGGTTGATGTGTACTGTACATTTGTTTACGGATACGTACTATTTTGGAGGTTTTAAACATGTAGCCTTCTCCAATAAGCAATAATTTATATGCATGTGACTGAATGTTAAATGGGTAACGGTCACTTTTTTGTTTCTTTTTTCTTTTCTGAGAGGTAATCGGTCAGACATTTCCCACCGTAGATGGTGGCACACCAATGAGCTTGAGACCAAAGGAATAATTAACGCCATGTTTTTAAAAAGGGAACAAGTGCAAAATGACCCTTTCTTGAATTAAAAGTATTTAATCTGTTGTGCTATAACAGCAGATAACCAGCACTCAAGACATGCAATACTTTTTTCATCAGGAACTTCAGAGATTTTGCCATGTAATTGTTTTTTTGAATGTATATGACACTGATATGATTGTACTTTGTATTGCAAAGTGTAAATGAATGGTATGATTTTGTACAACAAATAAAATGTACACTTTTTGAATAACTCCGTGACGGTCTGTATCTATTTGGCATCCATACTGTTGGGATAGTTTGTGCGAAAATTAAAATTAACTCAAATTATTCCTCACCCTCATGTCATTCCAAACATGTATGGCTTTCTTTATCTGTGGAAAGAAGAATGTTTCTTGAAGAAGAACAATGCAATTAAAGTCAATGGGGTCCAAAACAAGACTACTGATGATAGTATTTAGATTTTTGGGTGAACTATCCCTTTAGGCTTTTAACACGTTCATTGAATAACAATTAGCCCAATGTTTACATGTGCATAGTGTTTGTAATGGTATGCAAATGAGAAGGCCTTTAACGGCACATTAACAGAACGTTTCTTACTGAAATCTCCTGAAAAGTACTGCGCTGTTAAATCTGTTGCTAAAGCATGCTGGTTTTTTAAAATCTGAATTAACAGTTAGAGAAATTACAGTTAAACATGGTCAAGGGTGATGGAAAGAGCTGGTTTTAATATAGTTTGACTCATTCCCACAGTTAAGTATGTCATGCTGCAAATGTGTGTGCAGTTTACTGTGACAGAAAAAGGAAAGAGCTGTATGAACTACTATCATTAATTTAAAAGTCACACTGGTGGAGACTCTATTTATATTCAGGATTCAGAAGTTAGTCAGAACCAACTTGAAAAGTCATGGAAATGAAGTGGTCAGAAGATGTGGGAACGACACAAGATTTGTTGTGCATCTCAACGAAGCGTCCTCATTTTAAAGTCAGTGGTTTTGTGGACACATGAACCTGTCCTTGCGAACCTGTTCGGCTCCCAAACAAATCCCAAATGTTACACCTCCTCCCTATGTTGATCTCACTTTGCTGCCAGTTTCTTTGAAGACTCCGGGTCTCTGAAGGGGCCACTATGGCAAAGCCAGACTGGCTCTCACACATGTGAAAGTCCTTTACTGGATTATTACTCAGGAACCTCACACTACACAGTGGGAACTCACAGGACTTGCGCAAACCAGAGGGTGTCTAACTCCATTACAAAAATCATCTACACATGAAATCAAAACTGATGCTATTTACTTATTTTACAAGTATTCCTAATCTGATAGTGAATGATTTTTCAAAAGAAAAGTTTTTTTTTAAGGAAAATGTACAACGTTCAAAAGGAAAATGTAAATGTAGGAAATTGTATTCAGTGTGTGTGTGTGTGTGTGTGTGTATACAATGGCGGCTCGTCTGGTGTGGCAGTCGAGGCACAGCTTCCCCAAAATTTTGAGGTGAAAATGGGAGGACGATGATTTAATGTTAATAAAATTCTGTTTATTTCAGTTCATGTCTCAGAATGTGTATTTTTTGTTTGTAATTTCACAGCTGTAATACCATAACTCGTTATGAAGCTGGAAAGTGCCGCTTTTCTATCGTGAATGTGCCGAATCTGCTGATGTAATTACAACCGCTAATGATAGAGAAGGGGAGGGGGAGGCCGGGGGAGAGCTGAGCTCTCGTGCCTCCGTTGGTAAAAAAATATTAGCCAATCACCATCGAGTGTTCACTTTCAGCGCTGAGTAGTGTTGAGAAAAGAAACGCATTCAAGTCCTTCTGGGAGCTTCCTGTTTACAAGTTGAGGAGGCTAGCCTCCCTTCTGATATCAACCAATCATCATACACTCTAAAAAATGCTGGGTTGTTTCAACCCAATGTTGGACTAACCCAACTGTTGGGTTAAAAAGCTAATTTAAAAATGTAACCAAAATTTAACCCAACAGTATGTAGGAAATTGTATTCAGTGTGTGTGTGTGTGTGTGTGTGTATACAATGGCGGCTCGTCTGGTGTGGCAGTCGAGGCACAGCTTCCCCAAAATTTTGAGGTGAAAATGGGAGGACGATGATTTAATGTTAATAAAATTCTGTTTATTTCAGTTCATGTCTCAGAATGTGTATTTTTTGTTTGTAATTTCACAGCTGTAATACCATAACTCGTTATGAAGCTGGAAAGTGCCGCTTTTCTATCGTGAATGTGCCGAATCTGCTGATGTAATTACAACCGCTAATGATAGAGAAGGGGAGGGGGAGGCCGGGGGAGAGCTGAGCTCTCGTGCCTCCGTTGGTAAAAAAATATTAGCCAATCACCATCGAGTGTTCACTTTCAGCGCTGAGTAGTGTTGAGAAAAGAAACGCATTCAAGTCCTTCTGGGAGCTTCCTGTTTACAAGTTGAGGAGGCTAGCCTCCCTTCTGATATCAACCAATCATCATACACTCTAAAAAATGCTGGGTTGTTTCAACCCAATGTTGGACTAACCCAACTGTTGGGTTAAAAAGCTAATTTAAAAATGTAACCAAAATTTAACCCAACAGTTGGGTTAGTCCATATTTGACCCAACATTGGGTTGAAACAACCCAGCATTTTTTTAGAGAGTAGAGATGTAAATTACATGATATTAGTTTGAACGTCTCCCACTGCGCTGATAATGTACCAAGTACTTATGATGAGTAGCGATATTGAATATTTGATCATCAACAGATTTACCAAGCTGTCATTCAAACAGTATATACAAATTTAAAAAAGGGGAAAACACGCCTAACTGGATATAGACTACAGCAGTCGGCTTAATTAAATGGCAGCTCTCTTTTAACACAGATTTTTAAGAAGGGATGGATGTTTGCTTCAAGTGATAGGCCAGCTAAGTGAAATTATATTATCTTGCTGTATGTGTGTCGTTTTCTTTACGTTTTCTGACTAAAAGCAACCAAAAAGCCATTTTAAAGTGGTTAAGCAAATAATAATAATAATAATAATCGGCAGGTATCCCAGACCAATACAATTAGTGTGCCTCCTCTATTTTAAAACCCACGAGCCGCCACACTCTCTCTCTCTCTCTCTCTCTCTCTCTCTCTCTCTCTCTCTCTCTCTCTCTATATATATATATATATATATATATATATATATACAGTGTTGGGGAAAATTACTTTTAAAAGTAAAAATATCGCTATCACAATATTGCGTTGCTCCCTAAAAAGTAACTAATTACGGTACTTAGTTACTTTTGCGTTACTTTCACGTTACTTTTTAAATATGAGCAGGGCTTGATTGTTTTTTGATTGTTTTTAATATAAGAAGTTCTATTTATAGCAAATGTAAAAGCCCTTTCACACCAAAAATGTAATGAATAAACCTCAGGCTGAAGGAAAAGTAAATTCACGTCTGTACAGTATACAGGAGTAGAAGGTTCAACACTCTTCAGCAATAAAAAAAACAATGAAGCACAATTGTTAGTTTATCTAAAGTCATTTTTGCTTATTAGTATGGCTGAACTGGATCATCAAAGGTCAGCAGCAAAGACATTAGTTAATAAAATGGGATTAGATACATTTGTGTTAACATATTTCATTATTGCAGGTTTGCGTCATTCTGAGTTTGCATTTCACGGTTTTAATTTGTTTTGATGAATGCTAAATCTGTTTTTTGCGAGGGGGATTAATTAATGCACATTCACATTTAGTCTAGAACTACATCATGTTCACACAACGCCTCTGTACTTCCTAAATCTAACATCTAGATTTATTATTACATATAGAAATTATTTATAATTATTTGTATATATATATATATATATATTTAAATATATGAAAAAGTGTTATTTAATGACATTACAGAGAGAGAGATGTATTATTATATATAGAAATAATAATTAATAAAATAAATATTTAATATGTAAAAATGAGAAATGTACTATACATTTCTTTATGTGTATGAATAAGTAAAAATTACACAAGTACAAGTAGAGGCCTGGTGTGTCCACTCACCCTATAGAAAGGTTTTGGGAAAACACTTGTCTCTTTCATGCTGTGTGGTTTTATCTTTCCATGATCTGACTCATGGAAGCACTATTCCAGGTGTTCACTGTGACACACCTCACAATTGAACAGCTTCGGCCCTCAGGACCCCCTATGATGCCATACAGGTGTTCACATATCTTGCGGTTTTCTGGAAGTTCAAATAAATATTATGACTTTTTGTGCATAATAATGGCAGAATATTATCATAATAAAACGTGGCACATTATGTAGCAAATATGTTTTATAGACGACATGAAATCAGATATGTGGCTTTTAGTTCATCTATCAGCTTTGAGGTCAGTAAACCGTTCTTGTCCAATTTCTTTCAGTCATCAGGAAAACATGTGACAGAACCTGCTTCTAATGCAATTTGCAAGAACGTAATTCAAAATCGTTCTAACGCTGCTCTTTTGTCACATGTTCATTGAACTTTTGATGCCCCACGTCACATCAGGCCTCTCCCTCACAAGACTACCATCACCATGGCTCGAGGACAGATCCGACAAGGTTACAAAGGAAGTACATTATCTTTGTTAGTCTCTCTCTCTCTGCTGACTTCACACTAATGCCGCAGCTCCTGTAAACAGAACAGATTCAATTAGAAAGCTGGTTGAAGGCCTGTTTGTTCTGGTTGGTGTGCGATAGAAGGAGCCTGACCTGAAGAAAAAGACAGAAATATTCTTCTCTTAGTAGCCTGAAAGAACCTTTACAGTATAAAAGAATCCATTCTATTGCTTTTAAAGGAATAGTTCATGCAAAAATTAACTTTATGTTTTGATGGAATACAAAAGCAAACATTTTTAATAACTTTTTTTTGTACAAATGAATGGGAACTGAAGTTTTTAAGCTTCAAAAAGGATGCAAAAGTACCATAAAAGTAGTCCATATGACTTATGAACTATATTGTAAGTCATCAATATCGTAAGTCATATTATAGATATGTGTGAAGAAATTTAATTTATTATTCACTTAAAAATAGGTAATTATTCGCTGACAATAGAAGTTATTAGATCCAACTCCAAAGACACAATATTATTTTGAATTTTGAAAATATTTACATCTATACACATTTATATATTTATATTCTTATATTTTATATTATATATAAATATATTTAAAATATAAACAACATATTTTTCTTAAATATATACATGCATGTGTTTGTATTTATATATACAATAAATATACACAGTATACACATATATTATGTAAAGAACAACTTTTATTTTGGATGCGATTAATCGCGATTAATCGTTTGACAGCACTAATTTATTTATTTATTATTTTGGAAATATATATATCTTCCGTGGAACACAACAGGAGATATTTTGAGGAATATTAGTAACCAAACTGTTTTGATTACTATTGACTGCCGTTGTGCAGAATGGATGAATGAACGAACTAACTAACGAACGAACAAACGAACAAATGAATAAATAAATGACCTAACTTTCATTTTTGGTTGAACTGTCCCTTTAAGATGGTAGTTGGATTCCAAGCAGCTGGTAATACCAGCTTAAGGTGGTCGAGGTTGGTTTTTGGAACATAGCAGGCATTTTTGTCCACCTAATGACCAGCCTGAACCAAACTATGTTCCAAAACATAGATACTTTAGCGATTAGCTAAATTTTCCAGAAGTGAAAGACACTTGTATTTCTTGGTTTTTATAGCAACATGCATGGTAAATCTGCATATCACAGAAATGCAAGAGGGTAACTAATCAATATAGTATGTTAATGAAGAGTAATTAGACCTAAAGTTATGGTTAAAGTAATGTCATAGCTGAATGAATCTGATTAGCTTTCAGTGTGTGAGTAGCCACATTACCAGCCAAAAACAATACTTGTGTCAAATCATACATTTGCACATCAGGAAAAAGGGGGAAGGAAAGAATCCGAACAGCTAGACATGTTTGAGCTTGCTTCTTGGGCAAATATCATTACAATCTTCTGCTAACCTGAAATGTCTGATCAGTCATGTGATGAGAACAGGACGCTCACATGCCTCTAAATCAATTACAGTCGATATCAACACAATCATATGCCAGCTTCTGAATTTTTGCCTCTGTTGATGTCACTTGATTTGATGACCTGCAAGATATTTATCATCCATGTGAGAGTTTCATAACTCCAGGACACCCATATAAAGTACAAACAGTTATAGAAATTATTTTTCAATTATTATCTTTCAAGAGAAGAACATGCACTTTGTGAACATTATCTATGGATTTTATGCTAAAATGTTGCCAATCAATACACCAATCTTGGATTTGAAAGCACCAGCTACCATATTCAGCTAAACAACATCATCATGCTGATGTTTATTTCTAACATATTATTTCATAAGGGATTTAATTTAAACCGAGCAAACATTAACGCCTTATAGTGCACTACATTTTTCAATTTGCAATTTAAGCTAATCAGTTTGTTAGAACATGACTGATTTTCTTACACCAAGCAAGTGGCTGATTGTTGTTATTAAGTCTAATGAAACACAATCTAAGGAAAGAGATTATTTTTAGCCTACTAATGAAGTTGGTCCTTCAGGATGAATTACTTTAATTTCCCATCTTCTAGCAAGTTTATGGCTGCTATGATATTTTCACTCCTATTACATTAACTTATTTTATATTGCTTGCAAAACATACTGGAGAGTGATTTTCTCAACACACATCACTAGTGCTTGGTTAGCCTCTGTTAATGTACCTCCAGGAATCAGGGTGGGGCTAGTGAGTAAATGTCAGACATGAACTGTTTCTATAAAACTATAAATTGTTGATGTACAGCAAGCATTTATAGATTTGCTGTTTATCAAAAAACAATATCATGGATACACATAAGAGTAGCTTTAGCTTTATGCAGTGTTGGGGAAAGATACTTTTAAAAGTAACGCATTACAATATTGCACTACTCCATATAAAAGTAAATAATTGTATTACTTTTTATGAAAAGTAATGCATTATATTACTTTTGCATTACTTTTTGTCTCCCGGGCTGGGCTTGCTTATTTGTTTTTTTAATAACAATAACAATTACATTTTTGGCAATAACTCACGTTACTTGTAATGCGACACTAGTAACTTGCGTTACTTATTTGAAAAAGTAACTCAGATATTTATTGTAAATTAAATAGTAATGCGTTACTTCACTAGTTACTTGAAAAAGTAATCTGATTACATAACACACATTACTTGTAATGCATTACCAGTAACTTGCATTACTTATTTGGAAAAGTAACTCAGATATTTAGTTGTAAATTTAATAGTAATGCGTTACTTCACTAGTTACTTGAACAAGTAATCCGATTACATAACTCTTGTTACTTGTAATGCATTCACATGATCAGGCCTCTTCATTGCAGACACCAAACTAAACAGGTGTATTCACATTCAATTTTGTTTTTCTGGCATGTAAAACATGCAAGCTGGATATACAATATATCCAACTTTATCCCAATACACACAGTACATTCACGTAATAGCAATATATACTACGTAGTAAGCAACTTATACTATATAGTAAATCTCAACTGTCTGATTTTTATTTTGTCGTAAAATTTTGCTATGTTATTGCACAGCTCATTATATAAAGTTTGATAGATAAGTATGTTCAACTTTATCTGCATACGTACAATATACTCATGTATGGTGAAATATGGATCTATCATCACAAAATGTAAATTATCAGTTAGCTCTAATCTGCTACACGCGACTATAAGGCACAAAAATATTGAGATATTATAAACATTAACATCATGATTTTCTGTAAAGCATTGTGAAATCTCTATACAAATTATGAACATAACAGGAATTTTTATTGTTATGTCAAGTTTATTTTTGAAAATGACCAAAACTTAATGCAGTACTCAATATGAATAGTTTTGGTGCAAAAACCATTAGCCACACCAAAAGTTCAAATCAAATCCTAAACTGCTTCAGCACACAACAGATTCAAAACCAAGAAAACTGATTGGACCCGTCAACTCCAGATCAAGTAATGCTTAAAATCCCCTTCAGAAGGAATCGTGTCTGTTGCCAAATCTATCCCGATATCAAGGCCTATCCCAAAACAAAACAGAAATGGGAAGTGATCGATTTACATTTCCCAACCAAGCCAGTACCTGCTTTTAGCTGCACAGGCTTTATCCATGGAGACAAATGAATCTGGAACAAACAAGCCTTAGAAAATATCCACCGCATGATGGTATTGTAGTCAAAAAACATGCCAGAACAGCACCAATCCACCAGCACGAGGCTCAAATAAACACGGCTGGATATCAGATGTGCCCTTTCCGAGGACCATTTATATAAGCCCTTAAAGCACATTCATGTATTCTGATTTCCAACACGATGCCGGTAAATGCAAAATCCACATATGGCCCTGTCAGTGAGACACAAAATATAAACCTGTCACTGCGATTGCTTGACCAGGTCGATGCCGGCTTTTGTCATTCTACTTTCACAAGTGAATGTCACTCTAAATCAGTGCAGATCAGACGTCCTTGAATATATACGTATACTGAGGGTCAGAAGGTCACATCTTCAGCTGTAGATTGTTTTTATGATTTTACACCATGTCGTAACCAGAATCGATGTGATAAAGTAATAAGCAATAAATCTTTTCCATGAAAGTTTGTTTTCTGTCGAACAGCAAGTAGCACTGAGCAACAAGATGTTTTGCTAGTTGTGTTTGGATCAGTAGCTTCGCCCAAAATGAAACGGCATCAATCTAAAATCCACAAAAAAAGGTAAATAAACAATAAATATGTTCTGACTAGTTTTGAGTGTGTTGCATCGCACAGCATTTATTTGATTCAAAATACAGCAAAAACAGTAAAAATACTGTAATACATATTTGAATATGTTTTATAATGTAATTTATTCCTGTGATGCAAAGCTGAATTTTCAGCATCATTACTGTGTCACATGGTCCTTCAGAAATCATTCTAATATGCTGATTTGCTGCTCAAGAAAGATTTCTATTATTATTATCAGTGTTAAAACAGCTGGTGGTACATTTATTTCAGGATTTAAAGAACAGCATTTTTTAAAATACAGTGTTTATGCAACAAAGCAAATCACTTTTGAAAAACTGAACGCATCCTTGCCTAACAAAAGTATTAATTTCTTCTTTTTTTTTTATTGTACTGACCACAAACGTTTGAATATATACAGACACTTACATTTTAATCAACATTTATAATTTGTTGCAGTGCGTTCTGGAATTCCAAACTTACAAATTTATGCTAATAAACTTCAACGTTCAGGTGGATTACTTGAGTAAACCATGACTAATATTGCTGACTGAATCAATAACTGTTAGTCATTCTAGCGGCTGGCAAAGCTAAAAATACACGGTTCAGATGTGCTCCAGACTGTGTGTGTTGTGTGTGATGTAATGTTTGGTGTTGTTGTGTGTTTGTACCGTTGTGTCTGCTGAGTAACAAGGGCCTGTCGGGTCCAGCTGTGAGATCTCTGACTCAGGAGGATGTGGCGCAGACGCTCAGCTCCCCCTCAGCTCTTGAATGTGTGCCTTGAGGAAACACCACCCACGCCAGCTCAAGTCCTGAGCATTGTCTAAGTCAACAATCAAAAGGGAAAAGCCTGGAGAGTCCATCTTTGGCTTGGGATTTATTGGTCTCTCTAGGGAACACCTTGACAAAATTCCTACAACGTTTTATAGGTTGTTTAAAGATTTTATTTGGATGAAGTATATCATATGCTGATTAATTAATCAGGTTTCAGTATTTGCTGAGAAAGAGAATACATTATTAGACATGTAAGACATTTATAGTAGTTACAAAAAGTGGCTTTAGAAGTCAATTTAAAATCATTTCATTTCCATATCATTAAACATAAGTCTATAACTGCCATACAATTCATTTTACAAATGTTAATAATTAAGAATTATTATCAATAATCGAAAAATGTAACTTTAATTTAAAAAATGATTAAAACGTAAATATTAATTATTAAAATGTCTGTATATTTTTTTAGTTATTAATCATGAATAATTGCTACTAATAATATTAACTTTATTTGTAATTTCAGTTTAAATAATTATTAAAATATATTTATGGAGAAATGTTTCATAATGGTTAATAATGAAAAATTAAGATTTAAATACAAAATACTTTTTAATTTAAATCATTATTAAAATCTAATTATATAAAAATTTTCCAGGTGTTAGTCATTAAGAATTATGATTATACCAATTTTAATTTAAAATATAATTATATAATGTAAACAACAATATTAAAATTTACAATATTACATGTAATTATTGTCAATTGTATAATTAATACTTGATTTTTCACATTAAATATAAAAATGGGTTTCCATCCAAATGCATCACATTACAACCATTTTTTCTCAATATTACAGTTTTTACAGAAAATCATACTTTTACATTTAAAGTTTACAAGCAAAAATAAAAGTGTATGAATTTTCCATCTGTGCGAGTGTTGCTCATCAGCGTTCAGGCGCCGTTGTGTGCAAAATGGAAACGGAGTCACTGCACAAGTTTTGGGAGTGTTTCAACAGCCTCGAGAAAGGAATGATATCTGGTGGAAGGTGATGATAATAGTAACATTATAGTGCACTTCGGGGACTTTTGAACATTCAGAATGAATGAACCAAGCATTTCATTCTTCTTCAGCTCTGTTTTTTCCATTTCAGTCACTTTTTTTCCTCTCTCTCTTCATGTCTGCGGGGGTCATTTCTGATCTCGCATCACTTGGCAAGCATCCGCTTTGGATGATTTTTCCTTAATATGGGAAAACTCTTTGCACAACACCTGATTCACTCGCACTAGTTCTTTGCGCAATTAGTTCGAATTAAATCAACTAAATTTTGAAAACAACAAAGTTTTCCGTGTGTGATTACATAGCCGGAGATGGGCGCTTGAACGGTAAACTACTGAATTTGTTGCCTGAAAGCATCTCTGGGATGTGAGATCTCTGCCGTTGAAGCGGATAAAAGGCCAGACACACTCACAGAGAGATAACGTCAGCCTGCACTAGTCTCTGCCTGCTGCTGATATACGGGTGAGTTATCTGCTCTGGATCAGTTCAGAGGTCTGGTGAACTGCAGAGGTTTAGTGCAGCTCGCTGCCAAAACTACAGACAGACCACAATGGACACTTCAGAGTGATGTTAAGATGCTGAGTGCACTCTCAGAAAAAAGGGTACAAAAGTTGTCAATGGGGTAGTACCTTTTCAAAAGGTACTGATATGTACACTTTAGGCACTAATATGAACACTTTAGGTACTACCAAGTACACTTTAGGCACTAATATGTACACTTTAGGCACTAGAATGTACACTTTAAGCACTAGAATGTACACTTTAGGTACTAGTATGAACACTTTAGGAACTAGTATGCACACTTTAGGTACTACTAAGTACACTTTAGGCACTAATATGTACACTTTAGGCACTAGTATGTACACTTTAAGCACTAGTACTAGTATGTACACTTTAGGTACAACTAAGTACAATTTAGACACCAATATGTACACTTTAGGCACTAGTATGTGCACTTTACACTTTAGGCACCAATATGTACACTTTAGGCACTAGTATGTTCACTTTAGGCACTAGTATGTACACTTTAGGCACTAGTGTGTACACTTTAAGCACTAGTGTGTACACTTTAAGCACTAGTGTGTACACTTTAAGCACTAGTGTGTACACTTCAGGCACTAATATGTACACTTTAGGCACTAGTATGTACACTCTAGGCACTAGTATGTTCACTTTAGGCACTAGAATGTACACTCTAGGCACTAGTATGTACACTTTAGGCACTAGAATGTACATTTTAGGTACTAATGGCCCTGTCCAAAATGGAACACTTCATATGCACTTGCGGTCTTACGGACTTACAATGGCCGCCGCATGTAGGGTGTCCCATTTGTCATTTTTGTGTTCACGAGTGCCCCCTTTGCGGGCTGATATGCGCCCTCGATGCGCAGCAAACTTCTGCCTGACAATTAAAGCGGCATTACGTCATGAAAGTGCAGACTCAGAGGAAGACCGCGAGGGTTTAGGGTGCCATTTGGGACAGGACCAATATGTACACATAGGCACTAATATGTACAATTTAGGAACTAGTTGTCACGGTTCATGGGTCCGGACGGTCTTTCTGTGTCTTGTCATGTGGTTGTATGTGCGTACGTCATTCATTAGTGTTTGCAGCTGGCGCTCAATTAGAGCGCGCCAGCTGCAACTCGTTAACGAGTCCTATATAGGGCACTCTGTTCAATGTGTGTTTGTCGGTTCGTTATCCTCATGTTCCTGTCTCCTTGTCAGTCTCTGTTTCCAGTTCTCGCTCAGTCAGGGTACAGATCTTCAGCCTTCTCCTTGGTTTGGTCAAACGCAGTGGAGGAAGGGATTTCTCTGTGGAGCTCTGATTCGGACCTGGACCCGAGGATTATCTTTGTTGTCTCCGTTGTTTGTGATTACAAATAAACCTTACCTTTTGCACTCGCACTTGGATCCTGACTCTTCTCTGCCGTGACACTAGTATGTACACTTTAGGTACCAGTATGTATACCTTAGTTTCTAGTATGTACACTTAAGGCACTAGTATGTACACTTTAGGCAATAGTATGTACATTTTGGCACTAAAATTTACATTTAGTAATTAGTATGTTCACTTTAGGTACTACTATGTACACTTTATGCACTAAAATATACGTTTAGGCACTAATATGTTCACTTCAGGCACTAATATGTACACTTTAGGCATACACTTCAGGCACTCATATGTATACTTTATATCCCATATGTACACTTTGGGCATTAGTATGTACTTTTAAGGTACTAATATGCACTCGCCTTACACGCAAAAGGTCCACAGTTCATGTCACTTCACTCTTTAGGGTTAAACAAAGGTGTACATTTTTCTAAATTATCACCCAAGTGACAGCTTTTAAACCTTTTTTTTCTAAGAGTGCATATTCAAAATTAGGTGTCATGTCAAAAACATTGTCATTTATCTTCTGAAACAAGAATGTAGCCAAATATTCAAAATTTGGGGGAATTTTTTTAACGCATTGCATTACAACTACCTAGCAATTCCCTAGTGACCACCCAGAACACCCTCAAAACTGCCTTGAAACCACCTATTTAACTGTGGAGCAAACCCCTATTAACAACCTAGCAACCACTCAGAACATTAGCAACGACCTAGCAACAATATAACAATATAAGTTGTTAGCCTTAACATCTAGCCACCATCAAGAACATCCCTAGCCATGGATTAGCAACAACCTATCCCACTCAGAACACCCTAGCAACCACCTAGCAACGCCCTAACGATGACCCAGAACACCCTAGCAGCCATCTAGCAACCAACAACATCAATCAAAACCCTAGCAACCACCAAGAAACCCTAGTAACCATTCAGATAATCTAGTTTTGGAAGAATCAGATGGGAAATATTTGAGTTCCCATTGAGATCTCTGATTTTAGCAAATGAGTTTGAGACGTTGCTGGGATGTTTTTTGAAACTAAATGTGGCAAATGTCTGATTACACTAAAAGAAATATCTGAGGCTTCAGCAAAGGTCTGCATTTAAACTCTTTGGTGTCTAGGAGAAAAATTCCATCAGTTATGATGCTTCTTTCCTCTGGTGTGGAAGTAGATCAGCTTGCGTACGAATATCCTAATACATCAATAATTTTCTTATCTCCATTACATGGAGGGGTTTGTTAGAGGGATCTACATCAGCCAGATGACGTAAATCGAGACATCAATGAAGAGATAAATTGGCTTGTTTTGGCTCTAGAGCCAAATGCAATAAAACCCAAATTCTTACTGTTTAAAAATTCTGCAGTTGAGCGGAGCATCAGGAAACCTCAGCACTGTAGCACATCACAGCAGACGGACGGATGGGAGAGTTACGGTGTCTTACGAGGACGCTGAACATCAAAGGCTCGTGCCATGGACCTATGACGCTCTCATCTGATAACAGGCCCTCTGTGTCTTTCTCTTAATCTCTTACACTGATGCTCTTCAACCTCTTTTATGATGTCTGACCACGGCTGGAATCCAGACCTGATAATCCTGACCGAACCCTAGGAATGTGTGGAGAAAAAAGAAAACAGGCATGGATGGACACAAGATGAGCTTAGCAAGTGCTCAGTGGCGCCAAGTTGATCTTTGCCATTCATATTGAGTTAAAATTTGAACAGTCACATACCTTAAATATTAAACCTCTTTTCTTCGGAAAATGTAAAAGTGTAGATATATGTAGTTCTTCCACCTTTCTATCATCTATCTACCGTTATATCTACCTTTAGATCTATCACTGTATTGTTATATCGATCATTATATCTTTTTTGTTCTATCATTATATCTATCGTTATAGCTTTCGTTCTATCGTTATATCTTTTGTTCGACCGTTATATCTATTGTTATATCTTTCGTTATAACTTTTGCTCGATTATTATAGTTATAGTTACATCTTTCATTCTATCATTATATCTATCGTTCTGACGTTATACCTATCATTTTGTTGTATCACTATATATTTCATTCTATCGTTATATCTTTCATTAAAACTTTCATTCTATCATATCTATCGTTCTATCATATCTATCTATCTATCTATCTATCTATCTATCTATCTCCATACATGTCCTTAAGGCCTAAAAATACATTCAAAGTTTCTCTTGATAAACTTTGCTATTCTAGTTCGGAATTCATTGCAATTCTGCATCCTGTTTGTTAGCTGAATTCAAATTCAGGAAGACAAAGGGCACACAACCCTGATACCATGGTATTCAAATAGTACTATGAGGTACTTCAAAGAATAACATGATATGGTTATGTCCAAAAATAATAGCATAGTACTTCTTTGTAAAATCTGGTGGAAACACACAAGACAGGTGGAAATTACATTCACATGTGCAAACCGGTTGATTGAAACTGTCCATTGCAGCCACTTACAAGTGCAATGTGAGTATTTGGATAGTTAAAAGCACCATTTAACCATCCACCATCAAAACACACACACGCACTTATCTACGCCTGCCAAGGGCTGCAACTCGTCTGCAGTAATGCGCCTCTTATGTTGGAGAGCAAAAGCTGACCTTGTCCTCTTTGCTGTGGGTCTGTGGGTTTTGGACTTGGGAACAGGAACTCCCAGTACAGACAGAGTGTCTGCGAGCCCCAGCGCCCACTCCACAGAGGAACACTTTGTTCACCGCCACCAAGGAAAACTTAAGACAACAAAAACACACACATTCTGGAAAAATGAAAACTTGAGAAGGGCCCCCTCAACCTTTTCTTTTCCTCCTCCTCTTTTTTTGAAATCATTCGCTTGGCGTTCAATGATAAATACTATCTCCCTCGCCTCCGAAGGGGCAACAATAACAGAACCGGGGGGAAAGTGTCCAAAAGCGAAAACTGCGGCTAATGAATGAATCTGAGTGGAACATAATGACTCGTAACTCAACGTTGAATGATATCCAATTGGGTTTGATTTATTGTGTTAAGAACAGAAGATGAAACACTAGAAGACTTTCTATGGCTTGTCAAAGTAACTCACAAGCAGTGCATGTCCTGTTGACAGGAGGGGGTGAACAGAATAAAACGTGTTTTGCAATACGCCATCATGCATCTGATTATAGTTTATATGAAGTATGACTGCTTTGGGTTACATTATAGCATATGGAGTGATGATTGAATGTACAACTATAATTATAACAGACACAGATGCAAGGTAGGTGTTAGCAAAGCATGAGAAAGCATCATGGTGCAGGGGTTACAGCATCTGTGTGCAACACACTGTGTTACACAATTTCACAACTCCTATTTCTCTATTAATTTCTAGTAAAAATGCTTCAGCAAAAATTATTTAATGTTACATGTTTATATAAACTGTATAAAAAATTTTTTTTAAAGTACTGGCAATCAATTAATTTTATGAACATTTCTGTTAACTTTAAAACGTAAGCAATCAAATTTCAAAATACAGGTCAAATATGTGTAAAAAAAAAAATCAATACGGAAAATGCCTTCATACACAAATATACAATACATATGCAATCAATTTACATTTAATTTTCATTTTATATTTAATTTGTGACCCTGGACCACAAAATCAGTCATAAGGGTACATTTTTTGAAATTGACAATTTAAAAGCTGAATAAATAAGCTTTCCATTGATGTATGGTTTGTTATGATAGGACAATATTTGGCAGAGATACAACTATTTGAAAATCTGGAATCTGAGGGTGCAAAAAAATCTAAATATTGATCAAATCGCCTTTAAAGTTGTCCTAATGAAGTTCTTAGCCATGCATATTACTAATCAAAAATTAAGTTTTGATATATTTACGGTAGGAAATTTACAAAATATCTTCATGGAACATGATCTTTACCTAATATCCTAATGATTTGTGGCATAAAAAAAATCGATAATTTTGACACATACAATGTATTTTTGGCTATTGCTACAAATATACCCCAGCGACTTAAGACTGGTTTTGTGCTCCAGGGTCACATTTTATAAATTAAATGTAATCATTTATTATTATTAAATTTCTTTTACAAATTGATGTATGATTATAAATATATTTATAATGAATATGCTGTGTTCATATATAAATTACATAAAAATAAGTAGATTTTTTCTCAGCAACCCCAAACAAAAAGAGGCCATCCCCAAGCATTCTACTCCTTCAGAGTAGTAGTTACTGTACTTGACTAAAGTTTCTTTACTGTGACGACTAAAGAAACAAAACTCACAATAATTAAACAATTAAAACACGAAAAGGAGCATACCATTCAAGAAAAGATAAAAACTGTGCCTTCTCTTCACCTCATACACCCTTTTACCAGAAAAGGGTGGAGTGAAGGAGGTAAGAAAGAGCGAGAAAGCGAGAGGGCCAGATTTTCATCACCCCAGGCTACAGTTATCAACCTCCACCCAGCTCGGCTCTGACTCGGGCTAAAGCAACGCATGCTTTGTTTTCTTCTGAAAGTCTGTTCTTTTGACTCCATCATGAAGCAACATCCTCCCCGGTTCATGACGATCCATTCGTCGATGTTTGTTTCAGATCCAACTTGAGGAAGTTTGGCAATCGGTTGCGTACGGTCGCGGTGGAGCAGGTTATCTGTCCGTAGCGTGCTGCCACGCGTCCTGCTGCACCTGATAGTCTTAACGCAGCATTCCTCACCTGAGACACAGAAAGAACAGGCAGGTTTGAACACGAGCGCCCAGACACTCATACACTTGTTCGGTGGCTGCAGGTGTAGCTCATATCGCATGTAATACTGCAGCTCCAGGCTTGTAGGTGAGCCGCATAAACTATGCGACTGGGCTTTAAGGAGGAGGTGAGGGTAATTTGATGTTAGGAGCCACAAAACGTGGGACGAGGAGTCCAAACGACTGTTTATTTGAAAGAATTAAGCTTTTCGCTCTGTGTGAAGTTGATCGCTTTGTGGATTTTCCCTCGAGCGCGGTTCAGGGCACGTGAATGCATTGAAGTCCCTCACAGATGCAACAGTACACCGACTTCCAGTCGCTCCAAAAATCAAAATATACAATGTGAAGTACTTCTCAGTCTGTTGCATATTTTAGATGGAGGCCTCGCGGTAACTGTCACATTCAAAGACAAGGAGCGTGTGGAGAAGTCGGGTAATAGTGCAGTGTTTTACTGAATGGAAAGATTATGTTAAAGTGTTCTGTGATTACGAGCTCTAACTGCCAAACAGCATCTTAGCCAGTTTCCAGACTCAGTGTCAAATTAAACTAGGATTATTAATGCTGAATCACCAGGATGTACTGCAGGAGTAGCGGGAAACACTGTAGTTTTAGGGACCAATTCTCACTATTTGCTTATTAGTATGCATATTACTAGCATATTGGCTGTTTATTAATACTTATAAAGCACATATTAATGCTTTATTCTGTGTGACCGTATTTAAGATCCCTTAGTCCGACACCAAACCTAAACTTAACAACTAGCTTACTAACTATTAATACACAGCAAAATAGAGTTTATTGAGGCAAATGTCATAGTTAATAGTGAAAATTGGTCTCCGAACTAAAGTGTGTAAAGAGTAGCTTGTATTTAAAATGTATAGATTTAGATAAATCTGTCAAGAACACGTCAAAGTGTTTAAAGCTCAAAATCAAAAGACAAAAAATATAAAATTATATAGATCACAAATAAGTGACATTTCTTTCATGATAATTAAGCCATTTCCACCCAAATTTTCAGTACTTGTAACTTTTTGTGCAATTCTTATTATTCTCAATTTAATTTGCATAATTACAGTATTTAATTACTGCAATTTGGGATGCCGTTACAGTACAAATTAAAAAAATTAAAAGTTACATAATTTTGTGTTGTTATTGTTAAATCAAATTAAAACTGAAATTGAAACCACTAAAAAAGTTCTGCAATTGAGAGAAAGCTGGGATAAAATTAAGTAAAAACATCAGATGATCAAAAAATAAACTAAAAACTAAAGAAATGAAAATTAGAAATTTTGCCTTGGCAACTTGAAATTGTACAATTCAAATTTAAGTTGAAATTCTAAAAATAAAAAAAAAGAATATTTAAAAATGCTAATTCAAAATATGAATGAATACAATTATAGTATATCAATAACACTAAAATAATACTGATATAAATAAATATTTAAATTTACATTTAAATTATTGATTTATACTTATATAAAAATGTAATCTATATTATTTACATTTATATATTTATATTGCTTGATATTACTATTATTTATTTATTTATATTTGCATATCAAAATGTCATGACAATAGTGTCAGCATACATTAAAAAATCTTCATGGTCACAATATTAGACTGTTTTCTTTATTTCTTTCCTTTTGATTTTGTGGTAAAATGTGACCTGAACATGCTCCTAACAGGTTTTGTGGAAGTCACATTTATGACACCAGCCATAGGGCAGTGTTGTCCAGAGCTTCTTGTTTGCACATGTGGACAGTGAGATGCTTTCAGACTAAATTCTTCTGAGGCCCACCTCTGCTTCCTTCACGTATCTGCCTCATCTCACCCACCATACACTTCACATCCAAGAACGTACACACAATTCCATGGGGGCGACATGGACGTCTTTTTTTCCTGCCTGTAAAACATTTTTGAGAGCACAAAGTGGATTTTACATCACAAAATCGATTGTCAAAAAGGTTAACGTAGGTTAAAGCAATCTGGTTTTGACTAGAAGAGATTGCTGAATGTGACATGCTGAGGCCTGTGTGTGTGTGTGTGTGTGTGTGTGTGTGTGTGTGCGGCCTGTGGCAGGTGCACAGAAGAGGTAGATAAAGGGATTTCAAACCTGCTGAAATCTGTGAGGGCAAGTCAGAGCTGTGCTCCACACACACACACACACACACACACCCTCTTAGATATACACACAAATACCTCAGCCAATGTTTTATCTCAAGTTAAATAGGAAAAGTCATTAGGACTTCATGAACAGAGTGTTATTAATTCACAGCTGTCTGGAATACTTGATTCTGATTGGTCAGTCATAGAATCCAGCAATCATATATTTCAGAATAACAAACGGTATGCAGGGCAATGCTGTATAACTGACCGTTCATGTTTCCTACATAATTATGTCTGTGTGGGATAATGTATATTTAAAGGGATAGTTCACCCTAAAATGAAAATTTGCTGTTAACTTATTTACCCTCAGGCCATCCTATATGTAGGTGACGTTTTTTCTTCAGTAAAACAGTAAAGAAGATTTTTAGCTAAAACTGTGGTCCTTGGAGACTCGTAAAATGCAAGTCAGCAGCTGCCCGTTTTTGAGAATAAAAAAGAAGAAACACAAAATTATTACCCGTGGCTCCTGATGATATATTGAGGTCTTATGAAGTGAAACGATTGGTCTGTGCAAGACAATGAACATTATTTACAACATTATTACCTGTAATCCAGAGCCTCAGGAAATCTGATTCTTTCCCGTAAACTGGTTCTTTCAGACGTTTCAATGAACTGGTTCAGTTCACTAGTTTGTTTACGTAATCACTCAGTGACATAATGTATACACAATTTTATTATGAAAGCACAAAATAATGATGTGAAACGTGGATGTTTTACATGTCTGAAGCATATGAAGTGAATAAACATCAGCTCTTCATCAGATTTGAACTATACTTGGTATAAAATAAATGTATTTTAAATATATTACTTTTCTTCTAGGGTATAGTTGGAGAAACAGCGAAATAGTCCCTTTAAGGTTTTGTGTGAATGCATTTGCCAAAAAAAAAGAAAACTTTTTGTTAAATGCTGTGTTTTTTCAAAATCCCATCAAAGTGAAGTTTTATGACAAACTATGTTTAATGGAATGAAGGCTGTGTGGGAGCTCTGACACAAATCCCTAAACCTCATAGCTATGTAAATAAGCAAGTCTTGTCATGTCCACACAGACCCCTGTAATTACACGTTCATCAGAATCACCTGTGTGAAGGTATATCAGTGCCTTCATCACAAGAGGGCTGCGTTCAAAAGAAAAACACAGTGTGGAAACGATGCTGAGCCTCACACACAGACACCCAGAGCGCATTATATACAGTGGGTACGGAAAGTATTCAGACCCCCTTAAATTTTTCACTCTTTGTTATATTGCAGCCATTTGCTAAAATCATTTAAGTAAATTTTTTTTCCTCATTAATGTACACACAGCACCCCATATTGACAGAAAAACACAGAATTGTTGACATTTTTGCAGATTTATTAAAAAAAGAAAAACTGAAATATCACATGGTCCTAAGTATTCAGACCCTTTGCTGTGACACTCATATATTTAACTCAGGGGCTGTCCATTTCTTCTGATCATCCTTGAGAAGGTTCTACACCTTCATTTGAGTCCAGCTGTATTTGATTATACTGATTGGACTTGATTAGGAAAACCACACACCTGTCTATATAAGACCTTACAGCTCACAGTGCATGTCAGAGCAAAAGAGAATCATGAGGTCAAAGGAACTGCCCGAAGAGCTCAGAGGAGTGAAAAATTTAAGGGGGTCTGAATACTTTCCGTACCCACTGTATACGCCACTACAGCTGAGAGAGATGACAGAAATACCTATCTTTGCGCAGACTATATGTGGAAGGTTCATTCAAAGCATAAAATATTAGCGGGGCTCTTTGAAGTTCCTAATCTGTTGATTTTTGGCAGTGAATTTTAGATTTCCCAGCAATCCTCTTGGTGTCAAGACAAATAAGACACGGTCTATCGCCCTGTCTTACCAGAGACACGCTGAAAGAAATGGACGTCAGTGACTCCTGAGGACATGTACCTGCACAGGAGAGCCGACAGCTGGAAACAACTTGTGCAAACAAAAGAAGGTAGAACTTAAAGAAAGGAAGCCAAAAAAATGTTTCTGATGGAGGAGTGGAAGGGCATTATAAATAATAAATATATATATATATAAACATATGCACAACTGGTCAAAAGTTTGGAATAATTAAAAAAATAAATCAAGTCTCTTCTGCTCACCAAGGTTGCATTTATTTGATTAAAAATACAGTAAAAATAGTAATATTGTGAAATGTTCTTACAATTTAAAATAACTGTTTTCTAATTGAATATATTGTAAAATGTAATTTATTTCTGAGATGCAAAGCTGAATTTTCAGCATCATTACTCCAGTCTTCAGTGCCACATGATCCTGCAGAAATCATTCTAATATGCTGATTTGCTGTTCAAGAAATATATATTATTATCAATGTTGAAATGAAAACAGTTGTGCTGTTTAATATTTTTTGCGGAAACTGTGATACACTACTATTCAAAAGTAAGAAATTAATATTTGTATTCAAAAGTGACAGTAGTAGTTATTTCCAGCATTGCTGATAATGTAGGGTCTATTTATTCACAACACCTTCTGTGGAGAGCAGTTAGTGAATACGTGTAATTAAACAAACCCCAAGTAAACAGTGTCTTTTAAAGGAAGCGTAGGTAAATACATGTATGTTGACCAGCCTTTCTTTAAATGAATGAGTTGAATGACAATCATTCACCAATGTTTAATCACCTGTAAAAATAAGGTATCTCTTTACATTACAGCAAGGATGAAACCAAATATTCAGTATTAGGAGGAACCAAAGGTAAAATTTTGAGGATTGGCTATTGAAACACCCATACTGATCACCAATTGCTCCCTTCAGAGTCTATGTTGGTTACGGCCCAGTTTAAAATAATTAACTACAGTAATGATGCATGATTGTAAACTACTCCCCGGAAATAAACAATCATTCAAGAATAGCATCAAGAATCCAAAACCAATGAATATTTTGAAATAAAGTAGATTTTCAATCACTCAAAATGAAAATCTGTAAGTGAAATGGAAGTGACACTAGTCATAGTCTTAACTGACAGGTTCTGGTTTGGTCAGTGCGCTGTGAGTGATACTAGAGGAGACAGGTTTAAAAACCGCACTTATATTTCCAGCATTACCAGATCACCTGGAGCTATCAGAGAAAATGTCACTCGCTGGGAGTGAAAGAGGTGGCTTGTTTTGTCCGGAATCACTTAAGTCCCTCAACCTGAAAACAAGGGATCATGGGTATAATCCAACTCCACAGCAAACTGAGACACAGCAGACACAGCCTCCAACAAAATTCCTGCTGCTTTTACTGTACAACATACATCATTAAATATCTTCATGAGTGCAATGCCAAATGCTAAAATAAACAGACTTATCATGGATTTATGTATATGTAGGTAATGGAAATGTTGCACGAATATTTAAACTATGCATGTTTGCATTCTTGTAATTTGACAGCAAATAATAAACTGACCTAAGTGCACCTACGTTAACTGTAAAATAAAAAAAGAAACCGAAATAGAAAAATTATGTTTAGAACATCATACATCACCCTCCCAAAATTAAAAAATAACTAAAAATAGTTATATTTTTATTTAGTTTTTATAGCTGTGTGTGTGTGTGTATTACACTGATCTAAGTGCAGTAAGTCAAAGATGTGTAGAATACATCCCCCCCCCCCAAAAAAATAAATAAGATAAAATAAAAATAGAATAAAATATTAAAATACATACATGCATACATTAGACTAACCTAAATGTACTAAGTTAAATAATAATAATAATAAAGTAAAATAAACAAAGTATATTATTATAAATATATAAAAAAAATAAAAAATAAAGTTGCTCTTTGTCTGCTCTCTTGTATAAGTTATCTGTAAAAAAAATGTATACTAAAAATATTAAATTAAAAATAAAAATCACCCCACCAAAATAAATAAATAAATAAAATATTATAAAAATTATAAAATATTATTATAATGTAATTATTATAATAAATATAATACAAATAAAATAATGATCTCTCTTTCTCTCTCTCTCTCTCTCTCTCTCTCGCTCTCACTAACGAGGTATAGATATATATTATTTTGGAGTTGTGCTCTCTGGAAAGTTTAGCTGTAAGGTTGACCACATTTGCATGAAATGCATGTACAGATAAGTGTATTGTCCGGATCTATGGCTTTCTCTCTTCACACTATAGTGATGGCAACAGAAAACACTTCCTGTGCGCTGACCTCAGCACCTCCAGTCCCTGAGGCTGTGACCTCACATCCACGGCACACACACACACACACACACACACACACGCTGAATATGAGTCTAACGCATACTGACATGACTGTGCACTTCCCACTGCTGACTTACTCTCCCCTGCCAAAGAGAGCGATAGAAAGTTTTCCTGATGTATTCATAACTTCTCTGAGCCTCACAGTGTTCCTGTCGCTCAGGCAGGAGAGCAGAGCAGTTCATGGTGACCATATCTGTCATGTGCCAAAAAAAAAAAAACACCATAAAAATTTCATAAAAGTAGACTGGGAAAATAGTATATTACTTTGAAACAATTGCTAGTAATTAAAAATAATAATAATTGGAATGTAGTCATGGTTACCATGAACTATATAGACTACAGACACTCATAAAAAATAAAAATGTTTCTTGAGCAGCAAATCAGCATATTAGAATGATTTCTGAAGGATCATGAGACAATGAAGACCGGAGTAATGATGCTGAAAATTCAGCTTTGCATCACAGAAATAAATTACATTTTACAATATATTCAATTAGAAAACAGTTTTAAGGTTGAAATAATATTTCACAAGATTACAGTTTTTACTGTATTTTTGATCCAGTAAATTGGTGAATTCAAGATACTTCTTTTAAAAACAATATTTCAAACTTTTGACTGGTAGTTTATGCAACAAATTAGTTTCAAGATTTTATGCTCCACAAAAAAATAACAGCATGAAGGTTTGGAACAATTTGGGTGAACTGTTCCTTTAATGTAAACCGAAACCCCAGTGCTATATGGGAACAGAAGCGTCTTATATCCCCCTAAAACCTGTCTTAACTCCCTCTCCTACGCAGTAATAATAAGATCAGGTGAATTGTTGAGTAAGCGCGTGAATAACTTGTGCCAGTGGAATTTCCCATTGTAAGAGAGCATGATGCCACAAGCGTGCAATGAATCACTGCTCTACAGTAATGCTCCGGCGTCTCTTCTGAAGGACCTGAGCACAGGGTGTGCATTCAAACGCTCTTTAACAGGAGTCATAACATGTATGGCCAAAATTGAAACCACAAAAGCTTTGTTTATCCGATTCATCCTCCGTATAGGAGGCACAGGAATTATGGCTTAAGGTTTAACTTGCGGTGGCATGAAATGCTTGTTTACTGTTTTCTAACATTTCAAATCTGCTAAATATATGCTGACATTAGCTCGGTTTTAAAACCAAGGGAGCTTCCATCGACCGAAATTTAGCTTTACTTTCGCTCACAATTGATTTCAATAGTTAACATACACAAAATGACATACCACACACAACTATTGGGTAAATTAGTCAATTTTTTTATCAATATGTTGCAGTAAATATATTTAATTAGACATCTTTGATGATTTTTTTTTCACAGAAGTTTCAATGTTATTTTAGTATCATCCTATTATAGTTTTCATTAGTTTTTCTTGGTAATAATTTTTAACTATTTATGTCTATATAATTTTTATAAGTTAGTTATTAGTTATTATTTTAGTTAAGTACTTCAACTTAAACTAAACAAAGGAGAAATGTTGCTTTGGCAACTTTTATTTATTTATTTATTTTTTTTATTATTTTTTTAAATTTAAAGTAAGGATTCTTATTGCTTTTTTAGTTTTAGTTTTGGTTGACGATAATAACCCTAACTTTTTTTGAAAAATAGTTAATGGTAATATAAATTGGACTTTTACATTTGACTGCAATGTAAGCACTTTTTTGAAGTTGCAAATAAAGATGATTGGATTTATGAAATTTAGTTTTTATGAGAAAATTGTTTATACAAATTTGTTTCAGTGAAGGATTTTTTTTTTACACAAATTATTAGTAAAACATTGATTTAAAAGTAGAAAAACTAAAATATTTTCTTGTAAAATGTACTCAAAATCTTCAAAAAAAAATGTTACAGTGTGTAATGTGATTCACACTTCAGATATTACATGAATATATATTTGTTTTACAGATAGTCTGGTTTGCACAGATTTTAAAGTATCAGTTTTACAGAAAATTACATTTAAAATTCAGATGCATTTTTCTGCATCCATAGCATCATACAGATGACAAACAAACACACTGTTGATTACAGACATATAAATCTGTAAGTCAAGTCAGACCTTTATGAGTTTAAAGGGCATTAACTCTCCTGCTAACACCTGACTTTAAGATACAGATAAACACAAGGACACACTCAAATAAATAAAATATATGGCCTTTTTCAAGCAAATGTGGAAGAACACATGACATTTTATCTATCGTGTTTTTCCTGAGCTAGACATTTTTGTCAATAGGTCAAACTAAACACACCAAAGGCTTTTCCTGACCATTGTTCCCACGAACGAGGCATTTTACCTTGAGGGACTGTCCTTGTCAGTAACAATTAACTTTAGGAATCTTTACCTTTAAGCTATACAAACTGCTACAGAGCCCTGGGTGTGACATGCTGCTGACTAAGACTCTTCTCACTCAATCTGTGAGAAGAAGCCATCATGACAGATAAGCATCGTTTGCTGTGGACTCAATGAACTAATCATGTATCATTTCAAATTGTGAAAGCAAGGATGCAGCAATCGTTACACCTGCGGCTGGAGGGGAGTTTTAACATTCAAGCCGCCCATTTTCAGGGAGATAATCATCACTTTCTAAGACCCCCATTCTTCAAATCAATCAAAAGCCCCTGATTGAAAGGACTTAGTAAACCTATAGGTTTAAAAAAAAAATGCGGTTTTTTTCTTTGAAAATGGTCATAATTTAACATTAAATATTAAAATGAAACTTATGAGGATAAAGTTGTGTCATCATGAGATAAAATTCATAATATTATGTGAATAAAATCAATAAAATGACACTTAAGAACTATTTCTCTCCCATTTTTTCTATTATACACAAAAATGCTTTGCTGTTTACTGTTTTTGTTATTTGATGCGATGACATTCATACTCTTCAAGTGACTAAACACTTTTTTGGAAGCACTGAATGGGATACAGATGGAATCTAATATGTACAAAGGAGTAATAATTCGAAACAGTTAGAAATGCTACAGCTACATATTAAAGCCACACCCATGAGGCGAATCTGGCGATTGGCTGCAGCTCAAGTGTCTCTGCCATGTGTTTCTCTCACACCTCAGCGTCAGAGCTGGTCTCTAATGACAGAGCAAGGAGAGGCCAGGATAACACACACACACACACACACACACACACAAGCCCCTGCATTCCTCAGCGCAGAGCACCATGCCCTCCGCAAGTTAAAACACGCTCATCCGCGTCATATCTCTCTCTCCTGGCCAAAAAACACTCACAAGACACTGGGGCAGTGCCATTGCACCAAGGCCGGGACACAGCGAATGGGCAACAAAACACTTCTCTGTTCCAGTCAGGGATTCACGACACATGAAGACATGCACCTGTTAGATAGCTGAGAGAGGGTGTGTGTGTGTGTGTGTGTTTGAGAGAAGGAGTGAATGAATGAGAGGGTGATAGGAAGGAGAATGTCAAGCGCTGTGTGCATGCATGTCAAGGCTGTCGTCTAACACTGATAAAAGCCACTTATTTACTTTGTAGAAAATGATTATCATATTTGTGGCCAAAAACCTACTCTTTTGTTTATTTCTTGGCTATAAGAAGATATTAAAGAGCCTATATCCAATCGGCAGTGTTGTATATCAGTGTTGTTATTGTTAATTAAAACTAAATCAAATATAATTAATATAATATGAAAAACGTAAACCTAGAAAACCTAAATAAAACAAAACAGGAAATATTGCCATGCCAAGTAACTGAAATAAAGCAAGTTGAATTTGAAGTAATAAAATTACTAAAACTAAAATAAAATGAATAAAAGTTAAATAGAAATATTTTTTATAAATCATAAAAATGACAAAGCACTAAATTACTACAATATACAATAAATTAGTGTTAATACAATATATAATAAATAACTAAAATATAAAAAAGCTCATTCAAAATATGAATAAATAATACTAAAATAACACACATTTAATTATATTTATTTGTAATAACATTTAATTATAATAATTATATTATTAAATATTATTCATATTACTTTTCTATATAAATATAAATTCCACATTTATACAAGTAGTCAATGAGTGTATTTTTAAAAATATATAAACATTTAAAATATAAAAATGCTATTAAATAATTAATTCATACATATTAAATAAAATATAAAAATATTATTTGTATGTATATTTTAAAAATCTATAAATATTCAATAAAATATCGAAATATAATAATTTGAGGGGAATCGGTCTTATTTATAGTCGTCACTGCATATTAAGCAGGGATATTTTATGTTACAAAATTGTAGTTTAAAAAAAATCCTCTTAACCCAAATGGTCATTCACATGAAATGTGTCTATGCGTTCTATACTTGAACTACAGGTCGACTGCTGACCAGCTGTGCTCCGAACGCCTCAGATAACTCAGTCGGCCTGGCTCATGGCATTACAGACAGGAGATAACACCTGTCCAGACAATCCAAACCACCTGCTCTTTCAAGCTCTCCAGAAAAACACTCCCTTACACAACACACGACGTGAGAGAGATGAAAAAGAGAGCAGAGACAGAGGCAGAGCATTGGAGAGCGGGAACACACCCTAGCTAGTCACCTTACACTTGAATGTAAGGAGCCGTGTGCATTCCTCAGCTCCTAGAGATGTTCCTTATAGCCTCAGGCAGAGATTCTATCTGTGAGCATCTACTGAGAAATGACTGAGCCAATTCCAGCCGAGTGAAATCACTGTGGTTTACTTATCTTTACAAAAACATTCCTGGCCTTAATATCTAAGCGACATCTGAAACCAACGATCTTGATTGATAGACTTTGGCAGCTGCACATTTTGTTTATATACTGCCAAAGATGTTAATTCAGCTACGGATTGCTTTAGTTGTAGGATTTGTTATATTATAGCCAAATTTGAGACTTAACGTGAATGTATGAAAATTTGAAATTAGGTTGTACTTCTTTAAGACTCCCTGTGACAGCCAAGAAGAAGTGCAAACTGGTCACGTAGATAAATGCTGATGCGTATAAGCAGGCTGCTTGTTAAACACAGATCTCTGGTTCTAAAACAAGAATATAATGCTTATATTTTTTAACCTGCTGAATTTCAACATTATTACAATGTTATGCATACAGTGTCAAACACTTGAAATCAGATTTGCACCTGTGTGTGTGTTTCTAGCTGTGTACTGGAGAATGCATGAGTTATCTAGAGTGATATGTGTGTGTGTGTGTGTGTGTGTTATGTGCACAGGTGTGTGAGATATTGTGTCTTGTTGCCACCACCTGGTGTAGTGATGTGGTGCACCTGTGAGAGAATAAACCTGGTCAGTGCAAGAACTGTACGTGGTAACTGTACACACACACACCTATCTATCTATCTATCTATATATATATATGAAATGTATACATACATACACACACACACACATATATATATATATATATATATATAAAAATATAAATAACATTATACAACATATAACAATTAAATGTCAAATATATACACACACACATACATATATACATATACAGTGGGTACGGAAAGTATTCAGACCCCCTTAAATTTTCACTCTTTGTTATATTGCAGCCATTTGCTAAAATCATTTAAGTTAATTTTTTTTCCTCATTAATGTACACACAGCACCCCATATTGACAGAAAAACACAGAATTGTTGACATTTTTGCAGATTTATCACATGGTCCTAAGTATCTATAAGTGCTCAGTATTTAGTAGAAGCACCCTTGTGATCTAATACAGCCATGAGTCTTTTTGGGAAAGATGCAACAAGTTTTTCACACCTGGATTTGGGGATCCTCTGCCATTCCTCCTTGCAGATCCTCTCCAGTTCTGTCAGGTTGGATGGTAAACGTTGGTGGACAGCCATTTTTAGGTCATTTTTATGAGCAGTGCCTGGTTTTCTCCACACATACCGCTTAGAATTAAGGCCAAAAAGTTCTATCTTGGTCTCATCAGACCAGAGAATCTTATTTCTCACCATCTTGGAGTCCTTCAGGTGTTTTTTAGCAAACTCCATGCGGGCTTTCATGTGTCTTGCAC
>NW_015505198.1:1305074-1309937 GCF_001515645.1 Sinocyclocheilus grahami | reverse complement strand
ATCTATTATAATAATATCAGAATATATTATATTAGTATATATTAAATATATACAAATATGTATACATTACATAAAATATATACATATACATACTGTGTCTTATTTAATACTTTTTTACCTACTTTTGAAATAATGCATTGAAAATTTTCAAAAAATATTTTCTATGGCTTGGGTTCCTCTTTCACTGCAGGTCTATGAGATTTTTTCCACTTTTTTTTACCAAATTCTTTTTTTCAAATTTTTTTTTCTTGTGAGACTGAAAGTCAGTCAAAGTCAGAAAATCAAAAGCAACAAGACTGTAAGTCTATGTGATTTTTTTCATATTTCATTTTTTACTTTTGTCTGCTAGATGAAAATAGTTAAAGTCAGAAATGCAACAACAAGACACATGATTTGAGGAATTATTCATGTCTGTCTCAGGGTTCAAAATACTTATATCAAAATAAATACATTTGTTCACATTACTAACATTAAATATCCGCAATAACAATAACAATAGTGATGCTCCCTTAGCAAAAAAATTAAAATAAATTTAAAAAAACATATAGACTACATCATCTAGGTCACAGTGGGCCAGGACTGACAAATGGAGCCACTCAGAGAGGACACAGTGTGTCATGAAGACGAGAGGAAGAGAGAAATCTACGATCAATAGCTTTCCAGACAATAGTACGACCTGACAGCGTTTGAGCTTTAGTGGAAGACTCCAAATGACATTCCATCAGGGCTGAGAGGAAGCAGGAATGGACACGGCCGTCACACTTCCTCTGCCATTTCACACACATGTTAACCTCCGGAGCCCTGGACAGACGGGGCCGGACTCGGCCTGTCACCACTGAAACACAGACACACCGGACCGACACTTCCTCTAAAACACACCTCATCATTTCACATGACAAAGATGATGAAACAAAATCATTAGGATTTTAGATGTGTGTTTTTGTTTGTTGCTGGGGTTTGATGACGGTCACAGTGACCTTTAGAGTAACTGTACAGTCTGAACCAAAGACAGAGTGTTTCCTATTACCTATCTGTCCTGAAGTCAGACTCAGAATCAAATCATAGGGACACCGGAGCCTAAATCACATGTATAAAGACAATGAGTGAAGATTTAAAGTGAAACCTTTTCCTGGCCGTTTTGTTGTTTCTGACAAATTTTTTGGGGGGGAAACTAAACAGAAAAACAGATCAACTAAATGATCATCTATATATTGAACACAAAAGGCCTGCAGCCGGTCACAACAATCTCCACACACAACACAATCTTCTTAAAAAACAATCTCCTTAAGTTAAAAAAACCTTAGTTATTAAAATTATAAGGGTTTTTATCAATTATAAGGGTATCACTCTAAATAGTATTATATTTGTAGGTATTTTATATATAAACACACATTGAGATACATGAACAATTCTATGTGGAATCAATTTTTCAACTATAATAAAAATACAAAATATTAATATTTTTATTCTACAAAGAATGGTTGTATTTTTAGTACTAGTATTGTACTAAATATAGCAATATTTACCTATAAATGTGTATCTGTGTGTTTACTCAATTCTTTGTGGAAAAGTTTTTTTTAAGAATATTATATTTAGCTACAATGCATTACATTAATCAGAAGTGACAATAAAGACATTTTGTTACAAAATATTTCTATTTCAAATAAGTTTTCTATTTGTCAAATAATCCTGAAAAAAAATGTATCAAGGTTTGTAGAAAAATATCAAGCTGTTTTAATTATAGGAAATGTTTCTTGAGCAGCAATGCAGTATCATGATTTCTGAAGGATCATGTGACATTGAAGACTGGAGAAATTATGCTGAAAATTCAGCTTTCCATCACAGGAATAAATTACATGTTAAAATATATTAGAATAAAAAATGGTTATTTTAAATTCTAATAATTTTTCACAATTTTTAACAGTTTTTTTCTGTATTTTTGATCAAATAAACGAAGCCTTGGTGAGCAGAAGAGACTTCTTTAAAAAAAAAACTGACCCCAAACTTGATAGAAATAAATTAAACTTACTAGGGCCCACTGACAATGATTTGCAGTGCCTTGCAACCCAAAGTGATTAATTTCTGATGAGAGCTTTCTGGCAACATTAGCATTAGAATTAGCAAAGATAAACTTCATGCAAATGAGTTCAGAGACTCTGCAATCCTCCAGCAACTGAATCACTGTCATTCTGAATGTACCTAATGGTCTAAGACCATTTTGCTAGTTGCATTTAAATGAGAGCCATTGCTCCTAAAAAATACTCTTAATGGTGTTAAACCTGCAAGCTGCAAGACGAAGAGGGAACGCAAATCTAGTGTAATCATACAGTCCTTAGGAACTTAATGGTCAAATAAAAGGCACATTAAAATCACTGTGAATGCATTGTGAATATTTGCAATCCAGCCCTAGTCTGATCCATAAACTAAACCCTATTTTTAAAACGTTATATTTCTTTGCCCTATTTTGGACCGAATCCTTATTTACAACCGATTATGAGATGGTAGATTCCCTCACAAGTGAAAGATGCGGCCCGCGGGAGCAGTCGCCAGGAAGACTGATGGGGTTTTCTGAATGGTGTGTCTGTGCACTTCCTGTTTGGCATGATATCAGAAACTGGGAAGTTACTGAGTCTGCAATCGGCCTTGCCAATACTGGAACAATCCAGCTGTGAGAGCGTACGAGACAGAGAGATACACATCTTAAGATATACAGCAGCCTTAGAAAGCGTTTGAACACTTAAAGGAATAGTTCACCCAAAAATGAAAATTTGCTGAAAATGTACTCACCCTCAGATATACCCTAAATATATAGATGAGTTTGTTTCTTCATCGAATGTAAAAATTTAGCATTCCATCACTTGCTCACCAATGGATCCTCTGCAGTGAATGGGTGCCGTCAGAATGAGAGTCCAAACAGCTGATAAAAACATCACAGCAATCCACAAGACACCAGTCCATCAGTTAATGTCTTGGGAAGCGTAAAGCTGTGTGTTAGTAAGAAACAAATCCATTATTAAGATGTTTTTGACTTCAAACCTTCAAACCAAATATTGCTTTCTCCAGTAAAAATGTCATCCCATCTAAATCAGGAGAGAAATATGCACAGATCAAGCACCGTTTACAAGCAAAGATAGTCCAAAACAGCTCTAAACAAATAAGCCTGTGTATTTTGATGTGAGAAGACAACAGGGAATGGACTTTTTTCACTGGAGGAAGCATTATTATGGATTATGGACTCATATTTTGGCCAGAAGCGATGGTTTACAGTTAAAAATGCCTTAATGGGAGACTTTTAAAACATGCAACTTTCCATGTCACAAGATGTAAATTGATGGACTGGAGTGGTGTGGATTATTGTGATGTTTTTATCAGCTGTTTGGCCTCTCATTCTGACGGCACCCATTCACTGCAGAGTGAAAGTGATTTCAAGCGATGAATTTCTCCAAATCTATTTAGATGGGGGGAAAAACTCATCTACATCTTGGATGGCCTGAGGGCGAGTACATTTTCCGCAAATGTTAATTTCAGGATGAACTATTCCTTTAAGTCACACTTAAAAATGTCATTAAATACCAAGTTTCTTTCTCATTTACCTTAATGAAATGAAATCAGCTGGTGTTTTAGTGATTTTTAGAGGACGTATAAAGTCAGTTCTCCAAACAGGTGTCCTAGCAGAGTAACCACATAAACTATAAACATGTTGCACTAACATTCAACAAAATCCATTTCTCTTTATACTGAACAGTACATCTTTTGTTTCATAATTTAAAAGGTGCTTTATATTGCTTTAAAATAAATGCCACTTGGTTTGACATTTGTTATATAAATCAAAAACACTCCCAAAAACTTTGCAAATACTTTTTGGGACAATTTATGTCCTGTTAGCATAAATTGCTTCCCTATTTAATACTGAGCATAACTACATATGAGATTGCATTTGTGTACATGTACATTTATGGCTATGTGTAAGTCTGTGATTTCTTTAACAAGGCACTAATGTCCCCGCCGCAGTCAGCAACATGTATTCTCGGCTCCATTCGCAGCAATCGGTCGGTCTGTCTTGCTCTAATTGTTTCCAGATTTGTGTGGGAGGTCAAGCCCCACAGTGCGCGGCCCTGCCAAGTTTATAAACACAGCAACGTTTCCAGATGGCCAGCGGCTCCAGCCTGGCTAGCAGGTTGATTGGGTGCAGAATAATAGCAGGTGGAGAACAGACAATGAATTCCTTGACACTTTAGACCTCTCGGTCTCTCGCTCACACACTCACCAGCAGTTTTTAGAAGTCGTTTTAGAAATAACCATTAGAAGCCTCCGGCGCTTCTCAGCATGACGTTTGGCGCATGGAGATTTTCGGATTTCCTTTAACCTTCCTTTAACGACTCGACTTTTAAAGTTACTTCATAAATTGTGAATGCATCAATACATTAGTCATGTATTATTTAACGCTAGAGATTTCATAGCTGGTGTGCACTATTAAAATTCAAATTCACCAAAGTTTTCAAAATGAAGTTTCATTAGGCTTTTTAGATTGGCGTACTGGATTTCATGTCATTAAAGCATGGATAATAGAATAAAAAGTTGTTTACGCAACTTTAAATAAAAGTTCCTTTTTTGTTCTAACTGGAACCTTTATTTTTAAATGTGCACTTCTGCTGAAGGAAAATGAATACAGAAGAAAATCAAACCTTCATTACCAGATTCAAAAAAGACTAACTCATTTAAGCCTGCGGCAATTAAACTTGCCAATTTCTCCACCACTTTTTTCCATATGTGCTTTCTGGGTGACTGTAAATGCTTTAAAAACATCTAGCGTACAATTACACAACTTTAGGTCAGGTCGAGTCATTTTTATTTGCACAGCAT
>NW_015505198.1:1300730-1304783 GCF_001515645.1 Sinocyclocheilus grahami | reverse complement strand
AACAAATTTCATTGTGTTACTTCACAACCTTTAAAAAAACTTATGCATATGCATGCTTTGCTTGCTCAAGAAAGAACTTCCACAAATCACTATTAAAGAATAATCAAAACGAATCAGCATTAAAATAAATGAATAATTATATAAATAGCATGACTTTAGGTAAGTCAGGTAAATGTCAATGTAAGACAGTGTCACAATTTAAATTCATGCTGTTTACTTAATAATTACATGTATTTTATGCTGAATAAATTATAGAATATGCATATACAGTGGTGGCCAAGTTATTAGAACACTAGTATTTTCACCAGCTAAAATAGTTTTAAGTCAGTTATTTCTATGCTTTGCTGTAGTGTGTCAGTAGGAAATATCAGTTTACATTTCCAAACATTCATTTTGCCATTAATTGTAATAATCCGGTGAGATTTTTGTCTGACAACAGCCAGTGCTCCACACAGAGATCTGATTTCATCATCATCAGTCTGTCTGGAATGACATGAAGAAACGGAACAAACTGAGACAGACTCAATCCAGAAGAACTGTGCCTTGAAGCATCCAACGTCTCCAAGATGCTTCAAGAAACCTACCTGCAATCCATCATAGGCATATATATACACACACGTATATTACATTCTTTCTTTCTACATAGGCATATATATACACACACGTGTATATATATATATATATGCCTATATATATATATACACACACGTGTATATATATATATATATGCCTATATAGAAAGAAAGAAAGAAAGAAAGAAAGAAAGAAAGCAGATGTGGCCGTAGGTGAGACTTGTCTGAAAGTGATTTAACATCTTTTTAAGTAGTGATTCATTGCTTAGCTCAAATATTCCATAAGGTATCGTATCGCAAGAGAATCACATCATAACATTGTGCTGACACTCAAATCTGTCACCAGTTCATCCAGACTATTCCGTCATGACCGAGGCTTTTTACTTTTATGTCACGCACGTCTGGACGCCTGACGCAGCTGAAGGTGTACTTCAGACTTTGAAAGGTGAAATTTTTATCAAGAGAGGCAGATTGTAGACGAGCAGTATCCATCCACACGGCCCCGTTTCCACAAACTCCGAGGGAAGAGGGAGGAATGGAAATGGAAAGAGAGGTTTGGGGAGCTCCTTTCATCGACTGTGGTGTGCTACACTTGTTTCAGCCAAAGCCCCCTCCCCCTCCTTACTTCCACCTTAAATCTCCTTCTCTCACTCACCCTCTCTCTCTCTCTCTCGCTCTAGTAGACTCCAGATGTGCTGTGGCTCCAGTGTGGCTGACATATACAGTAAATCGGCATCTGAGGGCTCGTCAATCTGCGGGGCACTGAACAAGATGGGCCCCGCCCCTCTGCGGGAAGTTTGGACGATGGAGATCCCAAGAGGGTTTGTGGACGGCGCTGACGCGGAGGCGGGATCAAAAACCAGGAGCCAAGGAACATTTTCAGAAGGAGTCTGAGGGAAAACTGTGTACCACAAAGCAGCAGAAATCACTTGCAAAATTACCATGGTTTACTGTAGTATTTGCGCAAGTCATCGTGGTATTTGTGTTTAGTGCAGAAACTCATAAAATGTGCTGATTATAGGTCCTTACAAAAACTACTGAAGTAGTACCATGGTATACGAAGTTACAGAATTATAAAAAATAAATAAATAAATAAATAAATAAATATTAATGCACTGTGGTATTAATATGTTTATACTCACGAAAACGTACCATGTACTACCATGGAAATTTAGACACATTTTTTAGCATGGTAATACAGTTTTTTCTGGACACATACTTCTAAATATGCACTAGTAATAAAATGTTTTTTATACAAGTACCATAGTAATACTATGTTTAGTGAGGTATCCTTACTAAAAGGTACTGTGTCAATACTTCGATATGGTAAATACCTTTGTGCCATGAGATTTGCATAAAAATGTTTGTTTATTAAAATTATTTTATTAAATAAAATATTTTTTGAAGTATTCAATTGTGGTACATGATTTATAGTGATATATTTATAACCATAGCATTACCACGGTACTTTCTAGCACTCTTTTGTGTAATATATGGTATTGTCATCTGTTACCATGGTGTCACCACAGTATGTTTCTAGGGAACTATGAAACATTAATTATTTTACATACAGTTCTGTAATTAGCACATTTTTTGAATGTTTGCACTAAAAAACACCATGCATGCATAAATATACCATGGGAATCTTTCAATAACAAGTTGATATTATCATATTATCGCTACACTGACATCATGCTTAAGAATCATGAATATTTATATTGCTGGATTATTTCATACAAAATTTGCACCTTTACTCATGTACAGAAAAATACTCAAAGTGTGACCAGTCAATTCTTAGGACTTTCAACACCCACTTCCAAATGTAAATCGTTCATCAGCATCCGCATCGTTCGTTCAGTAACCTCACACACTTGTGCAGATCCAAATTCTGTTAACTCCTCCGCTCCAGACGAAACGAGACGAACCTCAGGGACAGATCAGGGTGAAAGAGCGAGAGAGAGAGAAAAATCAAATGTTCTCTTTCAAACAAGACAATAAACAGAGGGAATGAGAGCGCTCGGATGTTTCAACACATCTATAAACACACTAGAGACTTCGAATTGACCAAGAATTGGGCAATGCATCAATGGCCGGGAGAGCTGGAAAGGTTGAGAAAGAATTCTGCTGATCTTAGATAAACTTTTCAAGGAGAAGGTTAAGCTTGACCTCACTCACTCGGCCAGTGGATGCACAGAACCCGTCGAATTCGAAAGCACGCCAGATATAATTATGGGAGTTGAGTCAGAGGTGCAGAATTAGGATTCTGCGTGTGTCTGATGGTGCGAGTGTGTGAGAGTTAGTGTGCGTCTGGCTCTGTGATAAGAGCACTTACTCGGATTGACTCAAAGCCTGGGAAAATGAGTGGGCTGGAATGTATGAAGAAACAGCATCTGCGTACACACACACACTTGCCCATATATACAGTCTACTTAGTACATGCAAAGTCTCTCTCTGAAAATTCATGCATGGAAATTCATGTTTTTGTACCCATGAATGTGCTATAAATGAATACAGCAATGGTGCGTGTGGACTGCCGCAGCTCAAACCCCGTCCTCAGAGCGTGGTTGGAGAACTGACGCCAACTTCCTGTGTGATCCCTGTTCTCCATCGTACATATTTGGGGCTGTGTGAGTATGTGAGTAACCGACCCAGGCGTCAGCAAGCTGATTATTTTCACTGACCCGAGTCTGTCTCCTGCAGGGCCTCTGACGGCCTGTGAGAGTGAGAGTGAGAAAGACAGAGAGAGAGAGAGAGAGAGAGATGGTGTGAGCAAAGAGACATGAGAGAGAGACAAAAAAGGATGAAGATCAAGGAGATGCAAAGCTGAATGGAAAGAAGAGAAAAGAAAATGATTAGGAAAAGGGTATTGAAATAAAAAAAGGAAGATATGATGAAGATCCAGAAAGTGTAGTGGTGAAAGAAAATGGAAATAAAAGGAAAAGGAAGATAGAAAAGGTTAAAGATGCAGAACATGTAGAGATGAAAGAAAAGACAAGAAAACAGAAGGAAATTGGAATAAAAAGGAAAAGAAAAAAAAAGAATAGGGAAAGGAAAAAGAAATAGAGGAAGAAACGAAAAGTTAAAATGCATAGGAAAATGAAAGAAAATAAATTTAATAGGAAATGGAAATAAAAGGGAAAAAGGGAAGATCTAAAAGGAGGAAGGTCAAGAAAGTGTCGAGATGGAAAAAGAAGGTAGAAAAGAATGAAGATAAAGAAAGTGTTGATGTGAAAAGAGCAATGCAAGAAAAAGAAAAGGAAAGAAAGAAAGGATGAAAAAGGAAAAAAGTTGCAGTGTCTAAATGAAAGAAAAGGTACAGAAAAAAGAAAAGAAAGGAATGGGGCATGGAAGAAAAATGAAATTGAGTGAAACAGGGAAGGACTTTGCGAGGAAAAGAAAAGAGAAAGGGAATGGAAGTGGAAGTGAAAAAATTAAAATTAAAAAGAAAGAGAAAGAGAAAATGCAAGAAAATGAAGGGGGG
>NW_015505198.1:1297463-1300001 GCF_001515645.1 Sinocyclocheilus grahami | reverse complement strand
CATTTTTGGTTCCCCAAAGAACCTTTCAGTGAACAGTTCTTAACATAACAATTTTTCTTAATATAAAGAACATTTGAATGATCTGAAGAACTTTTCTCAACTTTTGTGGAATTGAAAAATGACATGGGTGTTAAAGATTCTTCATGGAAAAATTGATGCCAATAAAGAACCTTTATTTTTAAGATTGTACTGGCACCTATGTTCCATTAAGAAACTTTAACATACATAGAACCTTTCCATTGCACAAAAGGTTCTTTATACACCCTTAAAAAAATAAAGTTTCTTTATTGGCATCTACGATTCCACAAAGAACCTTTAACATTCATGGAATCTTTACAATGCACAAAAGATTCTATATACTGGAAAAAGGTTCTTTAGATTATAAAATGTTCTTCACACTAAGAAGTCAAATTGGTTCATTTAAGAATGGTTTCAGTTTCTTTGAGGAACCAAAAATGATTCTTCCACACTTTCACATTTTTGGAACTAATAAAGGTTCAAAAGTTTTGCAGTGATGCCATACAACCATTTTTGGCTACCCAAAGAAGCTTTTGTGGAATGGAAAGGTTTCATGGATGCTAAAGGTTGTTCATGGAACCATAGATGCTAAAAATAACCTTTATTTTTAAGAGTGATACATGGTTCCATGAAGACACCTTTGCACAAAAGGTTCTTTATTGGCATCTATGCTTCCATGAAGAACCTTTAACATTCATGGATCTTTCAAGGCACAAAATATTCTATATACTGGAAAAAACTACCCAAAGACATGAAAATGGTTCTTCCACACTTTTAAATTTTTGGAACCAGTAAAGTTCAAGCGCCATAGAACCATTTTTGGCTCCTGAAAGAACCATCAGGTTCCACTATAAAGAACCTTTTGTGGTATGGAAAGATGCCAATAAAGAACCATTATTTGATTGGACAAAAGTTATTTTAGATTATTAAAATGTTCTTTGGGAAACCAGAAGTGACATTCAATGACGTTCACTGTGAAAACCCCCTTTTGGAACTTTCATTTTTAAGAATGTGGATGTAACAAATCAAATTATGTGTCAAAGCAGTTAGAGATGATCTGGCCCGGATCTGGTTGTGATCCAGACTGGACTGTGTGATAAATAATGTACAGTAAGATGACTAATGCTGGTCCAAAATCCAACAGTCTCATTGACCTTTTCCAGGATTCAAGGATGCACAGTTGTGGAAATTGTTGGATTTGGTTACAGTTTGCAAGGTTCTTGCCATCAAATCTATTAAAGATAATCATCTGAGTTTGAAGCATTTAATAAAAAGGATAGCAATACCAGGATAGCAAAATGTGATTTTAAATCATCTCTTTACCTTTAGAAATATAGTTAGTCCTGGATTTTCTTGAAATCAGACTTTCAAAAATCAATATTGAAGAATATCTTTAGAGGCTCTGATTATTATTGTGATCGTAATGAACACTGTAATGTGATCTTGATCTAATCTCTTTGCCCATCTAGTAGATGCATCACCTCACAATGTCGCTTTGTTACCACCGTCCTGACCAACAGTCCCTAACAATAAACTATTCAGCATGAATAATAGCAATTACCTCCAGCTAAGGATCCAGTTATGCTCCATTAAGATGCTTATAAAACCAGACTATAATAGCTTGAGGAAAGCAGCACTGTCATAAACCCGACTCCCCGTTGCTCGTACAAATTGTACACCTCTCCCGGTTATTATCCCTTGGCCATGACAATCCCAAGAATTTTTACTTCCATACGTGATCCTTAGCACTGTTTAGCGCTGGCAATAAAACAAGTCATGCATACAGCCACTGATGAACAGGAACGAATTGCACAGTTTTGGGATCAGTGATGGAATCAGATCCGTACTTTGATACCATACTACTAGATGATTATCATATTCATATTTCATTGTACTCCAGTAATCTCAAAACAACTGGTAATGCCGTCCTGATAGTTTCACATAACATTGGTATCAAGGCTAGTCCTTATTCTGACCAAGAACTGTCTACCAAGGCTGTTACTGACTGACATTTGAAGAGATCGATCACAATTTTTGTTTTGTTTTACTCTTTGGGCGGGGTTATCTGGCAACCACAGGGCGGGAAATTATTATTTGGTTTTATTATATAAAAGTATTGGCATAGCAGTGTTGGTCTGCAACTGGCTGAACTGAAAACATTATTGAAAAAATCTCATAAAAATATCTGGCGTCGCAACAAACGTGCACTATAAACATAATAGTATGAAAAAATAAATAAAAATAATGTATGATGCATTATAAAGCTATTCATAATGTACACTGTAATGCATTATATGTTTTCATTCATTTTAATGCATCATATATAAAGGCTTTAAGTAAAGTTTTACCAAAATGATTCATAAATAACAAAATATAATAAATAAAATAAATATGTATAAAAATAAATAATAATAATAATAATAACAACAATAATAATAAATTAATAAACCATTAAAAAAACAATAATAATAAATGTATATATATATATATATATATATATATATATTTAATAACTAATAG
>NW_015505198.1:1257231-1297453 GCF_001515645.1 Sinocyclocheilus grahami | reverse complement strand
TACACAACTTTAGGTCAGGTCGAGTCATTTTTATTTGCACAGCATTTTTAACAAAACGTGTTGTTTCAAAAAATTGTGCCTTAATGTCTTTAAGCCTCAAAGGAGACTTTAGAAAGAAATTGACAACTTGCTGGATAAAGTGTCACGTTTAATTCACGCTGCAATTTCTGGGTGTTTACTCAGAAATGCACCTGGCACCTTGAGTGACCGGTGAGCAAAACCCTTTTTATCTTAATCTTTACATAGGGTTTTTCTAGATACAAGCCCACTGGTCATTGAAGTTGAAACCATCTTTACAAAGAAAATGTACTTAACAAATTGCACAGTTCATATGAAAAAGTGCACAAATACCTTGGGTAAAACTCAATGCATTAATGGGTTAAAGAAGTGCAACTTTTTTTATAAATAATAAATGTATATATATATATATATATATATATATATATTTAATAACTAATAGTAAAAACAATTTGTGTGTAGACTTTGTGATCAATCCAAAAGTAAAACCTACTGATTATTGGGATCACAATTTCAGCAAATGCAATTCCACTATAGTCTACACTAGTTTCTAGTTTATACTGCATGCTGTAAGCTTTGAGTATCATTATAATAACATATTATATATCAACATAAATATTTGATGTCACTAACCTGAACAACTTTGCCAAATCCAGCTAGACTTTCCTTATACTGCTCATTTTATCAGCCCAGCATCTTATATAACAATAGCTTCCACCTCTCAGTCCTAAAATCTGTGTAGCACCATTTCAGCCAGCTGTTGCCATTTTGTGAATGATATCAAAAAGCCATCAAAAACATTGTATGAACATAGAACATTTATAATATCCAGATTCTTATTTTTTTCTGATTAGCTCACAAATAAGTACTCTGGATCTGTCACACGTGACTATTCACATAGACCCATTTCCAGAGTGACTGTGGGGGGTAAATGTCTTTACGCAGGGCCTGATAGTGACTCAGAATCATCTGACAGCACAGAGCAGTCGTTCAAAGGCGGCTTTGATGGTAAAGCTGCACTCTCTCTTGTTCTCTCCCCCCTCCAAGCACATCTCCTCTGCCCTTTCTGTGACTTCTCCTCACCCCTTCACCCCCAGCACACACGCATTCCACACTGCATGCTGTGAAAAGCAGGCCTGTTGTGTGGCACAGCCCTGGCGGCAGACTCTGTCACGTTTACAAGCCGCTCCGCCGCCCCCCACTGTGAGCCCGTCTCCAAGCCCCTGCTCCCAAATGACCTATAAAACACTTGCCTCTCACACCAACCTGACCTTAACAGCTCACCATGAGCTCTCTAATTGTGCCATTGAGAGCTAAATGTGCTCTTTTGTGATGGTCGGCCATTAGATCATGACGACTAATTGGCTGCCTGTATCTCTTTCCACTGCGCTGGATGCGAAATGGAAAAATGGAATTTACCACGCCAATGTTTTGCGCGGTGTCTGGGGTACATGTGGATGTCGGTGTAATTGCGTTTTTGTTTAATGGATTGCGGATATGTAACTGATGTATCTAGTGATCTACCGAGTGCTTGTGTGGGCTAAGTATACCTTAAAAAACTAAAAGTAAGAGATTACATTGTTAAATTACACCTATCGAAAAGCTATACTATTATGTACACACACAGCGCTGGATAGTAACTGATTACATGTAATCTGGATTACGTAATCAGATTCCACAAATGAAGTACTTATAAGAATATATTACATTTTGAACTACTTGTAATCAGACTCCAGATAATTTTTATTGATTACATGATTTCATATTATTCACACAATAGCAATAACACACAATACCATCAACCCCAGTTTAGGAAACCTTAATTTATAATGTATGTATAATGTTTAGTGCACTTCATGCTGTTAATAAAGTTATGTCAAAAGTAATCAAAAGTAGTCCAATGATATTACCAAAATGTCTAATGTAATCGATTACATTACAAACTACAATTTGTCACAGATTACAATTTGCATATGCTAAATGCATAAATAGGAGTGTAAATATAACCAAAATGATTTGTACAGTTTTGTTGTACATAAATAAATATAGAATGATGTTTTTAAAAAGTCGCTTGCACCAGCATTCTCAGGGGTCAAAGGTCAAATGCTAAGAGCTCACAGAGCTTCCAATAGGCGATCTTCTTAGCCCATGATTTACAGCACGTCAAGACACTTTACACATTCACTAAATAAATGACAGTTGCAGAGCAGTTAGCAAAATAAGATATTCTTCCACTAACAGGAACAGCATATCCATATCACAATAAAAAACAGTTAGTATTTACAATAAAATATTCACTATAAAAGGGCAGAAATTCTAAAGCTGATAGCCTAGCAACCACCCAGAACACTCTAACAACCACCTAGCAACCAACCAGAACACACTATCAACAGCCTAGCAACTACCTAGAACACCCTAGCAACCCCCTGACAATACACTAGAAACCACTCAGACACGCAACAATCACAACAATTTTCTAAAAAATTAAATTAAATTAAAAAAAGCAAAAATGTAGCTTTAAACTTTATACATAAATTGTACATTATAAATTGAAAACAAACAAGTATAAGTGAGGGAAATAATCGTTGAGAGTCACATCATTAAACTAAAAACTAAAAACACAATACTAGGCTACCTTTTTTTACAATAAACTTCAATGATGGTGGATTATCACATCTTGTACATTTTTTAAACGTGAAGTTGGTGTGAAACCAAAACACTAAAATTGGAATCACAATCCTTCTAAGAAACAGTCATTTCAACAGCACTGAGAGAGAAAACACTCAAGTAGCAATTGAGTTCAAGTAGGAAAGAGGTTAAAGCAGGCGGGCCTCTGGATTACAATCTCTGGCTGTGTATTTGCTTCTAAGATAAGAACTGCAAGAATATCATTCCCAGAACTGAGTGAAATAACTTCTTTAGTAATTCGAATGACTTTTGGACGCTGGATGACAAAACTGGAAGAAAAAAAAAAATCCCATACCAGAGTATCTAGAGCAGGGGTGGCGAACTCCGGTCTTGGAGAGCCGCAGCCCTGCAGAGTTCAGCTCCAACCCTAATTAAAACTCACCTGCCTGTAGCTTCCTAATAACCCTTCAGACCTTGAGTAGCTTGTTCAGGTGTGTTTGATTAGGGTTGAAGCAAAACTCTGCAGGGCTGCGGCTCTCCAGGACTGACGTTCGCCAACCCTGATCTAGAGACTTGGGGTTGGACTCTTGACTTGGTCCAAGCAACACACATTTACTTAAAAAAATGCTGGATCACATTTCGTTTTAACACGTTTTTACAACATGGCACATTGTAATCAATCACACGCGATTCTGTTGAGCTTATGAATGCAACAGCCAATCAGAGGTGTTCTGATTAGATCACATTTTGTTTTAAATCGTTTTTACATCATTGTGCATTATAATCAATCACACGCAATTCTGTTGAGTTTAAGAACGCAACATTAGTCATCGCTGAATCACCGGTGTATTGTTCAGTGTGTGCGCTCGTCGATTGAGATCTGCACTCTCGAGAATTCTCTCATCGCAAACAAGAGAGCGCAGATGTATGTACGAAATAGGACATTAATTTCACAATGTAAAGAGCTTCAGGAGTTTTCTGAGAGTGCTTAAACTCGTAATTACGTTAAATACAAATTCAGTTGTATTCACATATTTTATGATAAGGCACCCATATCTGGTATTGCCTGAAAAGCCATGTTTTTGATGGCCGTAGTTAATAGACTACTATTAGACTAATACATTAGCCTACTTTTAGTTGGTTCACCCTCCCCTATGTATAAATATATAAAGCTTTAAATGCTTTGTTTGTAACCAAACAAGCATCCATGCCAAAAAAAAATCAATGGGAATCACATTATTAAAGGGGTCATATGATGCAATTTCAATTTTTCCTTTCTCTTTGGAGTGTTACAAGCTCTTGGTGCACAAAGAAGATCTGTAAAGTTGCAAAGTTAAGTTAAGATAAACAAATAAAAGTTAAGCACGCCTACCTAAAACGGCTCGTTCTAACACGCCCCCACATATCTACATCACGATGTGGGAAGATTTGCATAACGCCGCCCAAATGTTCATGCAAAAAAAGAAGGCGTAACTTTTATTCTCGCTGTAGTATTGTTGCTGCCACCATGTCGTGAAGGCGCTGTGTGTTTCGTTGTGAAAGCGAAACTACTTTGTTTGGCCTTCCAAAAGAGGACGATATACGCTTCGTCATGGCTAGAGCTGATCCATGCTGGTCGTCACATGTGGTTGCCGCAAGCCCGCCGGCCGCTCCTTCGTCGAATCTGCCGCCGTTCCACACTCTAGCCCGCAGGCCTCTGCTCACTCAAGGCTGCCGTGTGTGACACTGTGTTTCGTTGTACAATTCAAACGCGAGTTTTGAGTAGTGTAGAGTAGTGCTTGTTGTTTGTCATTTCTCCGATCACAAATGCAGACATGGTTTTAAGTTTACGCGGCGCGATGCAATGCGTAAAAAGACAGTACAAGTCATTATAATCTGTAATTACGTCCCCACTGGATGCAACAAATGCCTCCTTTATAATGGGTTTTAATGTTTATGTCTCATCGCTCCGGCCGGACACGGCATCACAATATGATAAGGGGCGTAACATTTCCGTCACACGCTTGAGGTATTCGGCCAATCACAATGCACTGGATAGCTGGCCAATCAGAGCACACCTCGCTTTTCAGGCCGATGAGCTTTGTAAAAATCGATGCGTTTCAGAAAGGCGGGGCATAGAGGAGAAACAATAATGTACAGTATGTGGAAAATAATGTGTTTTTTTAACTTTAAACCGCATAAACACATTTCATTACACCAAATACACAAAATAATGTTCTTTTTAGCAACATCATATGACCCCTTTAAAATAAAACCTGAAGATACAATACTAAGGCTAATAATAACAAGGTAATATAACAAGGCTGTTTGACCTTTATACAAATGCACACATAGTAAAAATCATTATAATGTGACTCAGCCACAGTGAGAGCAAAGGGGCACAACGTGACATAAAAATGAAGTGTATAAGAACAAGTAACGGCCATGCAGGCAGAGCTGAAATCGACCGATTCCTTTCATAGTCATCCAGCTCGCAGCGGCTCAGTGTCAGGTCCTCATTCATAATTACAGGCTATTTAGATTTTTAGGTGCAACTTCAGCAAGAACTTGCGCCAAAGCTTTGTTTTGATCTGACTTTGAAAATCCGAGAGAGGCAGAGACAACTTTTCTTTCTCTTCAGTATTTATAAGGTTCCTGCTTTAACTCCAGAAGTTCCACTGAGTTTAAAAACTGAAATGCATCTTGTTCACGTACTGTAGAAATTCAAATGCATATAAATTATGCCTTCAGAGACACATCAATTTATCGTTTTCTCTACAGAATGAGTTATAAAAATGTGCTGTGTCAGTTTATAGCCGTCAGATCAGGGACTTGTTTGGGGCTAGTTTCAGATGACAATGGCAGTGAATTATAGCATCAGCAGGGATGTTACTTCCTTACATTTGTGGTTCTCAACTGGTGGGTCACAATGCTAAATGCAAAAAATAAATAAAATGGAGCTAAAAGTTTATATATTTTGTTGTTGATGTCAAGCATCTAATCAAACTCCACATGAATCTGGTGCAAATTCATCTGTAAATTAGACGAATGATATTGATGCTAACATAGACAGGTTGTGTGACATACTCTTATTCACAAAATATATGAATAAAACTACAGAGCATAACAGAAAATAGAACTCCTAGACCACATGCAAGTTCACTTGCAACAAGAATAAACATGATTTGTGCCACCACACAAATGTGTTATGTATGGTAAAGTATTGGCTGAGATGAATATTATATATTTATATAATAATATATATGTTCGGGAGACAGACACACTCTGTCAGTTTAAATCTAGATTAAAGACCCATCTCTTTAACCTGGTTTACACATAACGCACTAACACATTTCTAATATTCAAATCCATTAAATGATTGTTAGGCTGCATTAATTAGGTCAGCCGGAACCGGGAACACTTCCCATAACAACCGATGTACTTGCTACATCGTAAGAAGAATGGCATCTACGCTAATATTAGTCTGTTTCTTTCTTATTCCGAGGTCACCGTAGCCACCAGATCCAGTCTGTATCCAGATCAGATGGTCACTGCAGACACCCGGATCCCGTACGTATCCAGCCCAGACGGTGGATCAGCACCTAGAGAGGACCTCTACAGCCCTGAATGTCAGCGGAGACCAGGACAACTAGATGAGCCCCAGAGACAGATCCCCAGTGAAGACCTTGTCTCCTAGACGGCCATCGGGACAAGACCACGGAACCAGATGAGTCCTCTGCACAATCTAACTTTGCTGCAGCATGGATCAACCTGCTTGTTCATCTGGCCAGAGGAGAGCTGGCCCCCCGACTGAGCCTGGTTTCTCCCAAGGTTTTTTTCTCCATTCTGTCACAGATGGAGTTTTGGTTCCTCTGGCTTGCTTAGTTGGGGACACTTATTTTTCAGCGATATCGTCGACTTGATTGCACAGATACTATTTAAAGTGAACTGAGCTGGATGATGACATCACTGAATTCAATGATGAACTGCCCTTAACTGAAAACTGAGTGTTTACTATTATCATTATGCATTATTGACACTATTTTTCCTATTTAATACTGTAAAGCTGCTTTGACACAATTTGTATTTTTAAAAGTGCTATATAAATAAAGGTGACTTGACTTGACTTGACCACACAAATGTGTTGTGTATGGTAAAGTTTTGGCTTAGATGAATATTATATATACTGTATGTATATAAAATATTTTTAATAATTATTTAAAACCATTAAAAATATGAACATATATTAAAATTATTATTAAAATTATTAACATATTACTCACAGAAGCCTATATTTCATGAATATTATTCAAAATAATTAAAATATAAAATAAAAATAGGTTAAATATACATAATTATTATATATAAAAATAATATGTATATTTCATAAAAATATGGATAAATATATGTTACATAATATTATATATATATAAAAAATTATTAAAATGTTAGTTAAAATAAAAATGTTATATTGCATAAATTATTATATATTATACACGTACAATAAATAATTTTGGCACTGTCCCACATGGGTCCAATGTGAAATCAGAGTCCTGAAACAAAACCTGTTGAAAAGCACTGTAATCCTAAATTACAATAAATCCTCTGAAGTCATAACAGGAGAGAAGTTGCTATCTCAGATTCCTGGATCGCGTTTAAAAGCTTTCACGGATGGAAATCATTGTCTTTCTGAAAGTGTGTCAATACTTTTATAATACATCTCAAGGTTCTCATACAACACCTGTAATATTCCTTCACATCTGTCAGTACTAGCACAAGTATTCTGGTCAGCGTTCTTAAAATAGATATCACGTTCAATTACAATCAGGTTAAACACTCAAATGTTAGGTAATGTAGGAGGTCACGCTCGCTTTAAACTGGTTATCGCAACTATAATAGAGAGACTTTTAAACATTACTGGATGCCCACTTGTCCTAGTAAGCAGCGTTGAGGCTGGATGAGAACTATTGTATGAAGATTAATGGAAACCAGATGTTGCGCTTGTGTCCTCAGAATGAATGGCTCTATTGGGAAAGCAGGCAGAGTCTCATGGGACATTTCATGCAGCGGCTCAGACGATTGGTTCGCATTGAAACAACAAGGCCAGGGTAAACTCTGATTTGAAGGAAGGTATTGTGTGTGTGTGTGTATTTTGGGGGGAGAACTTAGTCTTGGACGGCGGAGCCTAAAATAAATCGTTAGGGCTAAAGGAGGAGCTTAGCTCATCCTCTAAGGAAAACAGAAACTTTCGCAAATGACTGACATGCATGATGACTGTGGCGCCAGGCAAGTGCAGACTGCTGCCCACTTTCTGAGGCTTCATGGGAAACGGGGAATATCAGGGGAGCCAAACTGTTTTTGCACTGATGTCACAGAGCGCTGCAGCATAATTTGCCTTTTTCAGCACATTGTTCTAAAACTCACTTTCTGCATCAATGTGCCTGAATTCACTGTTACCGCACTGCGGCGAAAGACCTGCTTTTACTGGCCAAGAGCTGCAGTGAGAGAACACAACATCTGAGGATATAAACACCACACAATCCTGCCTAACTAAATCAATGCAAAATTATTAGTACTGGATTAAAAACTTTGAAAACCTAACAAAAGACTTAAGTAAAGCAAGTCCAAGTACTAAAATGACTAAAACGAAAACTGAAATAACAAATTATAACTTAATAGAAATATAAAAAACTAATAAAAATGACAAAAGTTCACACCAAAATTACTGCAAATTAAACTAAAATTCAAATAAAAGTGAATTTTTCAAAATATTAATAAATACTATAATAATTTATAAATAATACCAAAATAAAAGGTGAAATGGTCAGACAAAATACCATTATGATGTCATAAAATCATTCACTAAACACTGTCATGACATAAATGTAGGTTTTCTGGTTGGAATAAGTTATGACATCAAATATGTAATTCAAATTCAAACAGTTTTTAAAACTAGATCAAAGTTTGTAAACAAACTTTGATGTTGGCTTGAGAAAGTCTAGTTTAAAGGTTTAAAATGAGTATAAAATGATGGATGGATGGATGGATGGATAATTGGGATTTTGAATACTATATCTATTGGCAACATAATTAAAATGGACTAAACTTCTTTGTTTTGTCTACAAATGTACATTTATATATTTACTTTCTAAACAGGATTCAAAGATGATTAAATACATTCAAATACACTTTCATTTACACTGATGAAGGTAGCATATATAAAAATATGTTGCATTACAAAACTAAAAAAACTTTTAGACAGTGAATAGTAAATTTCTCTGAAAACTGTCCAATAAGTACAAGCTATATGGAAAGAAATTATACAAAATACCAGACATATAGGTCAATACCATTAATAAATCAGACTAGAGAAAGACTATAAGGTCACAGCATAACTGGGTTTGGAGCCACTTGGCTCTCTTTACAAATGAGGTGTGGGGCCGTCCAGACACAGGAAACTGACCCAGACCCAAAATGTGCCCTCAGACATGACTGATGCACTCACTCCTCCTAATCTGACCTCTTGCAAGTTTTTTCAGTCTAAAAAGACGAACAAAAATATTGTGTCCACAAGGAGAGATTCTAGTCTGGCCATAGTTTATATAGCACATAAAAAATGTGACATTATTAGAGCAGGTTGTGTGCAATGTTGTTTCAATATATACAGTGGCCATAAACAGTGTTTGGACATTTCAGTCACAGTTAAAAATCTACGAACAAATGAAAGCTTAATTCAACCACAGAATGAAAATGTAAAAAGGTAATTGCGACCTTTTATCTCATCATTTTAATTTGCGAGTACAAGTACTTTTCAAGCAAAACATGTTACAAAAGACATTTTAAGTTATAAAACAACATAAACTGTATAAAATGAAAGTCAAAATACCAGACATATAGGTCAATACCATTAATAAATCAGACTAGAGAAAGACTATAAGGTCACAGCATAACTGGGTTTGGAGCCACTTGGCTCTCTTTACAAATGAGGTGTGGGGCCGTCCAGACACAGGAAACTGACCCAGACCCAAAATGTGCCCTCAGACATGACTGATGCACTCACTCCTCCTAATCTGACCTCTTGCAAGTTTTTTCAGTCTAAAAAGACGAACAAAAATATTGTGTCCACAAGGAGAGATTCTAGTCTGGCCATAGTTTATATAGCACATAAAAAATGTGACATTATTAGAGCAGGTTGTGTGCAATGTTGTTTCAATATATACAGTGGCCATAAACAGTGTTTGGACATTTCAGTCACAGTTAAAAATCTACGAACAAATGAAAGCTTAATTCAACCACAGAATGAAAATGTAAAAAGGTAATTGCGAATGAATGAGCAGAATGAGCATCGTCAGAATGAGCATCCAAACAGCTGATAAAAACATCACAATAATCCACACTACTCCAGTCCATCAATTAATGTCTTGTGAAGTGAAAGGATGTGTGTTTACAACAAACATCAAACCATTGCTTCCATCAAAAATATGAGTCCTCTATAATACTGCTTTCTCCAGTGAAAAAGCAGTCTCGTGTGAATTAGGAGAGAAACATGAACAGATCAAGCACCATTTACATGCAAAAACAGTTGTAAACAAATACGTCTTTGTATTTTGATGTGAGAGGACAACAGGTGATGTACATTTCACAGGAGGAAGAATAATTAGGGTTCCTGGACTTGTATTTCGGCCAGAAGAGACATTTTAAAGGTAAAGTGCCTTGATGAATTTGTTTCTTACAAACACACAGCTTTTCGCATAACAAGACATTAACTGATGGACTGGAGTGGTGTGGATTACTGATGTTTTTATCAGCTGTTTGGACTCTCATTCTGACGGCACCCATTCACTGCAGAGGATCCACTGGTGAGCAACATTTCTCCAAATCTGTTCTGATGAAGAAACAAACTCATCGACATCTTGGATGCCCTAAGGGGTGAGCAAATGTTCATCTTGAGAGAACTATTTCTTCAATGTGATGCACTACACCTGTGTGATACATTCACTAAATCACCAAAACACCAGCTGATTAAAAGACACTGAGAAAAATGATGATGAAAAGCGTGGAGAAAAGCTCTTTGTATAAGAGAAACAAAAAAAAACATCCAGCATTCAGAGAGGAATTATTCATTTTATTTTCGGCTAATCTTGTTGCGCAATCATCCTACATTCTGACAGTTGGCTTTCTGACTCGGCATTCGCACTAATCTGTTATTCAGAAGAGTTACAATTACACCCCATTGATTAGAAAGATCCGACGCTCGGAGCGCCTCTTCCTAACGCCACGTCCTGTGCCTGTCCGAGCCCCGCGAGCACAAAAGCTGCGGTCTAAATCGAGCTGCGGCTCCCGGAGCAACAATAGCTGGAAAGAAGGAGTGTGACGGAGCTTTTCCTCTGACAGAGGTACAGACGGCCCTGTTTTGTAAGCACTTCCATCCTGTGAAAGTCCCTCGGAACAGAGAAAGACCTCCACCTGCCATGAAAGTCAAAGGCGCTCGGGGCCGACCACCTTTCCAGGAAGGGACACTGATATAATTCGGCAAAAGACAAGGTGCAGATCTGATCCGGGATCAGTGGTGGAGGGGAACGGAGGCACACAACGCCCTCTCTTTAGGTACAGTCTCGGAGCCCGGGGCCCCTCCTCCTGTTCGACTGGCGCCAGTACTCAATGGGCCCTGCACTTTGATTATTTGTGTTAACAGTTAATTTAGCACCACAGACACATGTGCCAAAGCTGCCTTCACTTCCTCATGCATCACTAACAAATGTGACTTTTATGAGTTCTTTTGCACAAAACCAGACACCCCCCTCACCTCCCGCTTGCTGGCGTCGCTCATAACCCTCTGTCGACCGACAACTGCCTTTAACGCACATACACAAACACACAGACTCAGTGCTAATCGCTTCCACATCTTGTGTGAGGAGATATTTCTGGCTCCTCTGTTCCCAGTGTTTGCATTATCAGGGATACATTTCATGTCAGAGCGGAGCTTGGTTAGGAGAGCAAGAAACTTTCTTATGCCTTTAATCCATGTTTGCTTCCATGCGAGAGTAAAGAAACACTACAAACGTTTGCTTGGCATGCTCGAGTTTAGCATCAGTGTGGCTTTTTGTTATCTTTTGGCTGTTGACTCTGGAATAACTGGTTTACATATCATATTTTTACATTTTCAGAAGAAACAATGATGCTAGGGTGTTGCTATGCAATTATTGATGTAGTTTTGACTTAAAAGTCAAAGGGTTTTCTCTACTGTGTGACTGCTCCTGTAATAAGACTTTCAGTTTGTGGTTTAAACAATTGTTTTGGTTGGCACAAGGTTTTGTTTCTTTTGGAGGGGGGGGGGTATTATTTATTATTATTATTATTATTTTCTTTTTTAATATATATTTTCGGGGTCAATAATTGTTCCAGTCATCTTGGATCCCTGCCTATCTTCTTTCTCTCTACATATGTTAAAATGTACAACAGTTTATATATATATATATATAAATGTAAACACTAAAATACTAACTGGAAATACTAACAGTAAAAACTAACTGGAAAAAATTTAAAAATAAATAAATAAATAAAATGAACAAAAAATAAACTGATGTAAAAATAAATTAAACCTAAATAGTAATATAACAAACACTAATAAAAATGACAACACATCACAAAATGACTAAAAATTTAACTAAATTCAATTAATATTATTAATAAATATTATTCATATCAATTCATAAAAATTATAATAGTATATAAACAATACTAAAATAACACTGGCCTCAAGTCTCTGTGATATTCTGGTCCCTAGATTTGTTATCACTTTAAAAAGGTAATTAACACAAAAATTGAATACTTAATAATAATAATAATTCCATTTTAGAACGTCAAATCATAATCAGATATAATTTACAATTCAATTAATTTTTCAAATAAAATGCAAAATTATGAAATATAATTATAATATTAATTGATAGTATATATTACATGATAAAATATTTAAAACTACATCTTAATACTGCTGACAATGTGTCTTGAATATTAAATCTAAAAACAGTGGTCCTGTTGAACAAACAGTACAGAGCTGAACTAGCAACAACAAGGTTACTGGTTCGATTATCAGGTAAAATATTCTACCTGATTATTTTGCCAGCAATTGTTTTTATCCAAATATATATGTACGGCCCTGAATGCAATTTAGGTCAGTTTGGATAAAAGTGTTTGCTAAATGCATAAAATTGAACAATAATAATAAAATCTATATAAATGCAGAGAGGGAACATATCTCATTCATAAAATGGCTGATTATAATCATGCATATAAAATTATTCATTCTTGGTGAAGGGTGAAAAGTGGTGTATAGGTCACCCATCATGAATTCAGTTGATATACTCGCCTTATATACACCTTCTAATGGAATAAGTCAGCAAAGCGAGAGGTAAAGCGAGCACAATCTGCATGGACACGTCTGGATGACGCTGTAGTTGGACATTGACAGTGCTGAGAAAGACCTAACTGGCCGCACACATGAGCTCATGCCAGAGCTATGCTGCGTCTCAAGGCCACAGGAGCCTCTGAAACATCCTGACTCCACTCACGCTCCGTCTCTCATCTGAGCCGCGACTAGCTCATCCAAAACCTCAGAGAAAACACCACTGCGGCCGCTTTTCTACTTTTCAAAACTGACATGCTTGCATCAGTCTTTCGAGAGTAAACAGACAGATGAACGATGAATGAAATCTAATACTGTTAATGATACATACAATCAAGATGCACCAATAAAAAACACAAATTTGATGACTTGCCATCATTCGAAGGCCCCATTAGAAAGATTCACCTGTTGTGGATGTTTATGGGGCATAGCTTCCAATCAACCTTTACAAATTCAAGCAAATGGCTGGAATTCACTAAACAACTTTTTTTTTTTTCAGATTTTTGCCCCAATCTACAGTTTAGAAGGGTCAGCGATAGTTGCTGAAAGACAGAGTTAGTTGGCAGATCGTGTGCTGCTGTAGTTGACCAATTTTTCATAAGAATGACGTACACAGACTCCAATTTTTTAATTACAGACTATGATTCCATGCAGTCAGAGGACATCAAACATTTTTGATATTTTGAGTCACTTTTAGAACACATATTGGTTTAAAGGGTTAGTACACCCAAAAATGAAAAACCCTCGTGTTGTTCGAAACCCGTAAGACCTTCGTTCATCTTCGGGAAACAATTTAAGATATTTTTTATGAAATATGAGGGCTCTCTGACCCTCCCATAGACAGCAAGGTAACTACCACGTTCAAGGTCCAGAAACGTACCAAGATGATCGACAAAGTAGTCCGTGTGATGTCAGTGACGTGAGCGTGTGGCGGTGTCATGGTACTGTCGTGAACGCGCGTCCAAAAATGATGCAGTAGAGACGAAAATGTGGAATAAAGTCATTATTTTTGTTTTCTTTGCACAAAAAAGTATTCTTGTAGCTTCGTAACTTTACAGTTGAACCACTGATGTCACACAATCTACTTTGTTGATCATCTTGGTACTTTTCTGGACCTTGAACGTGGTAGTTACCTTGCTGTCTATGGGAGGGTCAGAGAGCCCTCAGATTTCATCAAAAATATCTTAAATTGTGTTCCGAAGATGAACGAAGGTCTTACGGGTTTGGAACAACACAAGGGTGAGTAATTAATGACAGAATTTTCATTTTTGGGTGAACTAACCCTTTAAGGTAGCATGGAATGCAATTCAAAATTGAATTTAAATAAGTAGAATTCACATGAACTGAACTTTAAATAAATGGGTATATTATTTAACAACGAAAAGAACGTTCATCAAACAAACTTCAAATTATGGCATGCCTGAATGTGTAAATAAGTTTAAAAAGTTTGAAGGTTTTGTAGGCCAAATTTGACATACGGACAGATGAAGTGTCACCTACAGAAATATCTAAAAATCTTTCAATGTATTGACAAAGCTGAAAGAGCCCTTCATTTTTCAGAATGCCATTACCTGTTGAATTTCTTTGAATTGTAATTCAGTAAAATCCATCAGAAACACCAAGGTCACAGTTTTGATTCCTAGAATACAAACTTGAATACAATGTCAGTCTCTTTGGATAAAAGCATTTGCCAAATGCATAAATGTATAAAATGATATTAAACTGGGTAAGGAAAAATCTCTTCTAAACTATTGCTTCACAAAAATGACTGTAGAAGGAAATGGCAATGCCAATGTTTGCCATACAATGTAAATCATTTTTTGAAGTTGTAAATAAAACAAAGATTATTGGAATACAATTTCAAAATAAAAATTTTGCGAATTTCGCGTAAAAGTTGTTTCAAAGCCAATTTCGTTTTCAATGTAACACCCCTTTTGTTGTGATACTTAAAATGCAATATATCCGACATTGTTACGAATGTTGGTCTGACTCACTTCATAACACAACAAAGCACAAACTAGAGTCTTTTTGGGCTTTGTAAGCAAACAACACAACAAGACTGAAGTTAAGAAGGTTCTAGCCTCTTAAAGGAAGTGGAATGCATTCAGTGAATCACTAATGCTCAACTCATGTAAAGGGATATAGTCAGTATCAGGGCTTCACAGGTTGGCAGGTTCATGTCCCTTATTCTCACTGCCTCCTCTTTCCTTCCCGGTATTGTCCTACATCCTGTGGACTACTTCTGCAGCCTGTGCCACAACAGCACCATCAGGGACCAACTGTCTTTACAGCCAGTCTGTCACCACAACATTTGTCCGCTAGCTCGACCTCTGCAGGTTTACGGCTGTTCCACTGAAGCCCGTGAAGAACGGCCTGTTCTTCACCGGAAGTCCCATTCTAGACTCCAATGCGGTTGATTGGGAATCCCTTGGAACACAAAAAAACACCACCACCATTGAGGTGTAATATTTAAGGTTCATTTATAACTACAAGCAGGTAAATTTACGTTCCAATCATCAATTTTGCAAAAACATCGTTAGGCGCCAATTATAATGAAATGCAAGTTGCCAGAAGGTGCACTATAGCAAGTATCAATGCAAACTTTTTCTGCGACTACACTCTTAAAAATAAAGGTGCTTCAAAAGGTTCTTCAAGCGATGCCATAGAAGAACCCTTTTTGGTTCCACAAAGAACCATTCAGTCAAAGGTTCTTTAAAGAACCATCTCTTTCTTACCTTTTTGTAATCTGAAGAACCTTCTTTCACCACAAAGCTCGCAAATTAAAACCTTTTGAGAAACAGAAAGTTTCTTCAGATGTTAAAGGTTCTTTATGGAACCATTTAGACAAAAAGGTTCTTCTATGGCATCGTGAAGCACCTTTATTTTTAAGAGTGTACTGGCATGATGCAGTTTGAAGGGAATCTTATTGTGCAATAGAATTAAAAAGTTATAGGTCACTTGTAAATAAAAATTCTGGGTAACACTTTATTTTATGGTGTCCTTGTTAGACGTTACATGCACTTACTAAAGTAAAAGCAATAAATTGTGCATAATTACATGCAACTAACCCTCATCCTAACCTTAACCATACGGTTAGTACAAGTAGTTAATTCATATTACTCAATACTTATAGGGATAGTTCACCCAAAAATGAAAATTCTGTCATTAATTACTCACCCTCATGTCATTCCAAACCCGTAAGACCAGTCACACGGATACGTTGTTTTTGTTCAAATCAAAGCACAAACAACGTAGAAAACGTATCCGTGTGGTGCGGCTGACACAAAACAACATACGCTGTTTGCATTCAGTGGATACTCTCCAAAATGGCGCTAGGGTGACGAATTGTTGAATAGTCGTTATTTTTTTTCTTTTGCGCACAAAAAGTATTCTCGTAGCGTCGTAAATTTACGGTTGAACCCCTGATGTCACATGGATTATTTTACCGATCTCCTTGCTACGTTTCTAAACGTTGATTGTGGTCGTACCCTTGCTGTCTGTGGAGGGTCAGAGAGCTGTCAGAATGCATCAAAAATATCTTAATTTGTGTTCCGAAGATGAACGGAGTTCTTACGGGTTTGGAACGACACGAGGGCGAGTAATTAATGACAGAATTTTCATTTTTGGGTGAACTAACCTTTTAAATTACATGTAGTTGCTTAATTATGTATAATCACACAGTAACAAAGATTTTTTTATCTATACACAAAGAAATTGGTTTAGAAACAATTTTCACTTATAATAACAGGTTAAATCAACATGAACTTTTGATGTAGAAAGACTAAAATAGATTTCTTTGAAATAGTTTTCTTGTTTATCATATACAACTTTGATCATTTTTTACAATAAAAGTCAATGTTGTTTGGTTCCCAATGTTCTTTAAAATGTCTTATTTTGGAACAACATGAAGGTGATTAAATGATGACCAAATATTCATTCTTGGGTGAATTATCACTTTGAAGTTAATTCAAATATTTAACTAGTTAGCTGAATAAAAAACATATTCTGTTTAATGGCACATTCAATTCTTCAAAATATCTTGAGGTCGAATGTTGTTTGGTTCCCAATGCTCTTAAAAAGATCTACATTTGTGTTCCGCCACAACAAAGTCAGCCATACAAGTCTGGAACAACATCAGGGTGAGTAAATTATTGCCTAATTTTCATTTTTGGTGAACTGTACCTTTAAAGTTTGTTCAAATATTTAGTTAGTTACCTTGAATAAACACTTATTCAATGGTAGAGTCACATTATTCAAAATATCCTGGGGTCCAGTGTTTTTAGTTTCCCAGTGTTCTTCAACATATCTTCTGTGTTCCACTACAAGTCGGTCATACAGGTTTGAAATGACATGATGGAGATTAAACCATGACAGAAAAAGTACATTCAGGCCATGCACACTACATAGTTATCCTGATGACTTTTATGACTTGCGACAGCACGTTTCTGCAGTCTTGCTTTTGACAAAAGCACAGCACAACGTCATTTGATGGCTCAGTCTTGCTTTGAGTTTTATCAAAAGCATTTCGAATTGACTTGCTGTGCTGGTCCATTTGTCTGTCACGCCTCACAAAAAGCAAACTGCTGATATCGACACCAAAATGTTTCATATAGCCTACTAATAGCGAACATTACCAAGAGATTTACTGACTCTCTCGCTTTAAAAGGCCCTGTGTAAAATAAGGTCAAACAAACTGTAAGTAGCCGAGTCTGATTCGACATACACAGCTCCAGAAAATATATGGCACCAGATTTGAGGTTTCAAAAGAGACGTTAACAGCAATTCTACTGGCGACAAGTGCTATTACTGATGGCACCAGCGCAGGAGACGGATTACAGCCTGCAGGGCCAGTGAGAGTGACGCTTTGCGGCCGTACATCTGGGATTGTGTTTAAGTCTGCTTAAACACAGTGCGCAAGAAGCAAAAACTCTTTTAATTCAAGAGCAATTAAGTGGATCAGAGCCCCGTCCCACTTTCCTTGCTTCCCCTTCTCTCCCTCACTCCGTTTTCACCCTTCTTTTATTAGCTATTTCCTCCCTTCCAGCAGCGCCATGAACGCTCACTTTTCCCCCCCCAAAAAAAAAGAGCACACTTTCTAACACTTACATTACATAAACACACACAGACAAACACACAGGAAGACCACCGGGACGAGGAGGGACCGAGGCTGGTCTCCCCAGCAGAACTGAAGCACTCTGAGCCGGCTGTGTTGCTCCATTTATGGGCGGTAATTAAAAACATCCAGTGGTAATTTAATAGCGCTCACAAGTCAGAGACACAAAGTCTGCTGGCTTTGCCCTGAGAATAAATAACTTGGAATGGGATCCGTATACAGCTTATTTGTTCTTCTCCTTTCCCCTCAGCATGAATATATATTTTCTTTCCTTGTTGCATTTACTGACAAAGACAAACATCAGGATGAAAAACTTTTGGGCAACACTTCCTAATAACTTTATAATAACTAAGCATTAAGACATCATGCAATGTTAGCAGACTAATTAATTCACATCAAGATGGTTTGAATTGTACAAACGCATTTGAAAATACACAAGTATATTAATTTGTATATATAAATTTTTGTAATAAAAAACATTAAATAATGCATGTATGTATAAATAAATATTTACAATTACAATTACACATTTTTTTCTATCCGCATTACCAATATGGACTAACTATCTATCTATCTATCTATCTGCATTACATACATACATACATACATATATTTATATATATGTATGTTAGTGCTGTCAAATGATTAAATAATAAAAAGATTTGTTTACATAATACGTGTGTATATTTATTATGTATATATAAATACACACACATGCATGTATATATTTAAGAAAAATATGTTATATTTCTGTATTAAATATATTTATATATAATATAAATTATACAAGTATACACTGAACAAAATTATAAACGCAACACTTTTGTTTTTGCCCCCATTTTTCATGAGCTGAACTCAAAGATCTAAGACTTTTTCTATGTACACAAAAGGCCTATTTCTCTCAAATATTGTTCACAAATCTGTCTAAATCTGTGTTAGTGAGCACTTCTCCTTTGCCGAGATAATCCATCCACCTCACAGGTGTGGCATATCAAGATGCTGATTAGACAGCATGATTATTGCACAGGTGTGCCTTAGGCTGGCCACAATAAAAGGCCACTCTAAAATGTGCAGTTTTAAATGTGCAGCACTAACACAGATTTATAGATATTTGAGAGAAATAGGCCATTTGTGTACATAGAAAAAGTCTTAGCAACACTTTTGTTTTTGCCCCCATTTTTCATGAGCTGAACTCAAAGATCTAAGACTTTTTCTATGTACACAAAAGGCCTATTTCTCTCAAATATTGTTCACAAATCTGTCTAAATCTGTGTTAGTGAGCACTTCTCCTTTGCCGAGATAATCCATCCACCTCACAGGTGTGGCATATCAAGATGCTGATTAGACAGCATGATTATTGCACAGGTGTGCCTTAGGCTGGCCACAATAAAAGGCCACTCTAAAATGTGCAGTTTTAAATGTGCAGCACTAACACAGATTTATAGATATTTGAGAGAAATAGGCCATTTGTGTACATAGAAAAAGTCTTAGATCTTTGAGTTCAGCTCATGAAAAATGGGGGCAAAAACAAAAGTGTTGCGTTTATAATTTATTCAGTGTAAATATATACATGTAAATTCATGTTAATATTTTCAAAATATATCCTGTATGTGTGTGTGTTTATATATACATAATAAAGTTCACACATATATTACACAAACAAAAACTTTTATTTTGGATGCGATTAATCGTTTGACAGCACTAATATATATATATATACATACACACACACACACACACACACACTATCTATCTACTATCTATCTATAAAACTCCTTATATTCAGGTGTGCAGAATTATTAGGCAGGTTTTCTTTTACTGATAAAATGAGCCAAAAAAGAGGTTTAACTCAGACTGAGATGTCAAAAATGATTCAATCTCCATGAGAAATATTCAAAACTAATGCAATACAGAAATTACAAAGTTAAGACATGACCACTGGTCAGCAAAATGCTCAAAAATGCTCCACCTGTTTTTTCTGACCTCGCTGACCCAGTGAGCATTTTGCTGTCCAGTGGTCACGTCTTAACTTTGCAATTTCTGTATTGCATTAGTTTTGAATATTTCTCTTATCACTTATAAATGATTAAATACAAAATGAATAGTAGTTATTAAGATCAATGTGGTTTGGAATTGGTAAAAATGTGCTTGGAAAAAATATCTAATCAGATTATAAACGTGCCTTATAATTATGCACGCGGTGTACCTAAAATATTTTGCACATTACTTAATAGACATAATAAAAGTTACTTAATTAATTACTTTTCACAATATATTGCTTCGAAGCAAATTCACAAAAATCTTTAAATGTTGTGATAAGTTATGATATGCTTAAAAATGTATTAAATATTTTACATACAACAAAATGTGTTTGTTTTCTGACTTACTGAAAGTTATTATAAGCATTGTTCTGTCCCAAACTATACAAACACATTTAATATTTTTTAATCCATCAATTTGAACAATGCTACCAGCTTTAGACTGCACTGCTTTATTGTTCTTATATAAGCATCACGCCTGCAGCATCATATTGATTACATTGTGACGTCACAGTCTTGATCTCATGGTTTACTTTGCAGCTCGGCAGAGCATTGAGTAAACATACATCAGACTGTCTCCAGCAGATATTTACAACTGCATCTCATCAGTCAGGAGTGAGAACAGGCAAAAACCACACATGATTTCAATCTGCCAGAGGTTCTCACACTCACAAAAGAGCAGACATGCATATTAGCGAGTCTGAGCAAACTTTTGATACTGTACAAGTCCTCTTGCTGTCGGTTGGGCACTGAACAATGCTTCATAACAATTTTCATTCAGCTATTAAGGAAGATATGTAGTTCATGCATATTCAGAGATGAACATATAAAGTGGTGTCCAAAAGTCTGAGACCACAATGAAAAGCTACATTTTAGGATTTAATTTTAACACAGAAAAGATGTCAATCAAATGTAATAAAAATCAGAATAATAAATTAAATAATGATTTCACTGCAGTGGTTTAAAAAAAATTGACCCTAAGTTTCTTTACATTTCTAACCGTTTCAAAGGTCTTTAACTAACAATCTGTTGAAATGCAGTAATATAACGCAACAATAACGCATTATGTATTGTATACCATGCACTAAACTACAAAAAAGTACCATGATATTATCATGTTTTTAGACATGGACCATGGTAATCTTTAAAGTATAGTGTAAATACCACTGAAAATATTCCAAAATATTACATTTTTTACATTTAAAAGCAATTCTGTCACACTAGTTTTCAAGACTGCTTGCACCAATAAAAAAATGAATTATTCAGGCACATGACTTCTTGGTCCCACTTGCCATGCAAGCTTAATGACAGAGCAATTCAGTTAACATCTGACAGACATAAGGTTCTTTCTTAAATAAGGGACTTTTCCTCTCTCAGTAGCGGTTCATTCAGGATGAAAGGTCCCCTTGGACAGAGACAAACCGCTTACAAGTGTCGAGGATAATGCTCCAATTATACACAGCCTGAGACACAAAGACACCATAACATGGCCAAGAGCGACTGCTCTGGTTCCCGCTCTGTCGTCGGCTTTCCCTTTGGCAAGGTCAATAAAGCATGTCTTTTTTAGAAACATAAAAATAATGCATTGCTCCAGCACTGGGCCACAGATGCAAAGTCATGGCAGTGCGCTCTAGTGATCACAGAAGACACTGCATGCACAGAAGCTCCTTGAATGAACCTCATGGCTGTGCATATAGCGCCTCCTTGTGACATACTTCAAAAGTCAAAGCTCAGGTTTGATCATTGTAATTCCTGCAGGGTTTTGCACTGAGCAAGGTTATGATGTGACAGTTTTTCTCAACCTTGGTCTATGCAGGAATGGATCAAAGAACACAAACGTGTTTCGTTGATCTTGAAAGGCAGATCAATAATACGCGTGATTAAAATGCACCAGCAGCTTTCCCAAAACACATCATTCACATCTGAAAGAGAATTTAAGCATAACGCCCAGGCATTGCATTACACTCTCTCTAGATGTTATTTTTAGGGCTGAAACATCTATAATAGCATTCATTAAACTTTCATCATCAACCACAGGGGTACACAGCACAAAAGAAGATATTTTGAAGAATGTTGGTAACCAAACAGTTGACGGCAGCCATTGGCTTTCATAGTATTGCTTTCCATACTAAGGAAGTGAATGGGTACCGTCAACTGTTTGATTACTAACATTCTTCAAAATATTTCCTTTTCTGCATTGTTCCAAACCTGTACGAGAAAGAAACAGGTTTCGAACAACTTAAGGGAGAGCAAAAGATGACAGAATTTTCAGTTTTGGGTGAACTATCCCTTTAAGTCACATTTAAACATCATGTTGTTTTGCAGTCATTTTGACCTTAAAAACATTTTCTTTTTCTCCAAAATGCTAGTTCAAGTTGTCACATCTGATTAAAACTTTGCTCACATAGGGTATTTTTTTGTGATACTAACATTCTTCAAAATATTTCCTTTTCTGCATTGTTCCAAACCTGTACGAGAAAGAAACAGGTTTCGAACAACTTAAGGGAGAGCAAAAGATGACAGAATTTTCAGTTTTGGGTGAAAGGGTGACCCTTTAAGTCACATTTAAACATCATGTTGTTTTGCAGTCATTTTGACCTTAAAAACATTTTCTTTTTCTCCAAAATGCTAGTTCAAGTTGTCACATCTGATTAAAACTTTGCTCACATAAGGTTTTTTTTTTTTTTTAATTCTTGTGGTGTTCCTAGTCCAAAATGACCGACCTACAAAAATTGCTTATACATTTTTATGCTGTATTATTACCAAATATTGGATTCAATCTTTTTATTAACATATTTTCTTTCAATTAGCACAGGTTTTGCATTTCTTTTTTTTTGGATCTGACTGATCGTAGGCCCCATTGATCTGATCACCAAAGATGTACAGCACAGCACTAGGGTTAAAAGTGTCTGGGGGGGGGGGGGGGGGGGGCGTCGCAGAGAAGAAAATATCAAGGTTATTGTTGACCAGAACAGCGCGCGTGTTTGTGTGCGTTTGGCCCGTCGTTCGCCTCTCTTCTCGTCTTTCTATATTTTCTGTTTAAACGCGTTAAATGCGCTCTCTGTGTGTTTATGTGATGCAATTATGACACTAACACGTAGCACGACACGATGCTGCAGGAGTTCATTCCAGCGCTAAGCGCGCAAGGAGGACAAGGCGGGGGGGGTGGGGGGGGGGGGGGGGGGGGGGGGGGGGGGGGGGGGGGTCATTGCAATGTAGAAAACTTTAAAACAAGTGACATCTGTGCTCAAATGCTGTAGAAGCTTTTGAGTCACTTTTGACAGCCAGAAAGTGTCTAAATTAGTTAAAGGTGTTCATTTCGAACACTTTCATTTTGAAGTTTTTGAACTTCCTTTTCATTACGTTTTCAGTGAACCAGTTGGAATGTATCCAATTCATTTTTTATGTGGTTTAAGTGTCCAAATACTATGGTGGCATGTTTTCAGGCTTGTGATTTTAGTAAAAAAAAGAAATACAACCTGTGGCTGAGCTTCTCAATAAACAACAATTTATGTGAAATGTATTTGAAATATCTTAGGTTCTACCATTTCCAGCTAAATCTGTAGAACAGAGCATCTTGGCTCTACAAGTCCCCTTCGTGGAAACAAAATCAATGTCTAATAGACAGGGAATATAAAACGGATGAGACAATGTTTCCACTGACAGACAGGTCTCTTCTGTCATGTCCAATGATGGACCAAAGGCCTAAAACCACGAGGATGAGACAGCAGGACTTACGTAACGTGATGCATTTCCCAGTGAAACAAAATCACTTTCCAGAACATTCTCGTTCACCATTCCTGGCTGATTGGAATGATCTTCCCGCTCCTATCCGGAATGCTGAATCCCTGACCATTTTTAAGCGACAGCTGAAAACTCATCTCTTTCCACGCTACTTGACTTCATCCTAAATTTAAAAAAATAAAAAAACTTTGTCTTTCTCTTTATTTATTCCTTCCCTTTCTAGCTTGTACTTATTTGAACAAATGCCTGAAACTTGGTATTACGAGCACTTCTTTAAGCACCTCTTTAATAAGAATCGTTTTATGTATTCCCCAATTGTAAGTCACAACTGAAAATATTTTTTTTAGTCCACCAAAAAACTACAAATTCTGTAATCATTCACTCACCCTCATTGTTCAAACCCATAAGACTTTATATACTCTACAGTTTAAGTCCAAAACTTAGAAGACGCAAAAAAAAGTCATAAAGAGATGTGTACAGATCACTTTGTATGATGAACAGATTTAATTTAGGCTTTTTAATTTAGGGTTAACCAAAGTCTTATGGGTTTGAAATGACATGAGGGTAAATGAGTAAACATTTATTTTTGGGTTAACTATCCCTTTAAGAAATAAAAAGGGTTCATTTTGTTGACTTAAAACAAGATATTTTCATTTCACATAATCAGTCGACCACAAATAGGTCCCAAATGTAGTTAGACGTACATTTAACTAGCCAACTAAAAACACACACACACAAACACTGCAAGAGATGTGCACAAAATGCACCAACAACTTGTCACTGCTGTGTTACCCTGAAAGATACACCCGTGTACTTCATCTAATATACAATACTAATATACAATTAGATAAAGTACTTTATACTAATATTCAATATTAGTGCCTTAAAAGTACATACTAATATGGTTAGATAAGGCATAAATGCATACTTCTGAGGGCACTGCTGCAACAAGCTAAATCTGGCGTAGTTGACTGCTTTTTTTTTATATTAATTCCATAAATACTCCAAGCAGCCCTTTAAAAAAAATATCCAGAGTAAGAACCAAGTGTGTTCCACAATGTTTGTTTTATTATTCTGAACATAGCCCCGGTGTCACAAATTCAACTTAACTTGATTATATGTCTTTAAAAAAAGAAAAAAAAATGAACAGGGAGGAGAAAAAAAAAAGGTTTCTTAGATGCATTACAGGGTGATTCATCTGTGGCTCTGAAAATGTCAAGACCGTGAGAAAACTGCCACTACATATATTAATTTGCACAATAACTGCCTATTAGTTTTCGCTAATGAAGACTTCAATAAAAAGGTAAAAGCCAACCAAAGCATAAATGAAGAACAGCACAACAAACCCCCACCATTCACTGGAATTACAATTTAATTCAATGATTAACTTCGTTAGAGTACCTAAGGATAATAACAGTGGTTCTAATGTTATAATTACTGAAGTACTAGTCGGTGGCGTAATGAAAGCTACATAACAGCATGCCGTCGCATAAAGCACTGTGGTTAAGCAAGAGCAAGTGTACAGCAAATCCTTACCATTGACACAATCGGTGATTCCTACTGAAAACACCCTACCTCAAACTCACTTTCAAGCGATTTTCACAGTACAACAGTGTGGAAAATGTTCAAACGCATCAGATAAACGTATGTAATGAGCTATTTAAATGTTACGGATCACAACACACACTTATGTTCAGTTACATCGCGGTGATATGAGATCAATGTGAGCATTTAAAATAAGAAACATAAATTAAAATAAGGCTGTGTCATTCAAACGATGCAAAACAGCGAGTCGGACGCTCTCTGAATCCCGTCCCTGAATGGCAAGGGTTTGCCGTTTTATTCGTACAGTAACATCTCTGCGGCGTGTGATGGACTCGTATACAAACAGGGTCTGACAGCAGGTTGGAGAGTCATATTTTAATGCACCCGACAGATCCTTGCGCACGGTTTGATTTCAGAACAGAACAGAGCATCTGTTTACAACGCGCTGAAACACACTGCGATCGTGTCAAATACAGACATTAAAAATAAAAACGAAACAGAAGAGAAAGTTCAGAACCGCTCCCACCCCTTTTGCGATACTACTAGTAGACTACAGGCACACTTTTAGGACCCTTAACGTTATTGTCAGTGAGGGGTTCAGATACACACAAAAAAAAGTTCAGTTAACTTACAATTTACTCAGCTGCTTTTTACATTTCTTTTTTTTTTTTTCTCTTTTTTTTTAATAAGCATGCCGTTATATATGCATCCTTTTTTAGTTTTGGTGTCCTGTTACTTTAACTTAAAATGAACAGATCTGTATAAACCTCACCTAGCATGCCTTCTTTGCTGACTGAATTCAGTTCATCATCATAAAGCTCGTGGTTGATGCAAATGTTACTGGAAGAGAGAGATTTGTGCACTCGTAACTTTAAAACAGGATTGAACATGGTGCCACACAATATAGGTGTTTTCTTTCCTTTGTTTCTCAAGCTAAACTATTAGAAATGTCCAATCGTGCTCCCGCAGAGGAGACTGTTTGAGTGTGGAGTGAGCAATATTTGTTTGGTTTTTCTTTTTCTGATGATTTACAAGACATTTCTAAGAGAGTAAGGTTTAAGACAGAGGGTCATAACAATCATTTACAATTAATTGCTGTATGTCTGTCCTTCCGGTGGTTGAGGAAGCTTCATATTCTCTTTGGACATCATAAGACGCCTTAGCTCTTGAAGAACGACTTTAATGCTATAGGAGTTCTGCCATTTTGCTAGAATTGGTATGCTACGTGCATCCACCTGAAACAAAAGAAGAAACAGAAAGAAAGGGAGGGGATATGCAGAAATGAGTTACATGATTTCAGTTACAGCCGCACATGTCATTAAACACTGCAAGAGTCCATCTGAATTGCACTAAATTAAATAAAGAATACGCAGGATTTATTCAAGAAATGGTTTGGCGTTTACACAAGCTAAACTCTGTCAACAGCATTTGTGATAGAATTTCAATTCATTCCTCAGTTATTAAAATCAAAGGGAAAAAAATGGTGGTTATAGTAACTCACACTCACAGACGGTGTATACAGACATTAAAATACATAGTTTTAACCCTCATGCTGTATGTTGAAAATTTGTAATCACATAATCAAAAGTTAATTTGGCTAAAAAAACAGTCCCACCCCAGCTAAAAAATACCAGTTTCACATTTCTGTTTTCAGACTAGCTTGGTTGAAGGGTTAGTTCACACAAAAAACGAAAATTAGGCTGCGCTTTACTCACCCCCGAGGCATCCTAGGTGTATATGACTTTCTTCTTTCAGACGAATCCAGTCGGAGTTATATTAAAAATGGTCTTTGATCTTTCAAGCTGTTTCACTGGCACTCAGCAGGTGTTGCATGCTACAGTCCAGAAGTAGTTCAATAAAAAGCGCCCATCCATAAAAACGAAATGTCTCACACGGCTCCAGGGGGTGAACAAAGGCCTTCTGTAGCGAATCGATGCGTTTTTGTAAGAAAAATATCCATATTCAAAACGTAATAATCACTTTAATGTAGCTTGCGCCAACAGTCGTACACAGAAGCAGTTCCGGGCGGATGACGTATCAGTTCAGCATTGCGCATGCGCCGGTTAGTCTCGTGAAAACCAACGTTTGTTAACAGGATCAAAGGAAGCAAAGTTTCCTTACTTTAGCAAAGGAAAACCAGTCTCCTCTTGGCTTATATCGAAACCCTCCGACATTCTTTTTTACCAATCCTCGTTTTGTACTTCTAATTAGTGACTGTTGTTTTGTTTTGATCTCTCCGCTGCGTTTCCGCGTGCGTCACTTTTGAGCGGCGCATTCGCAAAGCCGACCTCATACGTCATCCTCCCGGAACTGCTTCTGTTAACAACAGTGAGCACAAGCTAGATTCAAGTGATTATTACGTTTTGAATATAGATATTTTCTTACAAAAACGCACCGATTCGCTACAGAAGGCCTTTGTTCACCCCCCGGAGCCGTGTGAGACACTTTTTTTTATGGATGGGTGATTTTTATTTAAGTTCTTTTGGACTGCTGTATGCAACACCCGCTGAGTGCCATGAAACAGCTTGAAAGATCAAAGACCATTTTTAATATAACTCCGACTGGATTCATCTGAAAAAAGAAAGTCATATACACCTAGGATGCCTCGGGGGTGAGTAAAACGCAGACTAATTTTTTGGTGAAATAACCCTTTAACTCACAAAGGCACTGTTTTACTGCAAATGTGATTTTTGCATAAAAACTGAGGGCTGAGTCAAAACAATTTTCTGTGCTAATCAAATTATGCCACAAATGCTGTTGAAACAGCTAAACTCGAACCTGGAACTTGTCAATGAGATTTTCTCATACCAACATACCAACTAGCTAAAAAGCACAAAAACAGTAAAAGCTTAAACTAGAAGTCAATTAAAGTGGGCGCAAAGAATATTCCACTTAGCAAAAACATATCACAAAAATGTCCTGTGGTATCAGTATGACTGCTGTATAAAAATGTATCAAATAGACCTCAATTTCCAGATGAGCCAGGTGATTGGGCTTTATAATCATTACTGTAGAGTTAAGGGTAAGATGTGTCATTTAATCTTGTGACAAGAAACTCAATCTTTATTTGTGCACAGGGTGACAATCTTCCGTCTGAACATGGGGTAAGATGTGTCACTGCACCATATTTTTGAGAAGTCATATTACAAAAGCTTCCTTCTCATTTTAGTTGAAGGCAGACATGCTTATGCATAATTAGCTGTATCACCTTTACTTGACAAAGTCAATTTGATATTAAATTTAAGACACAACTTATCATATTTCCCCCTATTTGCTTCAACAAATTAGCTTGTAAAATGTCTAGGATTTAGTTCATCTTAAACCAGTATACTTCTACTAAGCAAACAGCACAAAGACTTGGATTCTAAATCCAACAGACTATTTCGACCAACCATTAAGAAAAACAGACACAAATGAAAATTCAACAATATAACAACCCTCTGTGGAGTAATAAAGCGTTTCATTTACTATGGCTCCTTTTCTATTTTGTATCCAGCTGAATCTCATTAGACGTGTTTGAGATTCATTATTGGTTCTGCTTAGGCACAGTGAAAAACGTCCCTCCTCTGCAGCACTGATGTGACTCGAGTGCCTCTGTTCTGCATCGCTATGAAAAACTGCAACGTCACACATTTCTAACAGTTTGCAGCTAAATGATCTCAAACACAGCTGACGATACTCTTAAAATAACAATCAAAATAGTCATTTATAAAGATGATTCAACTTACCATCCCATTGGAATTATTTATTCCATTCATGCTAATTTTTGTTACAAATCTAACAGTCGGTGGTACTTCGGGATATTTAGGTCCGCACTCCACTTTCAGGCTGTATATCCTGTTTTCGTAATTAGTCTGAGAAATGAGGAAAAAGTCAAAGGTTAAAGCCGAAATGCCAAGTGGAACATGAAAGTGAGAGGATAATGAACACATCAATTCATCAAAGAGAACAGACCCACACATCTTAAAAAAAAAACATCACACCTCACATGCTGATACAATATTTTCATCCTTAGTATTCTATACGATAACAGCACACAATAATAGACTACAGATGGAAACACAGCATCACACTTAACTCAGAGTTTTATGATGGTACATTTGAGATGTTTTAAGACCTTTTTAAGACCAAGTAAAGAAAATGTACAGAATAAATTGAACTGGAACAAAATACGTCAATATATTCTCAAAATGCAAATGTCTTGGGAGCACAAAATGAGAAAGTTTAAAAATATAACTTCCAACAGATCTCCATTACTTTTGAATTCATTTTAGAAACTAATAGCTTAAGGCTTGAATACCTCTGTTCCCAACAACTAAAATATGGAAATAACCATAATTTTTACTGCACCTGCAAAAATGTGATATTCTTCCTCAGTAGCTCTCAGTATGTTGTTTTCGATTACAAATATCTAAAGTTTCTTAAATCAAAAAACATTGTCTCAAGAAGCAAAGCAATATGCCTTAAGATAAGAAGTCATTTTCTGAGAAACAAGATCAAAATGAAGTGAATTTGAATAAAACAAGAACTAATATCAGCCAATGGACTCATAAACGCAAAATGAAAACAAGTTTTTATGCTCTAAATCAAATCAAAGTTTATTTATAGAGCACTTTTTTAAAACAACAATTGTTCACCAAAGTGCTGTACAAGCATAATCAAAATAAAACAATTTTACACACAGCAGATATTAACACTAACAAAATACATAAAACAGCTCTCATACGGAGTTAAATGCCAGAGTATAAAAATAAGTTTTAAGACTGGCTCCTTCGACATTATTTTTGTTCAATTTCTCAGAAAACAAGACTTCATATTATTTTGCATCTCAAGCAAATGCAAGACGATTTAAGGATATTTAGATATTTCTATTATATTTGTATTTTTGCAGCGAATGCAACATTAAATGCTAGAAATGTATGAATTTATGCCTTTCACCTCAAAATTAAGACCTTTTTAAGGCCTTAATTTATGGAAGGGCAAATTAAGACCTGCAAAAACCCTGCACTTTTTTCTTTAAATGATGACAGGTAAAAGAGAAAGGAATTCACTAATATTATCTATACACACTTATCTTGTAATTTCAGGCTAGCTGAATATTTTGAATGCTAAAGAACCACTTCTATTTAGCAAATTACTAGGTTAAAAGCTCCCTGAAAAACAAACAAACTAAAAGGTAGAATTATCTTACTTCGCCTGTAGAACAGCACTATTATTATGGAGATTCTTACTAAGAAAAAATGTAAAGGTCATTTTTCACCCTGAATTCAAAATAAGAAAGTTAATCATTTACATTAAAAAGTAAGTACATTTTAGGACCATTCATATTATTTGCATATTCGTACCAATTCAGAATTTTGTTGCACCCAAAATTTACTGCAGTGTGAAAAAAAAAAAAAATCTCATTCTCATCCTGCCTTCTGTTTTATTACAAACAGTAATAATTAAATTCATAATGAAAGGGCTTAATTGTCATGACAATGAGTTCATTGCAAACGCTCATAAAAATAGGCTTCATTATCTTTATGCAAAACATAATTTCAATCATTCTGGGGGTGAAATATGACCTAGGTTTCATGGCAGGTTTCAGTTTACCCATTAAGCAAATCTATCCTAAAGACCTTTGAGTGATTCATATTTCCAGACCAATAAAGAATCAGTTGCCAACTTGAACAAATACATAAATCACTGAAGGACATTTCTGCTGCATTATTGCTTTCATAGCATGCACCTTTATCTTTAATCTACACCACCAGCGGTCATGCGTCACGCTGGATGGCATGATGAAGGCATGTTGTTTACTGGTGCCCAAGGCTTCCAGTCACGCTATCAAAATAGCTGAAATGCAACAACAAAATCTTGATTTCTTAACACGTTAATGTGATACTTTCTTCAGATGAGTCATCAGTGTTGTCACTTAACTGCTACATTAAACTGAATAAACAGCAAACATACTCGTGCAGGTCCGATGATCATGCCTGTCCACCGTGTGAGAGTCATATCCTCGTCATCCTCCAGACCCCAGCTCACCGTCCCATCACCGACACCCTTCTGTCCTTCCTCAAGCTCTTCCAACAAACGAAAATTACGAGGGACTTTAACTCCTGCAAGAATCCAAAAACAACTCCTGAACATGTTTCTGTAAACCTTTGTTTGCGGCTGGTTAGTTTGACATGTTGGAAATTATTTAAGATGAAGCATAATCATTTTTCAAGACTCTTGTATAATTATTATACATGCAGTTTTTATGAGTTCATACTAATTGAGTGACTTCATGGAATATTTATATTCTTAAAAATGTATTTGTCACACCACAAGACTACATAAGTGAACAGCAAAAGGAATAAAAGTTGATTAAAAACGAATGGGAAACCTAAAATATATATATTTACTTATGTATTTAGGATTCAATTTATGTAAAAGGTTTTCATGGGTTCATTCTACATCATTCAGGGAATTCATATTTAATATTTCACAAAGAACGAGTTTGTATATATGATCACAAACATTTCAGAGTTGCGTACTTCATTTAACATGAAACTAACATCTGTTTCCTTTTTTGTGGATGTGGATGGTACAATTTAAATGCTTATTTTAAACGTTATCTCATATGAAACCAACAAAAGCTTCTCTTTATTGCAAATGTGAAAAAACTCTTATTTAACGTACAATTTAAATGAGTAATTTAATTTAAATACTCAACCAAGACAAAAATGAGAATGTAGGAACCTGTAAGATTTAAACACACAAAATCTGTGCGGTTTCAAATGTGAAACGTTAGTAATCTGTGCATTTCTACACTGAGTATCACCTAGTGTTTTCATAGATGCTCCAGTGTTGAAAAAGTGGAGGGACAAGATTCGCAAGTTCAGGTGAGCGTCTGAAGGAAAGACTGATCACTCATTTGTGAATGATTCAGGAAATGACACCCATGTTGCTCTATCAGTGTTTCTCACTTCCTCAAAATCTCAAGACGAACACGACATACACAATCGTGCCTGAACAACTCAATATATTTCTGTCTGATAAAATATCGGCTGATGCATCTGACCTTACGTAAACATTTAAGAGAATATGCAAACACACACACTCCTAAATTTCATATATCTGATTCTAGATAAGCAAATGTCCAAATTAGCCTGTGCAAATGTAATGATCTGTGAGTTTTAACATGTTAAAAACACAAGATGAGCTGTTCTGTACATATGCAGCCTATAAACTCTAAATGTTATTTGATCTGAACATAGGCTACATGATCTTACACTGCAGTAAATTGCATTAAACAATTAATTAAACAACTAAAAATTGAAAAAGTCTCTTTTAGTGTATATGTATAAATCAACACTCTAAACGTTATGTATTCTGTTAAGAAATGGCTTTGCACTTAAATGAGTGTTGTTATGCAACTATACATCTATATTACACAATCACAACGCACTTCTCCAAAGACTTATCTTTAAATAGTTTCAATGACTCTATGAGGGAGTAATAGCCTGCTCAGGTGCCGTTATGACAGACAAACAGCAGTTAAAGGCCCGTTTGTCATGACACTGGACGGATCCAGCAGCAGCACGCGCGTCGATGCTCCGCCTCGCCTCATATTTGCACCGATACACCCGCCCAACTGCAATATACAGCATTTAATCTATGCCTTACTACTATAGAAGTCCATAATTATATCTGAAGCGCGTCTATAATATTGATTAGCTGATAATACAAAATAAATATGTTATTTTTAAACTAAAGGTCTATCTGAGGGCCGTTAGCTCGATGCTAACACACACACACAGTTCAAACTGCACACAGATCTGTTAGGTGAAGTAAATTAAAGAGTTTGATAACGGTAAACCTGTCGGATAATCTTTATCGGGTCGTGAGGCACGGGCTCAGCGCTTCTGTTGTTAAATTACGGCCGCGGAGGACCGCGAGGATTGAGGAGATTGTGAGACAAACCTGAGGAGGCCGCCATCTTCTTCTGCACGAATCCAAAAGCGTACGAAAGCGTGACGTCACGCGTCATGTGACTAATGCCCGTGCTGTAGGAAGCGAGGGAGGGGCGTGGCTCCACTGCAAAATTATTCATATATAATGTTACACTTGAGCTTGACAATACGTTTTTGTTGTTGTTTTTTTTACAATATCACATTTAAGGACGTGTTAAATTATATCGTTCCACTAGTACACCTTGAGGATGTTGTCATGTTTTCAGGTGATGCAGTTAAAATATTGTTTTAATTGGTAATTTTATATATTTGTCCTCAATTTCGCTTTTCAGCCCTCTGTAATATACTTACATTTATGACATTATCCTTCAATAAGGGACTTTTTCCGTGAGAAAACAGACATCAGAGAGCACTGAATGCAAGTGGGTTTACTAGGGTTTCTCAGTCGACATTCCTAAAATGACATTACATAAAAAAAGTTTTCCATTTTCTCTCCTATTCTGTTTTCTTTCCCATTGTGTAATTATTCCATTTATAATAAATCAGAAGCTCTAGTTCCTGTGTGAGAATACATTGCCATCTTGTGTTTTTATATCCATTTGTCCCATTTGGGTTTGTATTGTTGTTCTTGCACCTTGTTGAAGATTCTTTGAGGTTTTAACCAGCACCATGTGATTGATTCGGTTCAGTGAATAGATGCTTTCCACATTTGATTATGTAAATAACAGCTATAAACCACCAAAGTCTTCTCTTGAACAACAAAATGCATTTATTGCAGCCAGAAATTGTCCATACATATCACTATTAACAATAATTGCTCTATAGAAACAGAGAATAGGATAAAGCAAGTAACAAAAGGGAGGAAGCAGCAGTCAGGCGCAGCGCGCGTTCACAGAAGCCGAACAGTCTTTCCAGTGACGGTCAGATAATCTTCATCAGCAAGTGCTCTGAGAGCCTCTTCGAACATGTCCTTTGTGATGGCCTGAAATGGGAGGAAAATGTTTAAGTTAAGATTTTCCTTGGGCTTCAGGCTTGCATATATAGTGTGTGTCTATGCATTATTAAAATAATTACAGGAAGGCATACCGCTTCTGACTGGCCACGAAGATCATCAAACAGCTGCTGGTACTTCATAGCTGGTGTTTTGCCCTTTGATTGGATGAGTTTCTTCAGAGCCTGAGCCACTTCCTCCTTACGCTTGCGTGCTGTAGCACTCATCCCTGTCCAGAAACAACCAATCAAAACCAGCAGACTCTCTTCAAGTTGCATATAACATCCACAGGTACTAGTCAAGGCATAATAAAGGGATAAGTTGGGAAACTTTAATTACATTGATTTATTCCTACTTTATTAATTAAAAATATTTTAAATTGTTCTTTTATTGAGACATAGCAGTGGTCTGCACAAGCATTCATATCTTTACAGAAACAACCAATTAAAACCATGACAGCAAATCTGCATACAACATTAACAGTTACTAGTTAAGGATAATTGATGAAATGCCTGTGCAAAGAAAACACCGCCACACGCTCGCATCACGGTACTGTCGTGAACGCGCATCCAGAAGTGACACAGAGATGAAAATGTGGAATAAAGTCGTTATTTTTGTTTTCTTGCGCAAAAAAAGTGTTCTCATAGCTTCGTAACTTTACAGTTGAACCACTGATGTCACACGGACTACTTTGTCAACCATCTTGGTACTTCTCTGGACTTTGAACGTGGTAGTTACCTTGCTGTCTATGGGAGGGTCAGAGAGCCCTCAGATTTCATCAAAAATATCTTAATTTGTGTTCTGAAGATGAACGGAGGTCTTACGGGTTTGGAACAACACGAGGGCGAGTAATTAATGACAGGGTGAACTAACCCTCTAAGACTGGTTTTGTGGTCCAGGGTCACATTTATTAGTAATCTTAATAATTTAACATTAATACCTTTCTTTCCAGTTATAAACAAGACCATGTGACTCGACCTGGCCAGTACTAAGTTTATTACTACATCTCTGAACTAGTGCTGTCAAACGATTAAATCGCATGCAAAATAAAAGTTTTTCCCTTACATAATAAATATACACAGTACACACACATACGTATATATATATATATATAAAAATACAAACACATGCATGTTTATATATTTATAATATATATACACATGTAAATATTTTCAAAATATATACTGTGTGTGTATTTATATATACACATAATAAATATACACAGTACACACACATTATGTAAACAAAAACCTTTATTTTGGATGCGATTAATTGCTTGACAGCACTACTCTAAACTCTACCTGTGGTGAGGATGGAGATATCCACGAAGCCTGTCCTGGGATCAGTTGCGGACTGTTTCAGGGCTTCTCTGTGCAGTCTCTTGGCTTCCTCCACATCGATGGACTCGACTTTGCTTGAGAAACGTACTTTAGCGTGAGCTTCAGCCAGTCTGATGAGAGACTCCAGCTGACGGGGGTACGCAGACACCATCCCTCTGCCGCTGCCGATCTTACGCATATCTACATAGGATATATATATATATATATATATAAAAATACAAACACATGCATGTTTATATATTTATAATAAATATATATACACATGTAAATATTTTCAAAATATATACTGTGTGTGTATTTATATATACACATAATAAATATACACAGTACACACACATTATGTAAACAAAAACCTTTATTTTGGATGCGATTAATTGCTTGACAGCACTACTCTAAACTCTACCTGTGGTGAGGATGGAGATATCCACGAAGCCTGTCCTGGGATCAGTTGCGGACTGTTTCAGGGCTTCTCTGTGCAGTCTCTTGGCTTCCTCCACATCGATGGACTCGACTTTGCTTGAGAAACGTACTTTAGCGTGAGCTTCAGCCAGTCTGATGAGAGACTCCAGCTGACGGGGGTACGCAGACACCATCCCTCTGCCGCTGCCGATCTTACGCATATCTACATAGGCCTGCAAGGGTCAAAATTACAATTCATTTAATATCGTCAACATGCATTATATATATCATACTACAGTACTACAGGTACATTGATCTATATTGTTTCTATACCTCAATAAGGGCCTGACTAGCTTCCTCACTGAGTCTGGGATGCACAGACGTGCGAGCGAAAGCGATGTAGTCTTTCAACACAGCCATATCCAGATGCTCCTCTTCAATCTGCTCTTCACTCTGATAATACAGAGCCACGAGGTGATGCGCGAGACGCCGGTCATACGCCTCATCCTGAGGGTCCAGCATCAGGAAGATCAAATCAAACCTAAGAACCAAAGATTTTATTAGTTGACTAATAATAAAGAGAAATGTTCAACAAAAAAAGCTATAATAAAGTATTTTAACATTTGGATGTTAACATTTAAAACAGATTGAGATCATTAAAGTCAAAATTTATGCCATTTACCATCTATAATAAATGTCTCTAGGGTTACTTGTACAATTCGCCAATTGTAAAAAAAATGTTTTTTTAAATAGTACATTTTCTCTTCCGAGAGGACTTTACTGCGAACGCTACAAAATAAATTGGATTCAATTGATCAAAAGTGACAGTAAAAGACATTTATAATGTATATATATATATACACACACACACATTTCATTTCAATTTTAAAGTTTTAGTAATTTTGTGGTGTTTGTCACTTATGCTTTTAAATAATGTCAATATTTTATTTATTTTTTACTATATTAAAGTTCACTAAATTACATGAGAAGTTGTGTTTTTGCAACTAGCTTGGCAAGTGTTTATTTATTTCAGTTACCATTTATTTTAAGTAACAAAAATGTTTTCTTACGGTTTAAGTTAACTATAATACACTTTTGAAGAGTAGTGTAGCTCACTTTTTACAATCAACTATAATCCTGATGGATAAATCGTTCTCGTGGAAATTATCCACTCAAAATTCAGTTTCTCTCAAAAATACATCACATTATGGATGTTAAGTGTGTTGTAAATCCTGTGTCATGTTGTGTTCTTACCTGGACAGAAGCGTGTGAGGCAGCTGGATGTTTTCTATAGTGGTCTTCTTGGGGTTCCACTGAGACTCCACCGGATTGGCTGCAGCGAGAACGGAGGTCCGAGCATTAAGCTGGCAAATGATTCCAGCCTATGACACACAAAAACTGCATTAATTACCTGTCGTGATAATCAATCGTCACAGTGATCATTCACGCATCACTCTCACCTTAGCAATAGAGAGCGTTTGCTGCTCCATGACCTCATGCAGCACAGACCGCGTGCTGTCGCTCATCTTATCGAACTCGTCGATGCAGCAGATGCCGTTGTCGCTGAGCACGAGCGCTCCCGTCTGCAGAACCAGCTGTCGGGTTTCCGGGTCCTTCATCACGTAGGCTGTGAGACCCACAGCACTGGATCCTTTCCCAGACGTGTACTGCCCACGAGGAACCAGGTTATACACGTATTGCAGCAGCTGGGATTTACTGGTACCCGGATCACCACAAAGCAGGATGTTGATCTCTGCGCGGAAGTTTCCACGGCCCGTCTGAGTGAAATCCTTACGGGTCCCGCCAAATAACTGCAGCAGGATGCCCTGGGGAAAAAAAGCCTACTATTAACTCACATCCTGAGAAACATTTGAATTGCATCTGTTCGAAGGAAAAACACGAGGCCGTCTTAAGCAGCACCAATTAAAACTCACTTTCTTGATGTCCTCGTGTTCATAGATGCTGGGCGCCAGCGCGGAGGACAAGCGATCATAGACGTCCGGTTTGGCCGCTAGTTCTTTGAGCATTGCAACCCGTTCTTTGGTGAAGAGTTTCTGCTCGCCGTCCTCATCCAGTCCGTGAAGACGCTTCTCATCCGTCTTCCGGAAGTGGATGACGTCGATGTGGGTCTTGTACACAGACTTCACCTGGCTCAACAACAACAACAAACATTATTTAAAATAATCTTATAATATTCTATTATTTATAATAGAAAAACACAAATGTTATGAAATCTGAACATTAATTTTTAAGTTGATGTAATAAACGGTTTTCAGTTAGGAGTTTCTCTACAGAAAAGTACTCTTTATTAAAAGAATTCAAGTACAATAACATCAAAACACTCCAATATTTAATGTTTCTGAAAGTCTGTTAAACTATCCCTGCTCCATAACTTTGAGGAAGCTACAATACAGGCATTGTTCATAAAGTAAAGAAAGAGGAAGGACCAAACAGGATTAGCCATTATATAAAACCACATAACAAAGCTTCAATGACAACAGGTCGTACCAGTGATGTTTACTCTGTCTCCAGGTTGCACTTTGTCAACTAGGTCATTGTGTGCATAGACGACAGTGGTGTGTGGCGTCTGACCCGCAGGCATATCCTCTGGAGATTCCTGGAGCTTTATCTGTCAGGACAAAAGATATTGAAAAGAAAAAGATCTCACTTTTTGTTAGGGTAGAGCGCACTAGTAAACAAATGCAACCCAAAAAAAATTTAAATAAATCTCTTTACAAAAACCATGCAAATTTAATTAATTTTTTTTAAATAAATAAAATATATTAAAAAAGAACAAATATAATAACGCACAAAAAATAAATATAACCCACCATTTGTTTGTCAGAGAAGGCGGAGCGGTTATGCACCAGCGCCATGCTGTGGGTGGTGTTGCAGTTGCGGCAGACAGCAGGTTCAGCGATGCGGCCGCGGTCCACCTCCACACGCGTGTTAAACGCACACACCTGACAGCGGAAGAACGCCTCCTGCATCTCAGGAATCAGCTGAGAGGTGCGGATCACCATCCCACTGATAGTGATGAGCTGGTCAATATCTGAAAGAGACGATAATGTGACGGCTGCAGACATTTCTCAATAAACAGTGCGCGATCATGATGCACTGGGTCTCTTACCTTCAGGGTTGAGCGCACGCATGTTTCTGGTTTTCAGGGCGCTGTAGGGACGCACTTGAATCTGATGCTCCAAAATGGAGTCTGGGAACCGATCGAAGAAGAGCTCATTGACGGCCATATCGAAAGTGGGGATGACTTCCTGCGAGGAGAAGGGTGAAAGACTTTCAATAACAAGTTAAAGTGACAATACAATAAAGTTTATGTTTTTGAAAGAAAAAGCTCAACGAGGCTGCATTTATTTGATTTTTTAAAAAATACAGTAAAAACTGAAATATTATCAATTTAAAATAAACAATTTTTATTTGAATGTGTTATTCCTGTGATGCAAAGCTGATTTTTTTTAGCATCATTACTCATCTTCAGTGCCACATTGATTTGATGCACAATGTTGAAAACTGAATTTTTTTTTTTTTAAGAAATCTTTGATGAATAGAAATTTCGAAAGAACAGAATTTTTGTAACATTATAAACGTCTTTACATTTTTTTTTTAATACTATACTGAATAAAAGTTTATATTATTTAAAAACAAAAATAACTTCTTGATGTTTATTTTTTTTTTTTACTAGGCTTGTCACTCTCACCTGTGGATAACAGATCAGCTGACGGTAGAGATCAGCATCAAATGTCTGAATATGACTACAGTTCACATTCAGTACCGGTTCTCCAACAACACTGATCTGAAACACACACACACAAAGCAGCAATATTATTACACAAGAACTGGATATTAAGGATTCTGCATGACTGAACATGTGCAATCATTGTTTATGCCTTTCTAGTCAGTACTGCACTTCTCACCTCATCCAGTTTCTGCATATAAAGAGGCTCATTCAGATCCAGACCAGCGTTCTCCTCCTCTCTGGAGTTGGGGTCTGTGAATTGCTGAAGGAAACGCTGCACAAAAAAAAAAAAAAAAAACCAACCCAAAATTTAAACCAAATATA
>NW_015505198.1:1243374-1256388 GCF_001515645.1 Sinocyclocheilus grahami | reverse complement strand
CAAAAAAAAAAAAAAAAAAAAAGACCACCACAGATTTTAAACCAATGATCATTTTGTCATGGAAGAAAAGCTTTTTGCCAGTCAGCTGTGGATGAGACCGCAATCACACCTGAAACTTCTCCTTGCAGGTTCCCACATTGACATCAGTCCCCCAGATCACCAGTCTCTGTCCTGCACCCTGCTCGCTGCCGGCCACTGCGTCTCCAGACGGCTGAAAGTCAAAATATTGTATTCATTTTTATTATTAATAAGTTATTTATTCAACGTAATAATTATTAATTAAATTCTACCATATTTTTTAAAGGGGTCATTTGATGCGATTTAAATGTGGGAAGATTTGCATAACGCCGCCCAAATGTTCACGCAAAGAAAGAAGGCGTAACTTTTATTCTCGCTGTTGTATTGCTGCCGCCGCCGCCATGTCGTGAAGGCGCTGTGTGTTTCGTTGTGAAAGCGAAACTACTTTGTTTGGTCTTCCAAAAGAGGACGATATCTGCTTCGTCATGCCTGGAGCTGATCTGTGCTGGTCGTCACATGTGGTTTCCGCAAGCCTCCTTTGTCGAATCCGCTGGCCCGCCGTACTCAAGCCCGCCGCCTCCGCTCACTCTAGCCGTTCCTCACTCTAGCCGCCGGCCTCTGCTCACTGTAGACCACCGTGTGTGACGCCGTGTTTCGTTGTGAAAGCGAAACTACTTTGTTTGGTCTTTCCAAAGAGGACGATATCTGCTTCGTCATGCCTGGAGCTGATCTGTGCTGGTCGTCACATGTGGTTTCCGCAAGCCTCCTTTGTCGAATCCGCTGGCCGCGCCGTACTCAAGCCCGCCGCCTCCGCTCACTCTAGCCGTTCCTCACTCTAGCCGCCGGCCTCTGCTCACTGTAGACCACCGTGTGTGACGCCGTGTTTCGTTGTGTAAGCGAAACTACTTTGTTTGGCCTTCCAAAAATGGTCACGACTAGAAATCAGTGGTTAAGTTGTATTTACAACACTGTTCCAGAACACTTCAACCCAAATATTCAGATGTGTGCAGCACATTTTATGGAGGACTGTTTCCTGATCCTGGTAGAGTAGACTACAATGCCGGCTGTTCTGACTCACAGATTGTAAACGTTTTTTATATTTATACATTTATATATAATATTTTTTGAGCAGTGTAGAGTAGGGCTTGTTTGTCATTTCTCCGATCACAAATGCAGACATGGTTTTATGTTTACGCGGCGCGACGCAAAAAAAGACAGTATAAGTCATTATAATGCTTAATTATGTCCCCACTGGATGTAACGAATGCCTCGTTTATAATGTCTTTTCATGTTTTTGAATCATCGCTCCAGCCTGACAGGGCATCATCACAGTATGGTGAGGGGCGTAACATTTCCGTCACACGCTTGAGGTATTCGGCCAATCACAATGCACTGGATAGCTGGCCAATCACAGCACACCTCGCTTTTCAGACCGATGAGCTTTGTAAAAATCGACACGTTTCAGAAAGGCGGGGCATAGAGGAGAAACAATAATGTACAGTATGTGGAAAATAATGTGTTTTTTGAACCTTAAAACGCATAAACATTTCATTACACCAAATACTGTTCTTTTTAGCAACATCATATGACCCCTTTAATAGATTGAATTAGCTTAAATCTTTAAATTTTCAGTTTTCATTTAAATATTTAAAATTTTAGTAATTATGCGTTTTATTGGTTTTTGTTTTTTCAAACATTACTATTTAGGTATAATTTATTTCCGTTATAGTTTGCTTTCAATTTATATGAAATTGCTTTTATATTTCCAGCTTTCATTTAATTTTATGTTTTTGTAGATTTTAAATATGACCATTTAGGTTTCATTTAAGTTTTAGTATATTTTTATTTACAGCTAATACATTTTGTGCTTCAACTTATTTCAGTTAGTTGCTAAGGCAACATTTCAGATTTTCCTTTAGTTTTTTTTTTTAGGTAATATTTATATTTTTAGATTTACTTAGATTAAAGTTACTTCAATTAAATTTGGATTTCCATATTTTCTGACCTGAATTATGACCCAGTACAATAGTGTAATTACATATTACTTCATTGATTTGTTTAATAATTTAAATGATTTTGAATTTTGATAATGAATGAATATTATATTACATTATAATTTTGCCCTTAGCTGATCTCATGCCTGATGCTCATGAACAAGCCACAAAAAAAAGTCCATACTCACAACAGAGTAAAATATTAACAATTAGAAGTATCTGATCATGAGGTGTTAAATGTAGTGCTGTCAAACGATTAATCGCATCCAAAATAAGTCTGTGTATATATAAATACACACCCATGAATGTATACATTTAAGAAAAATTTAATATATATATAAAAATTTGGACTGGTGTCTTTTATACTGATAACGAGTTCAAACAGATACCATTAATACAGGTAACGTGTGGAGGACAGAGGAGCCTCTTAAAGAAGAAGTTACAGGTCTGTGAGAGCCAGAAATCTTGCTTGTTTGTAGGTGACCAAATACTTATTTTACCGAGGAATTTACCAATTAATTCTTTAAAAATCCTACAATGTGATTTTCTGGATTTTTTTTCTCATTTTGTCTCTCATAGTTGAGGTATACCTATGATGAAAATTACAGGCCTCTCTCATCTTTTTAAGTGGGAGAACTTGCACAATTGGTGGCTGACTAAATACTTTTTTGCCCCACTGTATGTACACATACTAGTGCTGTCAAATGATTAATCGCGATTAATCGCATCCAAAATAAAAGTTTTTGTTTACATAATATATGTGTGCACTGTGTACATTTATTATGTATATATAAATACATATAGTAATATACATAAATACAAAAGCAGAAACATGACACTGATGCACAAAAGCATGACTGAAGTATATATACACACCCATGCATGTACTGTATATATTTAAGAAAAATATGTTACATTTTTATATTAAATATATTTATTCCAACCGTGTTGGCATAAATATAAATTATATGAATATAAATATTTACATGTAAATATTTTCAAAATATATACTGTATGTGTGTGTATTTATATATACATAAATATACACAGTACACACAGATATATTATGTAAATACAGCACTACGTAAATGTAATAAATCACTTTTATTACCAGTAAGCCAAAATGCAAAAATTAAACATGTGTTTTTATGTATCTGTATTTAGTAGTGCTGACAAACCATTAATCGCGATTAATCGCATCCAAAATAAAAGTTTTTGTTTACATAATATATGCGTGTGTACTGTGTATATTTATGTATAAATACAAACACATGCATGTATATATTTAAGAAAAATATGTATTATTTATATATAATATAAACATAAATATTTTCTATATATATATATATATATACTGTATGTGTGTGTATTTATATATACACAGTACACACAGATATATTATGTAAATACAGCACTACGTAAATGTAATAAATCACTTTTATTACCAGTAAGCCAAAATGCAAAAATTAAACTCTGTTTTTTTCAAAATGAAACCGTAACTTTCACTCACTGGTTCCGAATGCATGTCGACCTGTGGAGCTTTCCGGACAGATCCCAGGTCGGCCCGCTGACGCGCCGGGGTCCCACGTATGCCGCTGCGGGGCGTTCCTTCTACCCTGGAGCTGGGAGTGCCGTACATCAGCGGAGAACTCGCATCAATCTCACTCTGCAGGACTGGATAAAACACATCTTGATGTTTTCCTAATTCAAATTAGCTGCATAAACTATTCGATTCAGTGCAAGTAAGGTGTTGAATACGAGCCGCACCAGAGCGCGGGGCCACAGGGCTGGAGAACAGCGACACGTCCATGGCTGGAGACGTGGGCATGGGCTGAAGCTCTGTGGACGTGTCATGAGCCCTCGACCGCTGTGATGGAGGGGAGAGAGGGTCCTCGCTAGCAGCTGCAAACACACACAGACACCGTTCACATGCAGCAACTGTCAAAAACAAACCTGTCTGGAACTGATCAGAATTTTTTCGCCAGCATATGTGTGCATGCAAAGTCAATGTAACTCACGGGTCGGGGGGTCTCTCTTACGGCTCTGGGATGATGGTGAAGACATCTTGACTCAAAACTGAAATGTTAAATCTCAAAATTAATGAACTGGAACCAAAATTCATTAAAACGATTTCTAAATCATGTTACAAAACAATAAATATTATTTACTACATTAATAAATTATATTAAGTTTATAATTATATAATATTAAATATACAATTATTTAATTTTTAATGTGCACTAACATCGAATTCAAAGAGTTGCAGGTTCGTTTCATACACAAACAATTTCAGCATATATGAAACTTAATACCTCATTTATCATGTTAATGACTTACGACTTAAGTTGATATAAACTATCATAATCATAAATGTTATGCAAATATTATATTATGACATTAGGCCTAATGATTTATCCAGAATGAAAGACATCATCTTCATCATAACACTGCACCACAAAACACTTATTAGTAAACATATCTAGCTAAACACAACATAAAAAAAATTAAGTTTAGTTAGGCTAAATAAGTTGAATGCTTGTATGAGATGCTCAGGGAAGACAATAACTGTCTGTCCAAATACCTAAACTTCTTAATCTTTCAACTAAATCGGTAAATCTACGTAGCACATCTATTTTGTAAGCACATCTGAAAAAAAAAGAAAAAAAAAGAAATTGAGTTTATTATGAAGGTTTCAAAGATGTACAGTGACTTTGAGTTGCTACATTTCTACTGGAAGAGTGAGAGGCTAGCAGCACGCTGCATCAGCCACAACAATGACACAACATAGTCTTAACTACAACACAGAATAACTATTATTTTCAACTACAACGCACTATGTTAAGGTCCAGTTGACCAAGATCTGTTTATAGGTTATCGTGATTACATTTCCTTTCAAACACAACGAGTTTATACAGAGATATAACACTTACCGTTCGCACGGGTTCCCTTCTGAACGGTGGCGCGAAACTGTCTTGTGACGTCAATTTCGCGGGGAAATTTGGACCAACCAACAATACGCTCCTCACTATCAGTCGAGAGGGGGAGAAGTTAGACACGCGTGTGCTTAAATCACATATAACTCGTTATTTCTTAGATTACGCAATTAAATTGCAGTTACGTATGCTTAAAATTACAATAAACTCTTTTCCAAACGTTCTTAACGGCAGACTGACAATTCTAGGATGAGTGACATAAACGAATCTCATCAACTGTTTGGTATCGCCCGAAGATTTCGCGGGAAAGAACATCAAGGCAGAATAAATAGAGTCGATTCCTCTGATATCCACTAGATGTCCATGTGGACAAGATGAAGTGCCACAATATGAATGCATATAGAAAAACAACTGTGCCATCCTCAAAAGAATTATGAATGACATTTTGGCCCCATTAATGAAGATTATTTATTAATGCATGCATAAGGCAGGAAAATAAAACTAATTGTAATTTGTATTACTTCTATAACGGCAAAATTATTTAAAACTTAAAAAAATGAAATAATGTAACATTAACAACAAATAACTTTCTTGCTTTAATTCGACTCTCGTTTCAATTTATATTCTGCTTGTACTGAATTTGTACGTTCAATGTGCTTCCCAAAGACATGGATGTGAATAGATAAATGAATAAATGGCTAAACACCCAGTTAATAATAATAATGAAAATAATATTAATAATAATGAACCAACTATATTTGTATTCGTATTACATTAATTTTCTCTCGATGATCCTTCTTTCTACTCATCCAAACATGCCTTCATATCCAACAAAATTACTTAGGCTAATAATAACTACCACCACCACAAATATGAATGACAAACTACAACAACAATATTAAATACGAACAAAACAAAAATTACTTTTAATTTGTTTATTCAAATGTATTTATTTATTTATTTAAGAAGGTTGAAAATGGCGCATTCATTTCATTTTCTCTCACTGATCCTTCTTTCTACACATACATACTCATAATAATAATATTAATAATAATAATAGTCGTGGCCAAAAGTTTTGGCAGTGACATAAATGTTGTGTTTCGCAAAGTTTGCTGCTTAAGCTGTTGTGGTGTTCATTCACATTGCTTCTAGATTATTGTGTAGAGTGATCAGATGCATTTGAAATCATTGCTAAAAGCTTCATTGGCCAAAAAAATGAACTTTTCACAAAAATTTTTTTTTTTTTTTTTTTTAATTTCACTGTTTTTTGATCCTGACACAAAATGACCAGCTAACATTAATTGATTAATCATATCAGCACCACATGTGAAAGTGCACTCTAAAAAATGCTGGGTTAAATACAACCCAGTGCTGGGTAAAATAGGGACAAACCCAGCAATTGGGTTGTTTTGACCCAACGGTTGGGTTACTAACCAGAAGGTTGGGTTAAACATTTAACCAAACCGCTGGGTCAAAACAGCCCAATTGCTGGGTTTGTCCCTATTTTACCCAGCACTGGGTTGTATTTAACCCAGCATTTCTTAGAGTGTGTGAATGAGTACTAGTCAGGTGAAATCACTATCATACTAATTAGATTGTAAGAGCAGACTGATTGCTATAAAAGGAGGGAAGAAGCGCTTCCAATCATTGTGTTCTTGTTAGCAATGGTTACCTCCAAAGTAACACGTGCAGCCATCATCGTGTTGCATCAAAATGGCCTCACATGCAAGGAAATTGCTACAAAGGATATTGCACCTGAAAGAACCATTTACCGGCTCATCAAGAACTTCAAGGAGAGCGGTTCGACTGAAGAAGTCTTCAGGACGTCCCAGAGTGTCCAGCAAGCGGCAGGACCGTCTCCTCCTGAGGAGGCAGCTACAGAACCGTGTCACCAGCAGTGCAGAGCTTGCTCAGGAATGGCAGCAGGTTAGTGTGAGAGCATCTGCACGCACAGTGAGGCCAAGACTTTCAGACATGGCCTGGTGTCAGGAAGGGCGGCAAAGAAGCCATGTCTCTCCAAAAAAAAACCGAGTGATAAAGAAGTGGCTCGAAGATCATTACATTGAAATTTTGGAACCGTGGCCAGGCAACTCCCCACATCTCAATCCCATAGAGAACCTGTGGTCAGTCCTCAAAAGGCGCGTGGACAAGCAGAAGCCCAAAAATTGGGATCAACTCCGAGAACTAATAAGGCAAGAATGGATCACCATCAGTCAGGATTTGGCCCAGAACCTAATATCCAGCATGCCAGAGCGACTTGCAGAGGTTATGAAGAACAAGGGTCAACACTGTAAATATTGACTCGTATTATTATTTTTATTGATATATATATATATATATTTTTTTTTTTTGCCAATAAAAGCCTTTAAAACGTATGATATGCTTATCATTGTCTTTCAGTATGCCATAGAAATGTGGAAAAATAATCTACAAATACTGAAGCAGCAAACTTTGCAAAACACAAAATTTGTCACTGCCAAAATTTTTGGCCATGACTGTAATAATAATAATAATAATTTTTAATATTGATGATAATCAAAACATTAATAATACATAATTGTTACTTTATTATAAATGTGAACGAAAATCCATAATTATAATAGCCTAATAACATTAATAATAAACCCGAACAAACCCCCCCCCAAAAATTCTCAATTTAAATTAATTTTATTTTTTAATAATTTTTTTGTAAATTGATGTATGTGTATATATGCTGGCAGGGGCGCATTAAAATTAATTTTCTCTCACTGCTATGTTCTTCCACACATGCATACGCATTCAAACACGTCCTCATGTCCTACAGCATGAAGTTCTGACAGGCTGTTCTTAAAAGTTGCTGGTAGGCGTTCGTACACACCCGAGTCTCCTCAAATAGGAGCACAGGCGGAACATGTGACTGACGCTGGACATTCACTGGCTTCTGGAAGGGGGCGGTGATGCCGTGACGCAAGCCGAGCGCTCGTACTTAAAGCGCGCGGACAGCAGAGTTTAGATAGAGAGCTACGAGGACTTTAACACCTGCTGCTCAAGACAGCCAGACTTTTGGAGATACGCGCTAGTTGCGCGAGACAGGGTGTGATTGCGCGTGAAAAAATACGCCTTTTGAGGATTGCCAAGGGGACGAGGAAGGTATCTGCTGATTGAGTTTGAGTTTCGCAGCGTCCATGTCTGACATATACAACCTGGACTCGCAGTGCGTAACGCCACCATGCAACATGAGCTGGGCCATGGAGCCTGCCAACTTCTATGACAATAAAGTCATGCCAGGGGATGTCAAATCCGGGGGAGAGCATGGCACGTCCGAGGACAACAACAACAACAGCAGCAGCATGATGGAGCTCAGCAACGCGCCTGCCATCTACGATGATGAGAGCGCCATCGACTTCAGCGCCTACATCGAGTCCATGTCCACGGTTCCTCTGGAGATCTGCAACGACGAGCTCTTTGCAGACTTGTTCAACAACACCGTGAAGCAAGAAAAGCCCGGCTTTTACCTGCCGAGCGCTTTTGCGCAAAAGAGCGCGGAGAGGCTGCAGCGCCAGGATGGGGGCTTTGGCAAGGGCGCGTTTTGCGCACCGATCAAGAAGGAGGCGGACTGGAGCGACAGCGAACTGTCCTCGTCCTTACCATCTCAGATCGAGACGTGCGCGCAGACGAACGTGAGCCTCATGCACACGGGTCAACCGACACCTCCCACCACACCAGAGCCAGAACCCGTCACCCAGAGGAGGCTGGGAAAGGAAAGGGGCAAGAAGTCAGTCGACAGGCACAGTCAGGAGTATCGGCAGCGGCGCGAAAGAAACAACATCGCCGTGCGTAAAAGCAGGGACAAGGCGAAGCACCGCAACCTGGAGATGCAGCAGAAGATGCTCGAGATGAGCGCCGACAACGAGCGCCTGCACAAAACCATCGATCGGCTGACGCGAGAACTCAGCAGCCTCAGAAACTTCTTCAAACACATGCCAGACACTTCGTTTGGGACTGCGGCGCGCGCGGCTGTTGACAGTCGGTGACGAACGTCGGGGAAAGAGAGAGCGCCCCAAAAACCTTGCCAAAAACATACCTCAGTGAACTTGAATTACTATGTTCCTCTGTAGCAGACTTGCATTAAGTTACACATTGGATGATGGACTTTGGCACCGCATGGTGTCGTCGTGATTATTTTTGTGAATGTTTTTGTATTCTAAATTATTACAGAAAAAACTTCATATATGTTTTTATGGTACCCGTTTTATAATTGCCAAAAACTTCCTATTAATGCCAGAGCATGTTTGAAATTGTACAGTGTGTACAAATGTATAATAAAACGAAGTGAAATTTCCAAAAAGATCCATGTGAACTCGCATGTGTGCACGGGGGCGGGTCTGAGGGGGCGTGGTCTGTTGAAAGGTGTAGCTGTCAATCAGCTCGACGGGATCATGATTCGTGAGTAGATTTTGAAATGTAATACTTAAAGTCACGTGGGTTGTAAGGAACAGCGATTTCGGATTTAAGAATAAAATAAGGTTTGTGGTAAACACTAGAGAGACACATTTCCAAATTCCAGATTAATTTGCCAGACCTCGAGATAAATTCTGAAGCTGCTGGTTATGCTTTTAAATAGAAGTTGGTAAATAAGGGCTACAACTACTACACAGGTACTTGACGGATTGATGCAACTTTTTAGAAAGAAAAAAGAAAAACAACAACAATGGTATTCACAGGTGAATACAAAAGGAGTAGCATTTGATCCTAGTTTACAGTTAGACCCATTCATAGAATTAATTCAATGGCATAAATAATTAATAATAATCATTAAACATAATATAAATATTCATAGAACATATTAGGTTTTATTGTGTGCTTATTGTCAAATTAGGAATAAAACCAATTGAAGGAATAATATTGGTTTATCTGTCATGAAAATGACTTGATCAGTTATCTGGTGGCATAAAACGTTTATTTATAGTGGATGCAGGTGTTCAGCTGTCATAGAGAGCAATAAATCAATTACTGTACAATTAACTTAAACACCACCATAATATAGATGCCATCATTTGATTGACAACACAAAAATATTTTATCAGCTGATACTGGACATCACATGAGCATCTTTCATACTAATATTATTAGTTCTGGTTTTCTTAACAGTTTCAAAATACTACAGGCTCCAGAATGATCATTGATAAAGTTATTCTAGCACTCTACACTTTTTGGGCTTATTTACATACATTTGGAAATAAGGCAAGACTAGTGTTGACTAATAATTCTTTTTAAACCATGAAATGAACAGATAAGTGTGCTAGTAATCAGTGCAGGTCACACTCCTCCAAACCCATCCAAACAGTGTGACTTCTGTTGACGACGTGGACGAAGACGCTGAGAGGACCGATCTCCGACCCAAGAACATTTTCCACACTGTAACCCTGTCAAACAAACAATTAACTGTGAATTAAAAACAGAAATGGTTCTAAATGACTGACACTTTCACACTGCTAGTCCAGAATCTTACCTCAGTACAGCTTGTTGAGTTTAAAAGAGATGTAATGGTCTTTTGCTGCAACTGAAACACATGAATGCATTAACATCATAATCGGATTCATGCGATGAGGCAGGAATATGAAAAAAACATAAATATTTTCTGTTAACTCAGACAACCCTGGAAATCATTTAGACTCTGAAGGCCTCAGGAAATCAACCCTCTGACCTCGTCTAATCAAGCATCTTGAGACATTTACGCTGGACAGCATTAGACAAAATAATGTTACAGGCTTCTTTTGCATAGTGAAAACTAAATGCATTATAAAAATGGCTTAGTATTAAGTAAATTCTTGTTAATATAAACTTAAGACTGTGAGATTTTGAGCTTAAGAAACCAGTCAAAATAACAAAACTCACAGAAACTCACAAGGCAAGACCAGTGTTGATTAATGATTCTTATTTAATTTATTTACATTTAAGACCAGAACATATAAACTTTCCCTTTCATGCCTCATCATTTACTGAGTGGTCCAAACTTGTCACAAACTTCATTCCGGTTCTGTGGGTGAAACTCATTTCTGATAACGTATGAGAGATATCTTGTTAAATCTGTTCCATAATATGTGACCCTCCGCTTTCGCTGAAATTTCCAGGAAATAAAACAGAAAGAAGATAAACACTAGATGAAAAACTTTTGCATTTCTGCACGAGTGATAAAATCATGCTAGCTTCACTTTCTCAAGTGTTTATGATCATCATTTTAATGTCATGTGAGATGTAGACACAGATGTCTTAGAGTTTGTTTTCAAGAGAGCAGAATGAAAAGAATCGAAACACGAAACCTGTCGTGAAGTGGTCTACGTCATATATCAGCTCAAAATATATATTTACATGAATAAAACTTACTAATATGATTTTATGACATTAAATATGACGTGATCATGCGAAAAAATACCATTCACATTATCATTATGTGCAAAAAAAATTACTTCATGTTATTTAAAAACAAAACAAAACAAAAAACCTGGATTTGATTTTTCGGTAACACGTATAGGGACCAATTCGGTAACACTTTACTTGAAGGGGTGTGCATAAGACTGACATGACACCTTCATAATCATGACATGACACATGTCATGAATATGAATGAGGTTTTATGCATGTTTATGACAACTGTCATTAAGTGTCATTCGCTCAGTTATGTCATTTTTAATGCAAATATGACATTATTTGGCCTAACCCTACCCTAACCCTACCCCTACCCTTACCCCTAACCATAGCCCATAACAAAGACATCTCAAACAATGTCATCTTTGCATTAAAAATTACATAACTGAGCGAATGACACTTAATGACAGTTGTCATAAATATGCATAAAAACCTTCACATTCATGACCTGTATCATGTCATGATTATGTAGATGTCATGTCATGATTATGAAGGTGTTATGTCAGTCTTATGCACACCCCTTCAAGTAAAGTGTAACCACCAATTCTCACTATTAACTAGTTGCTTATTAGCATGCCTATTATTAACATATTGGCTGTTTATTAGTGCTTATAAAGCACATATTTTGCATGACCATATTCTACATACATACCTAATCCTAATTTAACAACTACCTTACTAAATATTAATAAGTAGTAATTAGGAGTTTATCGAGGCAAAAGTCATAGTTAATGGTTTGTTAATGAGGAGAATTGGACCTCAAAATAAAGCGTGTGACCGATTTTTCTATAACAGTAATACAAATCTGATATTTAAATGAATGCAAATTATTTTAACTGTAAAGAATTTATATATCATAAAAATGTCTGCTGTACTTTGTCTTATTTATTATATTAGGTCTGCTGTTATTTATGCTTTGAAAACAAAATAGACATGATTTTTCTTTAACAGAAGTCAAAAGCTGATATCATTTAAATGAATGCAAATTATTGTATAAAGTATGTATATATCATACTAGTATTTGCTGTACTCTTTAATTTATGCTTTTTTTTTTTTTTAAACCTGGACCTGATTTTTCTGTAACAGTAATGAAAATCTGATATCATTTAAATTAAATTAACGTAAATTATTTAAACTGTAAAGTATTTATATAGCATAAAAATGTCTGCTGTATTGAATTTAATTTATTCTATTTAAAAAAAAATAATAAAAAAAACCTGGACCTGGATTTTTCTGTAACAAAAATTAAAATCCGATAGCATTTATATGTCATAAAACTGTCTGCTGTATTGCATTTATTCTACTAAAAAAATAAACCAGATTTTTCTGTAATAGCAGAAAAATTGGACATGATTTTATTTTGAAATAATGAAAATTTAACATTATTTAAATTAATGCAAATTATTATCTGCTTCACTTCATTTTGTTTTTTTATTACATATCCAGTGGGTACGGAAAGTATTCAGACCCCCTTACATTTTTCACTCTTTGTTATATTGCAGCCATTTGCTAAAATCATTTAAGTTAATTTTTTTTCCTCATTAATGTACACACAGCACCCCATATTGACAGAAAAACACAGAATTGTTGACATTTTTGCAGATTTATTAAAAAAGAAAAACTGAAATATCACATGGTCCTAAATATTCAGACCCTTTGCT
>NW_015505198.1:1192241-1242817 GCF_001515645.1 Sinocyclocheilus grahami | reverse complement strand
TGCTTTTCTCTTTAATTTTTGCTTTTTTTTTTTTTTAAACCTGGACCTGATTTTTCTGTAACAGTAATGAAAATCTGATATCATTTAAATTAAATTAACGTAAATTATTTAAACTGTAAAGTATTTATATAGCATAAAAATGTCTGCTGTATTGAATTTAATTTATTCTATTTAAAAAAATAAATAAATAAAAACCTGGACCTGGATTTTTCTGTAACAAAAATTAAAATCCGATAGCATTTATATGTCATAAAACTGTCTGCTGTATTGCATTTATTCTACTAAAAAAATAAACCAGATTTTTCTGTAATAGCAGAAAAATTGGACATGATTTTATTTTGAAATAATGAAAATTTAACATTATTTAAATTAATGCAAATTATTATCTGCTTCACTTCATTTTGTTTTTTTATTACATATATATGACTACATCATGTCGTCAGTGGGAATGAATATTTTCCACATACAGCAGCTGAAAGCATCTCACCTTGATTTTGACGGTGCAGTGGCTCAGTGAGGAGCAGCTCAGAAACACCTCCAGCTCCATCTTTGTGGTGGGTTCATCCATCACTGCTCCACATTCTAAACAGAGGAATCCTTTCCTAGAAACCAGCACACATGCAACTTTTATTGCTGTTTTTCAAATGTTTGTTGTGTCTTTTTCAGTTTGAGGGCTCAAAGGCACCATGATTCATTACTTCAGCTTTACTCTTACACAGGAATGTGAAAACAATTTAGCCATGCGGTGGGTTGTGATTAAACACAATGCAATGGAGGATTCTTACACATTAACTCTGAACACATAAGGGTCAACAACCTTAAGAGACTGCACAAGATCAACACATGCATTTAGCATTCCAGGACAGCACCATTATTCTGTATATTCTATTTGGCAGATGCTTTTATTCAAAGGACTTGCATTGGATTTCAAGGCATATATTTTTTTCATGCAAACCCATAACCTTGGTGTTGCTAGCATCATTATCTACTGTTTGAGTTATAGGAATGTCTATTTTTAAAGTTGACAAGCAACAGCGTTTTACTTCCATAATCTGACATATTTCTGAATGAACCATGAAAAAAATGTAGATCCTCTGCAGTGAATGGGTGCCGTCAGAATCAGAGTCCAAACTGCTGATAAAAACATCACAATAATCCACAAGTAATGCACACAACTCCAGTCCATCAGTGAACATCTTGTGAAAAGCTGTGTTTGTAAGAAACAAACGCATAATTTAAATGGTCATTTTCAGCTTAAGTACGAGTCCATAATTCATAATAACGCTTCATCCAGTGTTGTCCTCTCACATCAAAGTACAACATATTTGTTTAGAACTGTTTTGGACGGTTTCTGCTTGTATACAGCGTTTGATCTGTGCATATTTCTCTCCTAATTCAGACGAGACAACTTTTCCACTGGAGGAAGCAATATTATAGACAGACGACTCATATTTTAGCAATGGTTTGAAGTTATAAATGTCTTGATGGATTTGTTTCTTATAAACATGCAGCTACTCATTTCATAAAATGTTAATTGACGGACTGGAGTGGTGTGGATTACTGTAATGTTTTTATCAGCTGTTTGGACTCTCATTCTGACGGCACCCATTCACTGCAGAGGATCCATTTGGCGAGCAAGTGATGCAATGCTTAATTTCTCCAAATCTGTTCTCTTGATGAAAAACTCATCTAGATCTCGGGTGGCCTGAGGGTGAGGAAATCTTCAGCAAATTGTTTTTTTTTTTTGGGGGGGGTGAACTCTTCCTCTAAGTCTGTTTTTGTGGCTTCGGGAAGAAAATAAAATGCCACAAACACGTCCCCTATGATGCACTTCGGGAAAACTCCGTTTTCTAACTCGATTCTTAATAAAGAAAGCATTTGGGACTCAATAAACACAAGATGACGCAAGTAGGAATTTGCAGCTGTGATGCTGCTTTAATAATGTCTGTAGGCATTAGTTTTCTAGAACTGACGTTAATCTGTCAGCCCATCCTTAACACAGATGCTGTAGGTTGACGTTCACTTAGGATTGTTTCTGGTCTTTAAAGTTCACCGGTTTGGACTTAGAACCGGACTAGGAGAACTTTGGACTTACTGATGTTCTCGAGTCTCTAAACGGCAGCTCTCGCAAGAGCTGCAGGTGGGCCAGGAGAACGCTGTGCTTTCATCCACTGCTACAACCACGCCTGCACATTAACATAAGCAAATTACCCAGAATTAAAATCATTTCATTGACACACTTAATTCAAATCACTTAAACCATGCATTGATTTAGTAACTAACACAGTAATATGTGCACTCTTAAAAAATAAAAGTTCCAAAAGGGGTTTTTCACAGTAATGTCATAGAAGATTCATTTTTGGTTCACGTTTCAGGTGAAAAAGAACCATTTTTTGGATCCTTTGGTGGAATCAATGTTAAAGGTTCTTGATGGAACCATATATTTATTTTTCAAAATGTAGTCTTTGGGAATTGAGATCCTCACTGCTATTTTTACCCTTCTGATTTGACCTACTACTGAGAAATTAATGATGAAATATTAAACACAAATAAATTATCAACAAATAATCTATGACTTTGTTTGTTCAGACTTCTGCTGAGAACTTTAAATTTAGGCTCTGCACGGACATTTTCTGACAAATAACATCGTAAAATCAGTAAGACGCAGCACACAAACACACATCTGTGTTATATAATAGACAGCAGGCAGAGTGATAAGACCCCTGCGTGAACCTCTGCTCTCTGGAGGATCCTCCGGCACGCAGCCAGAAGCTGAAGTTGCTGACCACTGCAGAAGATAATTTGTGCTTGTTACACTTTTGAGGCAGATGATTTGTCTTATCTTTAGGAGTTTCAAAGTCTAACATGGAGTGTCAAATATCGCATTTCTATCCTCTAATTGAACATGGAACAATCTAAACATAATGTCTGTGTGGATGACAAAATCAAAGCATAACATGACATAATAGAATCTGTATTTATCGCCTGATGTCCTGGGTCATTCACAGGGATTTCAGCTTGAATAACTTCATTCAGTAGTTTTGAACATTTCCTTAAAACAGATTTAATCTTAATCTGTAATGCATTAATGCAAAACAAGGGCAGGTCATATTTCACCCCAAAAGCAAAAGAAAAAATTATTTATTTCTGATAAAGAAAATAATGCATTTTTTTTGGACCATCAAGGTTTTGCTGTTTTTGTAATTCATTTAAATAATTGAATTAATTATTTTAATAAATACTACCATTATGTATACATACATTACAATATAATGAAAAATATTTACTTATTACTAGTAATTATTAAAATCATTACTAATATAATTTATGAATTTTTCAATTACAATAATGAGATTATGAAAATAATGTCCAAATGCAGATACACACACACACGTATATATATATATATCAATAAAATAAAATAAATCAATTAAAAATAAAAATAAATAAGCAATTAAAAAAATAAAGAAACATTTTTACACAATATTCACTCAAAGTTCTCTAAAAATATTCAAAATGTTCATTATCCATTGAGAAGTCTGTTGGTAGATTTTCTGGTAAAGATAAAGTATGCCATTTCTGTACCACAAGATAATTTTTGGAAAATTATTATATAATAAATATAATATTATATTTATTAAATGTATTATATATACTGTACATTGGAGAGAAATTCTAACTACTAACTATACATACATTTTTGTTCTGTTTTCTGCCCCTATATGACATAGGCTTATGTGTTTAATCGATTAATATGTCAAGACGGTCTCTTCCTGTCTAACTGGACAGCTCTCGGTCAAAAATCAAGTCACAAATATAAGACTGTTTTCCATTTTCTGAATGGTACATTTTTAGATATGTGGTATTAGTGATGAAATTTGAAAAGCAATGAAATAACTCTCAAAAACTATTTATCCTAAGAAAATGGTCAATATTCGTGGATCATTAAAAAAATGAAACAATATAGAGAGATGGCATCACTTTGCATGAGTTAATATAAGGGAATGTACAGAACACTTTGTAACAAAATGTGACTTTTATATCTCAAAACCAGGCAAGAAGACAACTTCAACATGTGGGAGAAAGATCTTTAAGGAGGAAAAGCAAATAACAAACCACAAGAAGGTCCCTAACAAAGCATCAAGAACAAAGCCTGAGCCAACAAACAACTGGTTTTGTTTAAATGAACAAACATGCTGTACCCCCCTGAGATCTGGTTCGTACCAACTCCTCAAAAATAAGGGAGGCTGTGGGGGAATATACCAACCTGTGACAGTGCAGAGAGAGTATGTGAGGGTTTCTGGACCCAGGTGGTCCAGTATGATGGGCCGTGGTATGGAGAAGGATGAGTCCTCTGGTTCCAGTTGGATCACCGTCTGTTCCCAGCAGAATATCTGAGCTGGTTTACGAAAAAGGAGCAGTAGCTTAATGTCACGGAATGTTCTACAGTCCTGGCTCTGAGAAATAACAACACTTAGATTAATGTAGGAAAGCTCTAAATCTCAAAATAGTTCAGACATGAAGAAGCAACCACAGAGATTTTCAGCTTGAATGGCTTCCATTCAGTAGTGTTGAACATTTCCTTAAAAACAGAATTTTTAATGCATTATAAAGTATTTGTGGCTGCATCTCAAAAAAACATGTCCAGGTCATATTTCACCCCAAAAATCAAAAGAAAAGAAAAAAGGAAGAAAAGTGAAACCTATTTTTAGGACCATTTTGTGACATATTGAGCACAAATTCCTATTTGTTTTTGTTTTTTAAATCAATCATTTAAATAGATACTCTCATCATGTATAAAATGCATTATGTAAAATATAAAATGATTTATTCTAACTTAATATATAGTATTATTATTTGCACATACCAGTAATGATTTATGAATGACATGAAAATAATGTCACAATGTATAATGCACTATAATACCTTATAATCAGTGTATTAAGTATTATTTGGAGACTAATATAGTTTTAATTTTTATATTTTTTGTATTTCTGTTTATTTAACTGAAAGTTTTAACTAAATGTAGTAGATCATTTTTGTGTTTTTTATTCTTTTTGTTGTATAGTTTGTATTCATGTTGTATTTCAGTTTTAGCACATCAAGTTAAACTAAATTAAAATAAGAAACGTTGCCTTGGCGACTAGATGAAATGAAAAGATTTTAGGTTTTAATTTGAAGTAACAATTTTTTTTTGTTTTTGATTTTTGTTTCAGATTTTGTTAACCTTAATAACTCAGAAAATCAGGATGTTTTAATTGCAGATTTACAAAATGTGATATATATGGTTATTTGTGTGTGTGTGTGTGTGTGCGTGTGTGCGTATATATATATATATATATATATATATATATATATATATATAGATAGATAGATAGATAGAGTACAGTGCAAAAGTCTTAGGCCACTAGTATTTTCACAAGTCAGTTATTTCTGTTTTGCTGTAGTGTGTCAGTAGGAAATATCAGTTTACATTTCCAAACATTAATTTTGCTATTAATTGTAATAATTCAGTGAGATTTTTGTCTGACAACAGCCAGTGCTCCACACAGAGATCTGATCTCATCATCATCAGTCTGTCTGGAATGACATGAAGAAACGGAACAAACTGAGACAGACTCAATCCAGAAGAACTGTGCCAACGTCTCCAAGACACTTCGTGTCAGGTGGTTCATGGCCTCCACGTCGTGCATTAAAATTAGTTAGCTGTGCATTATCCCTTATATATATACTGTATATATATATATAAAACTGGCTTTACAATTATGATTTGCAAAGAGGTACCAGTTACCAGAGGCACTGTTAATTATAATACTTCAGAATTACTACCATGATGTTAGACTGAACTAGTAATTAGCAAGTCCTTCGAAATGCACAGTGTCAGTATAAAAAGCTGTGCATGAGACAATACCTTCAGACAGCTGACGTGTTCATGTATGTCTAACAGGTGAAATACCATTCTCCTTCACGGCGTCTCTGAACATCAGAACAGGCTGTGTCTGCAGGGCGTCCAGGGCCTGTGTGACTGAGCTCTGGATCAGGCAGGACGGGCTCAGACACACGGCTACGGTTCTCCTGTTCCCATCTGTGTTTGGCTCCCTTTGTAGACTGGGATCTGTCACAAAAAGCAGCATCTCCCTCTCACCTGCATTTGAGCTCTGCAAGACCAAGATGCATGTGTAAATCAGTGAAATGTATAAATTAAATAAATTAGCATGAACTGACTTGAGATTTTAAGATTAGCACTGGAATATGCCTTTCAATATATAATGAAATTGTCTCTTTTCAAATATGTAGACAAAAATATTGTGTAAAATTGAGTATATCTCATGTGCAGGAATTCAAGAACGAAAGAAATTATTATAATATTTCAATATGACAAAATAATCTATATATTAGGTAATACTATGTTACAGCACAATTTTGGGACATAACATATAAAAGCATAAAAAGCTGCTCAGATAAACGGAAAATGTCTAAGGAAAAAAAGATAAAAATGTGTTTATAGTAATAAAAAATTTTTTTTTTATATATTATATTATATTATCTGCATATTATTATATTATATTATTTTTTAATAAATGAGAGGGACACTGGCCTTTACTAGATTGTTTTATAATTCATGTATAAGCAAATTTGTGGAAAATATTGGTGTTTATCAAACAGAGGTCTGAATACACAAGGCTAAATAAAACTTTTGTTTTGCCTCATTTATAAAGACATAAATCTGTCATTATCAGAGGAAAAATGCTTTAGGGGCCGTTTCCCAGACAGGCTGTTCCTTCATACACCTACGCTGATGTGCAATGTCAATAGCAAAGCAAACAGAGCGAATCAAAACAAAACAAAAAAGGTTCATCTACTATCCACACGAGTGTGTATGCATGACCCTTAACCTCCTACAAATAAATCCCAGGTTATCAAAGTCCAAAGTCTGAGGGTCTGCTAGATCAGTCAAACAGATTGTCAATGGATGATGTCACTTACGGGAAGCTTGCGACAAACAGTGCGTAAAGCTTTCTGAAAGCTTTTCCAAAGGTGTACAGTTTGGAAGCAACCCTGAGGGATGAGGACTTGGCAAATGTGCTGGGAAAACAGCTACGGTGGGTTCTTAAGAAGACAAACTATAGGCAAAGCTAAGAACTATTTCCCACACTCTTTAAACCAGGCATGCCAAGACATCCCACAAAGATATAGCTATGATAAAAAATGATCTGATTCATGCATTTGTTGTTAAAATAGGTTGAGAAAACATTACCAGTAATTCTTTATGAACCACAGTGGCCCGAAAGCTGCAATGACACCTCGAAGATTCATCCTAAAAAACAAAGAAAGAATCATTCAAAAATCTTTACATTAAAATTAAATTCTTTCATGGTTTGCACACCACTGTTGGTACTGTTAAAACCTAAAACTATTAAATATCATTTTCATTAATTGAAAAAAGCTGAAATAAAACAAAATATAAATATCAGATTAAAAACATACATAAAAAAAAAAACACTTAAAATTTGGAAATATTACATTGGAAAATAAATGAAATAAATACTCAAATAAATAGGTTGAAGTACTAAAACTGAAATAAAAATAAATATTACATATATATAGATAATAAATATTTATCAAATAATAAATAATAATACAAATAAATATAACTAATAAAATAGCTACTAAAAATGACAAAATTACTCAAATCTAAACTAAAATGAAAACTGAAAATATAAAGACTGAAGCTCATTCAATATGAAAACTACAAATGTATATAAATAATACTAAAATAATATAACACTGTTTCACACCTTTCGAAGCAATTCATTTTCAATAAATTAACATTACTGGATAATGATCTTTAAAATTGATTTAAAAAATATATAAAATGATATAATAACTGCACTCATAAAGAGTCATTTAATAATTATTTTATTTATTTTTGTTCTCAGCATAATTAGAAAAAAATATATATATATACGTAAAAATCTTCAAGTATATATACACTACAGTTCAAAAGTTTGGGATCAGTAAGACTTGTAATGTTTTTTTAAAGAAGTCTCTTATGCTCATCAAGGCTGCATTTACTTGATCAAAAATACAGAAAAGAAACAGCAATCTTGCAAAATGTTATTACAATATAAAATAATGGTTTCTATTTTAATATCCTTTAAAATATAATTTATTTCTGTGATGCAAAGCTGAATTTCCATCATCATTAGTCCAGTCTTCAGTGTCACATGATCCTTCAGAAATCATTCTAATATGCTGATTTATTATTAGAATTATCAATGTTGGCAACAGTTGTGCTGCCAAATATTTTTAAAAGATTTCTATTTTAAATAAATGCTCTTCTTTTTAACTTTTTATTCACCGAAGAATCCTGAAAAAAAAGTATCACAGGTTCCAAAAAAATATTCAGCAGCAGCAGTACAATATCTCACGGTTCTCAACCAATCAGATTTGAGAACCAGAACGAACTGTTGTATAAATATATATACTGTATATATATATATATTACAGAAAATCTCAAAGTTCTTTGATATTTCCAGGTTTTTCTTTATTTTGTCATTTATTTGTTTAAGCATGTCTACTAAAAGAGGTTTCTGTCAATCTGTTTGTTTTGTCATTTTGAGTGCTGCACCTGAAGGATCTCTCTTAGCGTCTGAAGTACAGGTGGTCGGTACAGTGGAGATTCAGTCTGTCCAGATAACGGAACCATGTGTCCCAGCTGGACACTCAGCCTATAGCAGAAACAGGGCGGTGGGACTCGATCCTGGAAAGCAAAAACTGGCCTGACTATTTAAAAATCAAGTAGTTCGTTAAATAGTTCAGAAGGGTCATTTTATGGAAACAGACTAATACCATTTATCTCTGTCACCCAAAGTAAAGCTCCCTTCCCAGTCAACTTAGAATATTTATAGAAACAAAACAGCAAAAACGCTCATTCAGAAGCCACCATAAGCTCATTAACATATGACTGCCTAGATTTGCATATATTTACATCACTTGAAGGTTCAAAAGTAGCGTCTTTCAAGATACAAAAGGATATTAAAATGCTATGAATAGTAGAAAATGTTACTTTAAAGCTGCTTTTTTAAACCCAAGGCAGAAAAAAGGCCTAATAAACGATGAATGTAATTACTTATCTGTCCCAAGCAACACATTATCTACAAAACAAGCAGATTTTAATGGCGAAAAACTGGAGATACAGTTTATATTCATGACATTCTGATGTGTAGGTCTCTCGTTCAGTGTAAGTCTAAGGGATTTGTTGCCTGTTAGGTGAAAATTTGAAGCATAAATTCATGTCTGGTATGGGACGAGGCGCATTGCAAAGTTTAATACTCAGCTTCAGGGGTTTGTTTAAATCACTAACTCTTAGTACGAGAAATTGCAGTAATGTTTGTCTTCGCAACCACCGCTAATGAGTAATTTTGTGTTTTTAAGCTCTGAAGGTTTATTTATATGTGCTTTAGTTAAGAATGCAGCGCGGCGGTTGTTTTGACGTTGTACTGCCGCTATCCAGGAGGAATCTTCCAGAAGCAAGAGGTATGCGAGATAAATATGAAGTAAACACGACTGTGATTTACGATGTGATCTGAAAACCTACACTGGGAGACTGCAGAAGATCGTCATGAGATTTTGGATCAACTGGAGGAGGCCACAAACTGTCAATCATACTGAAGAGTGGAGAACATCTGCAAAGAGAAGAGAGAGGAAAAGAAATAAGGTTTCAATCTCTGAATGTTCAAATTCAGGGGTCCTTCCAGAAATGCGGGAGCCGGAGGTGGAGCGTATACACTGTCAGTCTCATTAGCTTCGGTTGGACTGACGTGCTGCCAAGTTGAGCTTCTGTTGGAGCTGAATAGTGTCTGCTGACAAGTACAAGATCAGTTTCACTAGCAGGTTGAGGCTTGTTCACACACATACACACACACACACACACTCGCACACACACACACTCACACAGGTAAATAATCTGTCATTAAAACATCCAAGAATTTAATTATCACTATTCAAAATGCTGATCATTTAATATTTGGCAGGCCAAATGTTATTTTAACACTCCAAATTCGAGTTTATGCTACTGACAAAACATCTCAGACTGACTGACATACAGACAAAAGGACAGAGATTAGCTCCGTCTGTGTTTGATTTAATAGATTGACAGATAAACACTCCAACAATATGACAATTATAACGGATATTGCGCAAGTAGGTATCAGGGTTATTATCGTTAACGAAAACTGAAACTGTTAAAAACTTTTTGGTAACTGAAAAATGTTAACTTTTTGGTACATTAAACATTTTAGATGAAAAACTAAAGGAAATTTAGAAATGAACTGAAATAAAAACTCAAACTAAAACTGAAATAAAAATAAAAATAAATTGAATCTAAATAGTTATAATAATAATTTAAACAATACAAAAATAAAAAAACATCCTAATAAAAAAGCACATAACAAAATTACCAAAGATTAAGCTAAATTTAAAAAGAAAGCTGAAAATATAATAAGAAAAATAACTACTGGTAATTCAAAATATTAATAAAAAATAAATAGTAATGTTTGTAAAAAAAAAAAAAAAAAAAAAAAAAAAAAATTTTTTAAAAAAAAAAAAAAAAAAAAAGGCAAAAGCATAAAATTACTACAATTTAAGCTACAATTAAAAAATAATAAATCTGAAAATGTAAAAAGAAACACTAAAAAATATTATTTAAAAAGATTCATTTAAATAGTAATATTTTAAAAAGTAATAAAAATGACAAAAGCACATAAAAACTGCAAATGTTAAACTAAAATTAAAAAGAGACTAACAACATAAAAATAAAAGCTAATTCAAAATACTGACAAAAACTATTATAGTATATATAGGGTATTCAAGTTGCTATATGGCTGTTTGGAGATCATAAGAAGATCTGTTTTCATTACAGATCAAATTTAGTTTCTGGATTCTTAAAAGCTCCCTTACATAGATGGATTTCTAGATCGCAAGAATAAAATGTTCTTAGTGGAGCTTAAAAAGCGTTCTTGAACCCTGTGTGTGCCTCAGTGCAGAATGATCTGATCCCTCACAACCAGTTCCACAGCTGTCTTAATCCTCACCTCTTCCCTTGACCCGCTCAACCGCCCTATCCAGTCCAGCGGGACGAGCCCTCGCTGAAAACACTCAACATACTGAGAGAATCAGACTGAAATGAAGCCATATAGCTTATGTCTTGCAGTACAGACAATCATACTGTTCATTTCTGGAGAAAGTTGTCTATTCCTGAGCATTAACTCCAAAAAAAAATCACATTTTCACCCTGAGTATTTTGTTTTTACATGTATGCATTTAACAGATGCTTTTATCCAGAGTGACTTGCAAAAGAGAAACAAAGCAATTTCTCAAAGAGCCAACAATGCCAGGTTTATTAGACAACTATTAAAAAGTAGATTTTTCTTGAAACAGCATTCAGAATTAGAAAAAACACGATGAAAAAGAGAAGTTGAGCTAGATCAATGTAAGAAGGTGCGATACAGAGCCTTTCCCTATACATAACTGAGCCAAACATGCACTAAATCATCTATTTAAGGTGTAGTTCGACAAAAAATTTAATTTTGAATCAAATTAAAATAACATTTTGTCATTTATTTTTGCAAATAGAAATAATGCTGAAATAATATTTAAATATTTGATGAAACTAATGGATTAAATGGACTAAATTTACTAACTGGTAATAAATAAAAACTAAAAGTGAACTAAAACAAAAATAAATTAAACCTAAATAGTAATATTAAAAAAAAACTAATAAAACAGATCTGACAAAAAGTATAAAATGACTAAAAATTAACTATAATTATTATATTAAACCTAAAAATAAAATCTAATTGAATAAACATGAATAAAAACTATAATAGTATATAAATGATAATAAAATAACAGGTTCCAAATGAGGTACATCCATAGAAGACAAAAGGAGATATTAGTCATAAAGTCCAGGCTGCTCTTTTCCATACAATGAAGTTGTAAGTACAAAAAGTGTGATAAAATGACCATGAAAGCAGTCTAAATTACTTCTGCATTGAATTTCAAGTGCTCTAAAACCATCATTCACTCGCTTTATGTGAAGAAAAGACTAGAATTTAAGATGTTATTTATTGAAAATCTTCCCCTTCTCTAATATTATCAGCAAATAACTACTAAAATTAAAATTTTTCTTCAAATAAAGCAATCATGCTTTAAAGGACATATATGTTCTTATTGTCTTTTTGGAGACTGACAGTCCCAGTCCCCACTCACTTTCATTCTATGGGCATCTCTCAAAACACAACATGAAGTTTTGAAGTGCAAGAGCAAGATAAAATGACCATGAAAGCAGTCTAAATTACTTCTGCATTGAATTTCAAGTGCTCTAAAACCATCATTCACTCACTTTATGTGAAGAAAAGACTAGAATTTAAGATGTTATTTATTGAAAATCTTCCCCTTCTCTAATATTATCAGCAAATAACTACTAAAATTAAATTTTTTCTTCAAATAAAGCAATCATATGGCTTTAAAGGACATATATGTTCTTATTGTCTTTTTGGAGACTGACAGTCCCAGTCCCCACTCACTTTCATTCTATGGGCATCTCTCAAAACACAACATGAAGTTTTGAAGTGCAAGAGCAAGTAAATGATGACAGAATTTCTTCAAGTGCCCTAACCCTAATCTCCACAGACCCTGTTCACCATATAGATGGCCACTGATCCCAAATAAGCAGTGCATGCTGAAAGGCATCTTGGGTATTCGTGTACAAGGCTCATGTTCATATCTGTGGAAACGTGTCACCAGAATATCCCATCACGTGCCACCTTCAACTTAAACAACATATGTTAAAGCAGTGACCACCAAGCAGACAAGCTTGAGTGAGCAGACGCATGTGGCGAGAGGCCAATCTAATACTCAACGCAGATGTAAATCTAGCAGGCTGGAGTGCTGCAAACACACTGACACTGTGAGCTGCTAATCTGAGCCCGAGCAGGTGGAAATAGGAGCCCATATTAACTTTCAGTTCAATGGAGTACAGTAAGGTTGACTAATCATTCACAAATAGTGCAGAAAACAGGGCACAGCTAGACAAAATATGAAGATATGCTGTTTGAATACTAAACAAATAGTTGGATTTAGGAGGATAAATACATTTTATTTCAAATTTACTCTTTATAGTTTAATTTATAAATCATAATAAATAAATATGACTTAATTCATAACTTTATATCATGTAAATAAATTATATATATATCACACACACATAATATAAACATATTCATAAATATTTAAATAACTATGACTATTCATAATTATATTATGTACATTTATATAATTACATTAATAACAACAATTTGAAAAAATATTTATATGAAAATACATGACAAAGAATAATATAATATATAAATCCAGCAGGCATTTGAGTTGTTTTGCAATATAATATATATATATTGTTGCTATTGTCCTAATTTGAAAGTAGCTTTTTATAAAAACATCTGCTAAATGATGCATGTAAAAATAAAATAAAATAAAAGGATGCTTTAAAATAATATTTTTCAGATCAGCGGGATGTTTTTAGTGTCATGTGATTATATCAGACTCACTTGTCGCGTGTGAGACGCTGGACGACTCTCAGGGCCTGGAGGAGACACACATGGCCCTCCAGCTGCTCCGAGTTCTGCTGGATCTCTGATTCTGTGGACACACAGTGCAGAAGAACCTCACCGAACATCCCGTAACTGTCCTGAACTAGAGCACACAACCTGAGAAAGAGAGGGAAAACAATCACTTTCAACCATTAAACAACCTTTAGTAAATTTTTCCCTACTGCTTTGCACTACTGATTTAGTTTCAGTATCTAATATTACTTATTTACTCCATTTGCACTACTGTTATTTAACTTTATTTTACTCATTACTTTTGCAACATAAATGTTCAGTATTTTATTGTGGCAATAATAAAGCACACTAAACTAAAATTAAAATGGCAAGGAAGAGAGTGGTTAAGAAAGACTGAAGTTGTGACTACCTTTCTAAAATTCCAGCAGGCATTTGAAATTATTATGACAAACTGTATTTATAAATAAACTGCCCAAAATGAAGACCTGCAAATGTGAGTCTCTGATGAAGAGGGAAGCTTCATCCCAACAACAAACACTCACATAGATACAGACACTGTCTGCAGATTAAATGTTGACTTTGGCACCAGAGAGGGCCTAAATAATAACTTGATCTATGGACTGACTCGCAGCGGTCACATGGCCGTGTTTCTATACTCAAAATGATATTTTTACAGGTATTAATAGTCTCTACAGATAGTCAGTTCACAGAAACTGGTGACTTTTTTGGAGCCAGTAAACCACAGGACTAAACAAACAGGCTGGTATTTAAATATACTTTCACATGCTAGACAGTGATTTGATTGCACAGTAGAGATATCTATAGTAGAATACGAAAATAAACACAGTTGATTCGAACATTCTTCACACTGATTTGAAGACTATTGTTTAGTTTAAAAAGTGCTTGCAAAGCACAACTGCATTGATATTCCTGAAATCATCTACTTTTATTCTTTTTCTTGTCCACATTTTCTGCAAATAATTCAGCTCAAACCAATTAATGTGCAGACCAATAACAAACACTGTTTAGTATACTGTTTAGAACAGAGATTCACAAACTTTTTGTCAGCCGAACCCCTTTGACCCAAAAATATTTACTTGAAGTGCTTTTTTAAATGTAAATATTTCAATAACTCAACAACACTCATTCGTTCACGGTTTTCTGATGTTAGTTAATGGTCACATGGCATGGAAAAACAAATAAAATATTTAAAAAAAATTTATTAAGGGCCAGATTTACTAACAGCTTGCACCAGCACAAACCGTCTTTTGTCATTAAAATAGTACTGTCAGGATTTATTACTTTCTGCCTATTTTCTTATTGATTTCTGTCCATTATCTCAGCTTTTGTTGCAAAAGGCATCACAGAAGTTTAATTATGTGCTCATATGCAGAGTCGACAGAAAACAAGATTCTCTCAAACTTCTTATCAGATATGAATCAGTTTCAATATTCCCATTAATTTCTCTTTATTTATCTCATCAATTTCTCTCATCTTTTGCTAAAGGTGACAAGAAGATGTGCTGATTCACACGCAAAGCTGATAGAAAACAAGATTCACTGGATTTCTTTTGATTTATGTTCCGTAGTGTTCAAAGAAGCTGCTCGGATATGAATCAGTTTAAATTTTACAGCAATCTCAATTTTGCTATTTAGTCATTTAACATCTATACTGTCGTCCACCCCCCCCCAACTCGAGCCAGATTAGGATAAAACAATGAAGTTTCTGGTTAACAAGTCAAGTCACAATACAGATACAGATTGTGTCAAAGCAGCTTTACAGTGTTAAACGACAAAATAATGTTTCAATGATGTGGACAAAATTCAATTCTGCTGTAAAGCAGCTCTAAAAAAAGAGGACAATAGTAAACAGTCAATTTTCCAGTAACCGTCAGTTCATTGTTGATTCAGTTCAGTTTAATAACTGTGTGAAGTTCATCAATTATGGAATGAGTTTAATTCTTCTATAAAGCAGCTCTGTAGGAAACAGTGATGTCATTATCCATTAACATAAAAAAAGCAGGTAAACGCGATAAAAGCTAACAATGGCGCGATACGAGATGACCTTTGATAAACCATGACTGGCATATCTGGATTCAACCTGAGCTGTTGTTACCCTGTTGTAGCGCTGCTAAAGAACACGGGGCTTAAGTGAGTGCGGTTGTGAACACTGAGGCTTGTTTAGACCCGTGTGTCTATGAATCCGGAGAACAGGAGGGGTGACTGGACAGTAGCATTTTGTGGTATGGCCAAGTTGACATAAACAACCCCCTTCTTTATTCCCCTTTTCAGGCGCTTCCTTCAACGGAGCGGGACTGGGGGGCCGATGCCCCCACCGGGTCTCTGTCACTGGTCAGCTGCAGTCACTAGTCACTTTCAGGAATCTATTATTGTGAGCATTCGCAGGAATTCGCAGCGACTTGGAGGCGCTTCCAGGAACTGTGATCCATTGAGCTTGTCCAAACACTCACACACACACACACATTTCACACAACCACTCCCCCTCCATTTCCTTCACACATGCACCAAAACTTCTCTGGCAGCTGATTGGCTGAGGCGCAATGGGCGGGATTCCTTCCGGCACGGCTCTGGCCAATGGGAGCAGAGCTTTTGATAAACAGGGCTGTAACCCGACACGTAAAGCACATTGTGTTCCACATCTTCTAGAAAACATCCAACCCCTCCTGTCTGAGCACAGAGAACTTCTTCAGCCTGTTTATACTGCTCTGAGTTTTTACTGGAACAACATATCTTCTTGGGCCCAAAGTTAAATGCTAATTATTGTCTGGAAACTGGCCACAAAAACTCAAGGAGGAGAAAGAAACATAATGAAAAAAAAAGGCAGGACGTAACTGCAAAGTGGTTGTAATGAGACCGGTGGTCTTGTTGAAGCACACACATGAAAAGAATAAATATTGTCAACATCTAAGCTGCATATGGAGGGTATAAACATGGAAAATGGATTTCAAGCATATGCTTATAATCTCAATTTTAAGCATGAGTGTAGTGCACTTATAAACAGAGCCAAAGACAGCTCCAAAATAAGAAACAATATGTGCATTTTACTAGTGTTATTAACTAAAACTTAACCTATAAACCTAACCTTGAAATTGTTTCTGTTAATTAAAGTAAAGCTGAAATAAAATAAAATGAAGTGTAAAAACCTTTAGAAATGTTACTGAATAAAATAAAACATAATATAATAGAAATAATATATATATATAATAAAACTAAATATTACAATGACTGACATAAAATAAAATTATAAATAATAATAAAATAACAGCTTTTTACTGTGGTGTCACCAGACAAACAAATAAATATGAATATATTAAAGCTCACAGTTTAGCTTCAGAAATAAGTTTGGGAAAGATTGAGAACTAGGGTGACAGAATAGTAGAAAAGTACCAGTAAAAATATAAACCATCTCCTCAGTATAGCAAATGAACAAACATGGAGTATTTTCTTCAAAAAGTCTCAAATTAAACAGAGGTGCTGCTATATGGTGTTGTAAGGGAGTTTTAGGTGGTTAGTTACTAGTCCAAGGCAAAAGAGCATCACCCGATATAGCTGAGATCCATTCTTCAACGTAAGTATAGATCACTAGAAATAGTGATGGTTGCCTTAGCAACAACTAAATCGCTTAGATAAAAAAAGTGAGGTGCAGAAGTTGAACTGAACACTGTCAGCTGACCCAATCTGACTCAAACTGGGCCAACAAAATACGCAGAAGGAGATAATTTATAGTTCTGAAAAAAAAAAACACACAAGTCAATGTTATTTCTCTTCATCTGAAAACTTTGGCCAAGACAAATCAAATCATGAGGGAGCAATAATGGGATGGCATAATCAAGTGATACTGCACAGAGTGTCATCTTGAACATTTGCATGACTATGTTTAAATGTATAAGTGCATTTATGCATCTGAAAGATGCTTTTACTGATGTGCACCATGTGCTACCAGCTGAACTATAGTAATACAACACCATTACTCCATTGTATATTCAAAACAGTGTTAAAAGTAACAATGTACTGTTTACATAAATTACTCATCTGTTTATGTAACAGCTAGACACAACCCAAAACAAAGATTAAACCTATTTGCAATTCAGATTGCAAAAATATTTGATTTTCTTTTCTTTTTTTGACATGATAAAAAATAAGAATTAGACTACAAACAGAAAAAAATTACCCTGTACTATTACTATTATTAACAAAATAATATAATAATAATAATCGTTATTATTATTGAAATCATTCTAAAACAACTTAAGCAAATAAACAAGCAGTATTATTTTCAAAAAGTGCAAAAGGAAACAATACTGTCACACTTTCTGAGAGCGACCTGCCCATGTAAAACTTGCAGATATTAATAATAATAATAATAATAATGACAACAAAATAATATATAATAATCATTATTATTATTGTCAATTTTTCTCTAAAACAACTTAAGCTAATAAACAAGTAGTATTTTTTTTTAAGTGCAAAAGGAAACAATACTGTCACATTTTCTGAGAGCTACCTGCCCATGTAAAATTTGCAGCTATTATTATTATTATTATGACAACAACAAAACAATATGCAATAATAATAATAATAAAGGAAATACTGTCACATTTTCTAAGAGCTACCTGCCCATGTAAAACTTGCAGCTATTATCATTATTATTATTAATAGTTTTATGAAAATAATAATAGTGAAAAAAGCAACAAAAATATTTAGTTTTTATTATTAATAATAAGAACAACAACGATCATAATAAAAGTGTGTTTTTTCCCTTTGCAATTTATTATTATTTATTTTAATGTCAAAAACAAATCAATCATTCAAATAGGTTCTGCATATAAGACATTGAATACTTGCTCATAAATCGTCTTGGTCTTGGATTGACGAGTCTTAAAAAAATCTCATTCTCAGAGATCATGAGACTGCTTTACGAGAAAAGAGAATTTATGAGAAAAAAAACAGGGAGTGAGTGGCACACATGAGCGAATGTCATCTAGTCATGTGCTGGGGTCTGATAAAAATGTTATGTATCGTGTGTATGTGTTGGCTCCATCTTTGTCAGCACCAGCTTTGGTCCAGTCAGGGTTCCCCCTGTCAACACACACTCCATACCACAGTGTTTGGTCTTCCTGAGCTCCAAGTGTTTACGGTATGCTGTAGCATCTGACACAGATCCGGTTACCGACAGTCAAATGACTCTTTTTCCATCACCCTTCATCAACACAACACCACGTGCATTTTTTGACAACAAAACAACGTGTCCCAGAGCAGTGGAGAGATCAGGGGGCACGTGAGGGAGTAGAACGTGGACGCTTAACCTGTGGAAATGATTTCAATCTTGCTGAATTCATGCAGCATGTGTGTAATTAAAACCTGCACAGTACACTGACACTGACAATGCAGTAAAAAGAGAAACAGATTTGGTTTCCGATTGTCTTGCGCTCACCATTGAACCGTTTAATAACAAACCTCTGACTGTAAAGGCACCTACACAGAAAAAGCTCAGATGGAACATCTGACAGATAGGAATGCATAAGATTCATTTTGAGGGTGCAGAAAGAGCCGTGTCACTAGGGGTGTGCAATATCTATCATCTACGTCATTGTTGCTTTAATGATGTGCAAACTGACATTATTTAGTGTAGTATTATTTAGTCACTCAATAAATTTAACAAAAACATGTCTTGAGAGTCAAAAAGCATTCACTGAGTGATGAAGTCTATTAGAATGTAGTTAGAATGCTCATATAATCCAAGTTATGACGGCAAAAATGTCCCTGTATAGGTTTCTGTTTTTCATATTTATAAGATATCATATAATTTAGTGATAGCACAACAAGCTAGAATGCTGTTTTCCCGAATATCAGCATGTGAGAATGATTGTGAATTTGTAATTTTAGACACAATATTCTCTTTTTTTTTCTGTTTCGCCAACGAAAATAGTTCCACATAAAGCCGGAGTAGAACTGTTGGAGAATCCATGGAATAGGATTAAAAATGTACTATTGTGCCTCAAATTCAGAATTTTTATAGAATACTGTCGTCAAAGACGCCATTTGAAGCTAAACGCAGATGTGCACAGACTATGGATGAAACCTGCTGATTACCCTACTTTTAAAGCATAAATTTGGTTTAAACAATGGGCCTCATTCATGAAACAGTCGTAAATATAGAAGTAAATTCTGAGTAATTTGCGAGTAAAACGGACCTTTCCGAAAACTCTCCTCTGGATTCACAAACGCTTCGTAAACTTCCGATTTGATAGTTAAACATGCGTACGTTAATGAATTCCAATGATTCGTAAATAGGGCGCTCGTGCACGCTCATTCACAATTACCATAATCCCCACTTATAATTACAGCTACGCAAATTGCGTGTCCAGGAACGCAGTGGAATATTCTGGTCTACTTTCTCAGGTTTGGCTCCAGTATATTGCATAAATGCAAAAGAGACTAATAGGCCATATGCCTAACAATAAATATTTAATAACGTGTGTCCACCAAAGCGTTTTTAGCCAGCTGAAAAATGTCAGGCGCTCTTCTGAAAACGACCAGCTGGTGGTGCTGGAGGACGCTTTGGTGGCACAGCCTTTTTCCAGCTGAGACACTTTGATTGCTATGATTTGGAATATCCACGGCAGTAACGCATTACTAGTATCTCATTTTGAAGAATATTACTGAATATAAAAATGCTCTATTGTTGTTCAGTTGTTGTACAAGTAGGATGATTGGTCGGTGTAGCCTAGTATTTGTCCCGCCCCTCCTCCATTGATTGGACGGCTGGGTAAAAAGTGACAGTAACAAGCGCTGCGTTTTACCCAAAGCTAAACAGTTTATCAACTCAAAACAGAGCAAACGAACTTGTAAAATATTATGATGGCAGTGCATCAAAATTCAGTGTCATCAGTTTGCCAAAAAGAACACAGAACGTTTTACGCACCAATTATACATGGTAGGTAGCAGGTGTAAATTTCTTTCGTACCAACTAACATTTTGAAAATACGAACACTTTCATGAATCCGAAAATTTACGTCAGAACAGCTTTACGAACGATTTACACAAAAATGTGTTCTGCTCGTGTTTCATGAATGAGGCCCAATATGTTTACATAATATTCACATATGCAGACGTATTGTATTAGCCCTACAGTTACAGCATTAAATACTATTTAAACCTATATAACATTTACCTATTTTATCTCACAATTCAGTTTTTTTTACTGCGGTCATTTTGAACAAATCATTTCTGATTTAATGAATCACTCATTAAGACGTGCACTTGTCACCACCTACTGGCGGTATTAGTGCCATATCATGACAGGCTTAAACTAGCCAAAATAGCAGCACAAAAACACACTCAGCTAAATATTGTTTTTTAACAAAAATATATATTTTAATAATAGATATAATTTTGCGCACACCCACTACGTGTCACTTTGAAATCAAGCAGGAATATAATGAATTTGATTTATGAAAGCACAGCTAAACCTGCTTGATATTCTCAATGGTCAATGAATGCCAATATGGCCATTTGTTGCAGAAAAAGATGAACGTTCTCAACTAACTCTCACTAATCCTTATACTTTTTCCTCTATGTCATAGTGACGCAGCATTTACATTTAAATCAATGGGTTCAATTTAAAAATAATTCAAATAGGAAACAACTAATTTCACCTCGTAGATAATAGAATAGATCAGGGTTGGCGAACGTCAGTCCTGGAGAGCCGCAGCCCTGCAGAGTTTTGCTTCAACCCTAATCAAACACACCTGAACATGCTAATCAAGGTCTGAAGGGTTACTAGGAAGCTACAGGCAGGTGAGTTTTAATTAGGGTTGGAGCTGAACTCTGCAGGGCTGCGGCTCTCCAGGACTGGAGTTCGCCACCCCTGGAATAGACCAAAAAGACTGAAGATAACAGAGTATCACAGAAACTGTAGTGAACTCTTTCAACTTGGGCCATCAAGTAATCACCTATCAACAGCACAGTAAGTAACAAGTAGCACCTTAGCAACTACATAGTAACATGCTAAAAAAACACTCATGTTTTCTACAGATATAATTTCTGCTCTTGATTTAGGGCCGTATTCCAAACTTCAATTTTTTCTTCCAAGGCACATTCTCACTCTCACTTTCTGTCCTTTATTTCCTTTTTTCTGAGAAGCATGTGGCTATGGATCACTGACATCACTGGGCTCAATTAGAGATGTTTGTAGAGTTTTACCATATGGCCGAGAGAACTGCGTGAGGCAGAGAAAGATAGAGAGAGAAAGAGAGAGAACTCTGTGTACTGGGAGGGGTTGTTTGGTTAGTCATTGACAGAATATGGAGCAAAGTTGCTCTCTCTCACCATTTATCACTCCATGAGGTGACTGATCTCTTGGAGCTTTAACAGTGGAGTTCAGAACAGACAATGGCCTAATTAAACCGCAGAACAAACACACAATCTTGTAAAACATATACAAAGATGACCATTCGTCGTCTCAGACTGACAAAGCAGATTCTAGATCTACTGATGTTTATTCTATATGATATGGACATGTCATGCCTATTACTGTATTTAATTATGTCCTCAAGCACATTCCCAATCAATTCACATATATTTTATTAGAAGCAAATTAGAGCGAAGGTTTTGGGACCTATCTGGTTTGTTAAACTGGTTTGGCTGGTTACTGGATAAGGAGAGTCGCTGATAAACTGCACGTTGTTTTTATTTACATAAAGCTGGTAATGGTTATAGATCTTCTTTTTTTTAATCGCAGATTAGAAATGCAAAAAATAAAAATAACAACAAAAATACTGCAAAAATGAAAATATTTTCCTTAAAGCTGCTTTGAAACTATCTATTGTGAAAAAAGGGCTTTCTGTGTTTGCTTTTTGACTAAAAACCTAACAGTAAATTCCATAACAATATTCTGCGTGCATATAAGCACTAGCATTGAATTCTTTTGTTTTTTAATTAATACTTTTATTCAGCAAGGATGCATTAAATTGATCAGAAGTGAGGGTTTATAAGAAGTGAGACATTTATAATGTTACTAAAGTTTCTACTTAACTAAATGCTGTTCTTTTGAACTTTAACATTTTCCGCAAAAATATGAAGCATCACAATTATGTTTAACATTGATAATAATAAGAAATGTTTCCTGAGCAACAAATCAGCATATTATAGTGATATCTGAAGGATCATGTGACACTGAAGACTGGAGTAATGATGCTGAAAATTCAGCTTTGCATCACAGAAATAAATTACATTTTAAAATATTTTAAAACGGTTATTTTAAATTATAATAATATTCCACAATGTCACTCTTTCTGTGTTTTTAATCAAATAAATGCAGACTTGTTACCATCTTACCATCCTCAAACTTTGAACATAAATATATACATACTGCTTTATATGCCTTTGACCAAAACAATGTTTTGTTTTTTTTTACTTAAAATCTGCAAGCTGCAACAGTGTACCAGACATTTCCATTTTTCTCTCCAAGTAACAGTATTATCTAAACCAGAGAAATGAAACCGAGGTCCAGTACCTGCCGATGTGTTGCGGTGGTGCTGATTCTGGTGGAGGTTTGTCAAGCGCTCTGTGCTGGAGAGAAGTTCTGTGTAGGGACTGGGTGATGGGTATGCAGTAGACCCTCTGAACGACCACCTCAACAGGACCGCTCTGAGAGCCCGACGACCCACAATCCTCCACTGCGTCCAGCAGAGACTTCCGAACTCCGCTTCTGTTCAACTCACCGACCTAAAAAATGGAAACATTATTTTTTTTCCCCTAAACACACCAGTAGAAATTGTTTTTATGACTTCAATGTAATATCGGCACAGAATGGCACCAAACATTTCTTAAAGGGATAGTTCACCCAAAAATGAAAATTCTGTGATTAATTACTCACCCTCATGTCGTTCCAAACCTATAAGACCTTTGTTCATCTTCAGAACACAAATTAAGATATTTTTGATGAAATCCGAGAGCTTTCTGACCCTGCATAGACAGCAACACAACTACTACATTCAAGGCCCAGAAATGTAGTAAGAACATCAATAAAATAATTCATGTGGCATCAGTTGTACAGTCGTAAATGTGCGTCAAAGTCTGACACCGAAAAGTCGTCGTTATTTTTTTTCTTTGTGCACAAAAATATTCTTGTAGCTTCATAAAATTAAGGTTGAACCACTGATGCCACATGGACTATTTTAACGATGTCCTCACTACCTTTCTGGGCCTTGAACATGGTAGTTGTGTTGCTGTCTATGCAGGGTCAGAAAGCTCTCAGATTTCATCAAAAATATCTTAATTTGTGTTCCGAAGATGAAGGTCTTACCGGTTTGGAACAACACGAGGGTAATTGATGACAGAATTTTCATTTTTGGGTGAACTATCCCTTTTAGGCAACAACAGTCAGTGCCACCCATGTCACCTCAAATCAGCAACTCTCACTGATAATGAACGATATATGGTCTCTCTCTCTCACTGCAAATCCCTGTAAGCACACATCTACACTACTGTTCAAAATTAATACTTTTATTCAGCAAGGATGCATTAAATTGATCAAAAGTGACAGTAAAGACATTTATGATGTTATAAAAGATTTCAAATAAATGCTGTTCATTTGAACTTTCTATTCATCAAAGCACACAAATCAAGCTTTCCACAAAAATATTAAGCAGCACAACTGTTTTCAACACTGATAATAATAAGAGCAGCAAATCAGCATATTAGAATGTTTTCTGAAGGATCACGTGACAATGAAGACTGGAGCAATGATGCTGAAAATTCAGCTTTGCATGACAAGAATAAATTACATTTTAAAATATATTCAAATAGAAAGCTGCTGTTTTAAATTGCAATAATATTTCTCAATATTACTGTATTTATCATAGAAATGATGAATTGGTGACAGTGTATCTGTTAATGACAATATGATAATGCACATTTAAAGGGATACTCCACCAAAACATGAAAATGTTTATAAAATAAGTTGAAAAATGTTGGGAAACAAACAACATTGGAGCCCAATGATTTCTATTCTAAAAAAGGAAATAAAATCTTAAAATATCTTCTTTTGTGTTCCAGTTTTGGAACGACATAAGGGCAAGTAAATTATGACAAAATACAAATTTTTAGGTGGAGTATCCCTTTAAGTGTTGTGTTGGTATGCTCACATTTTTGATAAGAGATCTCAAAAAGATCTCAGAGTAGCAGATGATAGTTACTCTGTATTTTGAAAACTGTGGCTAACACTTTATGTGTTTACAACCAACACAGACTCTGTATGGACAAAACTGCACTGCTTATTTTGAGTAGTACAATAAGAGAGGGAACGTGCAAAGCCTCATTCTTCAAATGTCTTTTAAAAAGAATTCGTTACGCCAGGGTCTTGTCGAACAGGAAAATTTGGCTTCACTTTCACAATAAAGCAAATATTTATGCATTAAAAACATCCCTCATAAATCATCTGCACTCATGAGTGTCACACAGGAAACAGCAGCTGTCTCCATTCCAACAGCACTTTCACACATTTTTATGTGTGGCCGAATTCGAAATCTAACAGACGCTCGCTCGCTCTTCTGGGAATTTCCATTTCCTTCCCGTGATCACATGAGAGAGGACAGCTGACGAACCTGTTTACAGGGAATGGATGTCTCGGTTGACACTTGGCTCGTCCCTGACCACCACAGGCTCCAGGTTAACGGCGGAGGTCTGCATTTCTCCACAGCGACCGCAGCTCTCGGACCGCCTGCGTTATCCGGCTTAGTCTCTTCGCAGGCTTTCTGACTGAAGTGGGTGTTGAGAATTATGGGATAGCGTTCACCCTCCACAACCAGATTCTGCCTAGAGAGACAAACAGAGGTCTGCTGGTCATAATGTGTTGTTTTTGGAAAAACAGTTACAGTATGAAAACATCAAATCTCTTGGAAATGCCACATGATGGTTTTTATGACAGCTTGGCAACATTCATAAAACTCAACTGCATTGAGTTTTGTCTACGTTGATAGATTGACAGCGGTCTCGCCGAGCACAACCACCTCCACACTTCTCACACACATAAAAGAGTCTCAAAATATCCTCAGGTACACACGAACGCTCAAGCCCGTCCCTCTCTGGGTGGAAAACAACTGTTAGTGACTGACTGATCAACAAAGATGCTCTTTTCCATTTCACAGGCGGTCTGAAAACTTGTTTATATCAAAACGCTGAACTCAAGTCGACACTATTACTTTGTACTTGGCATCTAACAGATCGACTGTGAAACAAGCTGCGCTCTTGTGATAATGGTCTGCCTTGGTGTGTCTTAGTAACCTAGTAAGAGCATGAACAAACACACAAAACAAGCGTTAGATGTTGTTTGCCAAAAGAAAGACGTGAATTCGGTATGATTCTATACAGAGTGGCATTTAAACATGGCTCCTTCTGAAGCACTATTCATCTTTTTTTTCTTTTCAAATATAAATAAAAGTAAAACAGCAGCAAAGTGGACCAGACTTTATGCCGACGGCTAAATGAGGCTAGTTTAAGCCTACCTGGCAAGGGTCTAGAGCTGCACGAGTGAACTGAATTGCAGTTTTTCTGATAAAAATTGTGATTGCGTGTAAAAAAAAAATCCAGGTTTGCTGTGCTTGTTTGTAGGGCTGCCAAAATGTTGTGATTATATATCAAAATGGCTATAAAATAATAATAATAATCCAAAAATGACCAAATAAAGCAAAATAAGAAATTACTATGTTACTATTGTAATATTCACTGTAAATTCAAAAATAGACTATTTAAGAAAATATTAATTATAATAATAAAACATTAATTTATTTTTACATTACATTCAATCAAATAAAATAATAAATTAAAAAGAAAAATAATAAAAACAATTCATTGTTATCATTACTAAATAAAATACAAAGAATAAATAAATGTAAAAAAATTATTTAATAATATATTTTTTTACATTACAACCATAAAATGAAATAATACTAATAATAATGCATAAAAATACAAATAATTTATTATTATTATTAATAAAATATTTTATTACATTATAATATTTTAAATAATGTATTATTAATAATATAACTACTATTATTACTAATAAAAATACAAAATAAACCAAAATAAGATATGTATTACTGCTATTGTAATATTTTACTGTAAAAGAATAAAATATTTAAGTAAAATAATAATTTATTAATAAAATAATAATCTTATTATATATATACACATATATATAACATTGTGTTTAAAATAATAAAAAATAATTTATTATTATTAAATAAAAAATAAAAAACTACTGAACTTCTATGTTGACAGAAAACTGAAAGAAGACAGAAAGCCCTTCTTTTTGGTTGATAAGTGCTTCTTATTACAAGCATCGGAAGATAGTTGTCACACTGCATTCCCAAATGCACGTTAAAGACACTCAAAACTCAGAGCAGATGCAGAGATTGAGTTCATGTGGAGCAGCATTTACTGTGAACCGAGCCGCTCTGAGACACTGAAAACCGACGGATGAGAACAGTGCCACACTTGACTTTAAACAACCTAATGCATGCATTCATTTAATTAAATCGCACTAAGCCATTTTGCAATTTTGTTTTATTCTGATGAATCATGCAGCCATAAAAAGAGCTATGATCAGTTTGTACAGGAAAGTGTTTACAACTAGTTACTGATATGAAGCACATGGGGACAAGAGCCTGCAAATGACATATGTATTTCTGTGAAAACATCTGCACGTTGGTAAGCACATACATTAAAAGCGCTGTTCATTCGCAGGGCCTCAGAAGTAGGTTGCAAATAGCCTGATCAAACTTGGCACTGAGTGTAGGGTAATTTGTCACAGATCTGTTCCAAACAAGTATGTCTTCAATAAACGGAGGCCTCCACTCCACTACAAGCCGGGGCCTGCGGAGCTCATGTCATGAGACGTAGCACATACGTCAGCATTCAAATCATCCTGCCCTGAGAGAGAGTTGAACAGTGCCAGCAGAGACGAGTAATCACACTGAACCTAGTGAACTTCAGCCAACAGTGTGCAGCTCCAGGGCAGCCAGCAAAGGCAAGTTTACACAGGAGAGGTGGAGGTCCTCTCCGCCCTACTGCAAACAAGCGCTTTTTCAACATGCTGTCAACCCAAGAAGAATAGGACAGAAAATTCCAGTCTTTGACAATCCAGTGACAGGTCAAAAAAAAATAAATCTGATCTTCTTGTTGACCATTAAGTCTCGAAACGAGAAAGCATTTTTACTGTGAGCAATAACTAATAATATTATAATTACTATTATAATTAATCAATTATTTATATTATAATTTATCATTATAATTTAAAATGACTGTATAATTGATCTACATTTTAGAATAATAAAGTCATTAAATCTATGAAATACTAACACTAATGTAAGCATCGCAGGTAATCAAAACTTTCCTGTATTTTAACATCTAATATTTCAACCACCTTCATGAGGTGCATCATAGTTTTGATGGCTTTATTATTCTAATATGTAGATAAATTATTAATAAATATTTTTATTGTAATTCATTAAATAAATTTATAAAATTTCTCAAATTAAAATTTACAATTATAAAATCATATAATAACTATAATTACACATTTAATAATTAAACATTTTAATATTATAAACCATTTTTTAAATAAATTACAATAATATAATAAAAATGAGATACTAATCATACTACTACTAATAAGAAAATAATTAAGTTCATGCAAAAAATACTCTTTTTATCAGAAATGATATACAAATAAAAATACAAAGCAAAGTCTTAGTGATCAGGTGCACAGGAAATAAAGTCTTAGAAGAGATTTGTTAAGCTCAGTGCACACATAATCGCATCACGATCGTGATATACGTGTGAATACATTTCCGGTGGATCTGAACAGGAAGGCTGTGAACAAGCACAAGAGAGTGTGCTGACGTCAGAGCTGACACAAACAGGTGAGGGTGCGGCACAGGTGTAATCACTGCCTAGTGATGACAGGTATTTCCTTCATAGCTGAACCGTGAAGAAGCTGGGAACAGTGTGTGTGTGTGTGTGTGTGTGTGTGTGTGTTTATGTGCAAGGGAGTTGGTCATCAGAAACACTCCAATACAGGCAGCATGATGAACATAACCCAAAGCAGTTTACATGACTGTTAATTTTTGACTCAGACTTTAATGTATGGCAAATCTAAGTCAGAGGTTCTCAAATAAAAAACTGAGACTATAAATGCAAAACAACATTTTTAAAGTAATATGCTTATCAACTTGGAGAAGAAAATAATTCCCATATCTTTTGTAGCCGTTGTTAACAGCAACGCATCCGATCAAACTACAGCATTTTGGTGCAAATACGTCTATCACTTGGTAGAAACAAACCAAATTTGATGGATACCAAAAAATAATATTTAGAAACCCAAGCTCTCATTTTTTCTGTTCAGCCTATGTGCAGTTCATGGTACCATTAATAAATGTATATTACAAATATTTCACTTTTGTACGCAAACAATTTGGCTACTTTGTTTTGTCTCCAAAGTAATTTTACAATGGGATGTCCAATTAAGTTTCCTGAAGTAAAAGAAGTTAAGAACTAATATACAAAAAAGACATAACCATCTGCACTAAGATCAAATTGGTGGTTCGTGGAAATTTTGAAACTTTCAAGATTCATCAGTCATTCAGTTTTTGAATTTGAATTAAATTTGAAAGTTTAAATCTGAAGTGAACTTCAATAAGTGTCATTTTGAACTGGAAAACAAAGGTTTGGCATTAGTTTTGAATGATGGTTTGAAAAACCATGTCTGCAAGTTTAAAGAAGGCTATTTGAAATATAATTTGAACTAGAATTTTTACTATATTTAAATATCTAAATCTTTAATTCCAATTTAACTTCTTGTGGGGAGTGGCCGAACCAATTAAAATTCCACCTGATGAACTGAAAGGAAGTCAATTCTTAACTTTGGAATTTTGCTCAACCCTGTCACACTGCATGACTATTTCAAAGAACTGCAAAAACCAAACAAGTGACTGCAAATCACCAAAACCTTTTCAAAGCACCTCATGTATTTTGACACTAAAAAAATTCCATGTCTGCATTTATCAACTACCCGCACGTTTTTAAATATATTTGACGATATGTAAAGTGTTATCATCTGCTGCCCATGTTCTGTGCTGCAAACTAAGGGGGCTGAACTGGAGTCAATCCCGTGGACTTTCCAGGGTAAAATGAACTCTTGGACTTTCCAGGGTCAACTATGCCTGCCCTTAAAGCAAACACTCCGCAGGGGGAGAGAAAGAAAGTGAGAAAATGAGACAAGAGGAGAAACTGTGCCAGCAACACACTGTGCTGCATGTGTTTTCTATTCGGCCCTCTGGCCTCTGTCACAGTTATTGTGAGCTGCTGCCTAACGCTCCTCAAAAAAAGAAAAAAAAATGCTAGGGAAGAAAAAGGATCCAGCTATGTTTTTTCCCGGCTTGCTGGAAATTAGCTCAGAGCTGCCAGGAAGAGGCAAGATGGAGACTGGCTCGTCTGTCCCTCTCACCTCCAGCCCCGCTGGCCTCTCGCGCTTATCTGCTCTGTGCAAAACACACGGCTGCACACGGCAAGACTGTTCCTGCCAACCTGCGGCTTACTGCTCGAACAGTGAGTCATCACAAATTACTGCAGAAGATATAGGGAGATGTGCGTCAATGCTCGAGACGCAGAAGTTATCTTTTTGTGATCGAGACTCCAGTTGAAGAAATTATGAAGAAATTGAAGAAAAAAATTGCCAGCAAGTATTAGAAATTAAGTTTTGCACACCAAAAATTTGGAATCTTTAAATATTTCACAAACTATGTGAATTATTACAAAATAAATAAAAAATGTAAACAACCTGGTTGTTTGCATTGCGAAGAAAATTTAATATTGCTAGAATATAAAAAACGATATGAAACGATAATGTGAAATAACATTTTTATTAAAAAAAATGCATTTTTGTTGAGTATCATCTTTGATACAGCAGGCTTTTATGGCTGACATATTATGATATGGGAGGGGGGGAAACAGGCCAAACTGAGCAAAAATATGCAAATTGGTGCAGTTGCTGATATTTATATGGCCAAAAAGTAGAATGAAATTCTGATAGCTTATAATTTTAAACAATGAGATCTTTATAACTGTATAGCAGACTGATGACATAAAATGCATATAAATATTAGTCGTCAGAACATAATATGCAATGCAATACAATTATGATTGACAAAGGAACATTCCTTAAAAGCATGATGTATCATTTTTGATACATTTTCATTTATCTAAAAAAAAATTATGGAAATGTATGGATAATCAAGTAAAACTAAGTTACTTCAGTCTAGTAAGGGTTCATCTTGAAATAATAACGGCAATATAAAAGTTATTCTTTACATTTACTTTACCTTCAGAAACAGATGGACATTAGAATTATACTAAAAGGTCTTTTGCATAATAAAAAATATAAACTATGGAATGTAGTAGATTGTGTACAACAAGTTTAAGCTTTTCAATTTTGACCATTTAATTTTTAGAGGCCTTAGACATTTGCATATGAAATATGATAACCAGATGTTTCACCAACAAATGGGATGTTCATTTCGGTTATTTTCCCTAACTGACAACCGACGCTCGTTAACTGATTTTTAACAGTTAACCGACAAGATTATTTTAAATTAGAATTTAATTAAATTAGAAAGGATAAGTGTCTGTGACCCATTCAAAAATACTAACATTTGTTTCCCGGGGATTCATTTTACATGCGCAAAAAGCAGCAAACAACAGAACATGAGGATTCACATGGTCATCATAACACATCACGCACCTGCAGCGCTTCTGCCAGCGGAGAAAAACATAATAAAGCTAGGCTATATATATAAACATATTTTTACTTAAATTATAAATTAAGAAAATATATGAAAAACAAGTAGCCTATGCAGAGTTTCAGTTCATTTTTGTGCCGCGGAAAGAAAACAGACGGCAGAAAGCGCCATCCTATTTTCTTTAGGCTTATTTTACAAAAGCACAAAGATTTGTTTTTATTGTGAATGTACACAAATAAAGGCAAACCTTTTACAATTTCGATTATTTTTATGACTAAAACGAGTAGTTTCTTCCACTGTCTTCCATGCCGGCGCCGCATGCGCGTGCACAGTTAAGCATTGTTACCTTGACAATGCAGCCAGTATATTATCATAATAAAACAGTAAGTCAAACATATGGAAAAAACTATGTAGTAAAAAAAACTATGTAGTAAAATCTGTTAAGGTTAAGTGTTAGCACTGTACCGCCGTGATGTAAAACATTTAGTTTTACGTGGATATTGGAACACGAGTGAAGTACATAATAAATAATAATTTGCCATTCAAATACATCGCGAATACGGAAACATTTGGTTTTGTGTGGAATTAGAGACCCAACGTTGGTTTCAGTTTCGTTTGAACCTAAATTAATTCGTTTTGGCTTGTCGTTTATATTGCTATAGCTTCTTATATTTTTTATTCTTTAATTATTTTCTAAATACTGTTAATTGAAAGGATTTGTTGTGGAGTGAGGGGAACTAACACTAGCTATGTTTACAGTGTTTATTATAATGTTTGTCAACATTTCGTGTCGGCATTAGGTCTATTTCTGAATGAAATAATAAAATGCAACTTATACGCGACTTGTTTTTTCCCCCCTAAAAAACATTTTTTTATACGCGTAGCATATTTTAACTATGCAGCAAACGTTTTAAATATTTTGATAAATTACTGAAAAAATGTATAATTAAATTACTTTTTAAACCGTTTAATTGATTGTATTAATCGGTCAAAATTCTTACCGTCGGTTAACCGGTTAAAATGAAAATCCCTAATCCACACAGTTTGAGGCATTATATATGCCCATATTACAAGCAAAATGTAATAGTTAGGGTTAAACATTTGTTCAAATGCATAAGCAAGCACTACTAATTATATAAAATATTTGTAAAATATAAATGTTTTTAAATTACTCTGAAAATCAGTATTAGGTCAGTAGCCAATAAACTGTTTATTAACATTACAGTAGCTGTAGTATTTTATTTCAGTTAATGTTCATTTTATTTCAAGTAATGAATATTTAGTTTTACCTAATAATAACAACAACAACAACCCCGCTTTGCACTGGCAGTGCATCACACAAGTTTAACCTCCTTCTCCTAATATCATTTTACATTTTATCTTGAATTTCCACCATCAACTGAAACATTAACTTCTTTAAACCTACATACAAACATACCTACACACACTGAAGACCCCTAGTAGGGCACTGTTTGAAAAGAAATCCGTTATACCATGGAAAATGAAAACGTAAGGTGTGTGACTGTGTCTGCAGTGTGTTTGTGTCTGTGGTTTCCTGTCGCTTTGGCTGCGAGACAATTACATCCTATTGTCACCTGAATCACCTGAAACAAGCGTGCTTTCACAGCCTCCTACTCCTCAAACTGTACACGGCAAGATCTCATCGCTGGAATATTATACACATATCATCAAGCATGACAAGCAATTATGGAAATATGAAAACTGTGGGTTGGTGGTTAAATAATTTCCTGGCACATTCTTTGGGCCAGATCTGACATTGGCAGTATTTAAATGAAAAGACTTAATTTTTAATTGTGAAAACATTAGTGGTCAGGAACAGAGAACTAACCACTAACGATCTGTACAAAGCTTGCATTCAAGACGTGATTGAGTCTTCACATAAACAGACAGGATTCAGATTGGCTGTGTCTTACCAGCTGATGTGGTTGAGTTGCACTGATGTCTCCAGAAGCTGATGGCTGATTTTTGCCTGCTGTGGAGTCGGTTCAGCCTTTCAGCAAGACCTCCCCTACAGAGAGAGATCACAAAGATTCAGTCCCACAGAATCAAAAGAATCAGACCAACAGAACGACTGAATTTGAATTAATCACACAGAATCATTCTAATTCAAACTAATTACTTAGAATCAAATATGAATTAAAATCACACAAAATCAATCCCAGATAATTAAACCTATAGATTCAATCACACCGAATCAGTCATATGGAATCAGTCCCACATAATCATTCATATAGAATATAAAACACACAATCAGACATTCAGAATAACACATGATCACAATCTGAATCAAACCTACTTAATCAATTACACAGAATCAATCATTCAGAATCAAACACACAATCAGTGTGACTGATTCATTTAAACCACCCTGAATCAGTCACACAGAATTAAACCTATAGATTCAGTTAGCCCACAGCATAATCTGTATATGCATTCAATCCCAAGGAATCAGTCACATAACATCAATGGTAAAGAATGAATGAGAAATGTTTATATAAAATTAAATAATGAATCTGGCTGAATCTGCTAGAATCAATCACACAGAATGAGACCGAGAGAATAAACTAGAATCAGTCTCACTGAATCAGCTCCATCAAGAAAATCTATTTGAATCAACTGCATAGAATCAAAGACAGAGAGTGAGTTCCATGGAATCAACCATGGAGAATCAGTTCAAATCAAATGGAATCAATCCCACAGAATAATTTATATAAAATCAAACAAAGGGAATCAATCATAAAGAATAAATCAAATAAAACCAATTAAATGGAATCAGTCGTAAAATCAATCATGAATGAATCCTAAAGAATGAACCCCATGAATTATAGATTAATGATTATAGAGAATCAATCCCCATAGACTCAATAAGAATAAATCCCATAGAATCAATTAGATTCAATCCCATCAAATCAATCACATAAAATTAATAGTAAAGAATATATGAGAATCCTTCCTATTAATCATAGAGAATGAATCTGATTGAATCAACTAGAATTAAGGCATAAATAATCAATAAGAACCTATGTCAATGAATCAGTTCCATATAGAGAGTCAATCTGATTCAACTCCACACAATCAAACCAGAGAATCAATTTCAAGGAATCAATCAAAGAGAATCAATATTCAATTTAATCTATATTCACTGCACATGGAAAACTGATCCATAATTAGCAAAACTTTTTGTCTTTCATAAACCATTATAGGCTTCAATTTGTTACAGGCTTGTTAGCTAAACTACATGCTTATTACCAGAGCAGCTCTGCATGCACTTATTAATGGTCATTTGCTTTATGTTTATGATGTACATGTTTGTGTTTTTACGAGTGGGTGGTAGTTTTTACGTGTGCTATAATTTTTATGTGTATAAAAGCATAATAAAAATATAAAAAGCTACACTCAGGCAAAAGTGTGGACTAGTGGTGGACTAACAAGAGCCAAAAAGAGACACAGCTCCCCCGTGAGAGAACAAACTCGACACATCCTGCCTCTCCCGTTCACAAAATCTGACAAACGACTCATTTATGGTAAAGCATCATGGGCTGGGCTCAGTCTTTAATGGTACACTAGAAAGCAATTGCTGAGTAATATCTGACAAAAGAGCCTTATGCATGCGTTGCTGGTTCTTGTGCGCATAGGAGGAAATACTCTGGTAAATTAAATAAGGTGACAAAAATGAGCAAAGGAAGCCGCTCCTTGATAGCCAATCAAAAACCAAGCTGACCAGGTTTTTACGGTAAGGGTGTGGATGTATTATTAAACTTCTTCACCTAGACTTTGAACCCTTTTGTATCCTGTGTGTTTACACTGATAAGAAACTTCGGGTGAACTTGACGTCACACATTGAAAAAAAAAACCCCAGTAAGAATAAATAACGGTATGAAGGATTACTGCCAGTTAAGACGATAAATCCCAATCATAAAGCCACTGAACTCATAAATTGAGTTCATCTTGCACAGGGTTGCACCGAAATTAAGATTAAGATCCAGGCGCCATAGATCATACCTTTCAAACCTCCTCCTCTTTTTACTCGAGTCCTCTGGGGTCTTGATGCTCTTAGGGGTTTGTTTCTGAGGTGTCTGAAGAATCGCCTGAGCAGATCGGACCCACTCGCTGACCGACTGCCGGCTGGACTCGGCTGCGTCCGCTCTGCTTTCTTCTGGATCTTCATCATTATCATCGTAAGAGGAGTAGTCTGAAATCTGGTTTGGTGACTAAAAAGGAGAGGAGAGTTTTACATGGAGTTATCTGATTTGCTTTTATCCACAGAAGTGTTGTTATTGTTAATTAAAACTATTATTAATTTCCGTTAATCGAAATAAAGTTGAAATAAGACTATAAATAATAAATATTACATAAAAAAAATTTAATAACTTATAATTAAATAACAAAAATTAGAAATGTTGCCTTGGCAACTAACTTTAATTTTAAGTTGAAGTATTAAAATGACTAAAACTGAAATAAAAATAAATTAAAAGTTTAACACAATTATAAAAAAGAAAAGAAGTACATAAAAATAAAATGTGAAAATAAAAGCGAGTTCAAAATATCAATAAACAGTATAATATAGTAAAAAAATTGCATATAAATATTACTTAACACTAATTCAAAGCCACTTACAAATGATGAACAACATATGCAATGAAAGGACATTTTAAGACTATTTAATTTTTTTATTTTAATTTATTTTTTATTATTATTGTTTTTTTTACAAATAAAACGCAATTATAAAATATAAATATTAAATGAAAAACTTTATTTTTTTAACTTTTTAAATTAAAAAAAAATTTAAGTACTAAAATTACTAAAACTGAAATAAAAATAAATTAAAAGCTAAACAGAATGACAAAAAGTGTATATAAAGTTCAAAATATTAATAAAAACAATAAACTTTTGGCACTTACAAATGAGGAGCATCACATGCATGAAAGGACATTTTAACTTGTTCTATTTTGTTCTATTTTATTTTTGGGGTTTTTGCAACTTTTCATTGACAGAAGAGCAGATACAGAAAAATTAATTATTTGAAGAGAGCGAGAGAAGTATGATAAATGGGGATACGATACATGTCAGATTCGAACCTGCACTATCAAGGCTCATGGTCAAATACTAACTGAAGATCTGCAGCCTCTAGTTCAATGTCTGCCTCATAAAGAGCTTCCTTAATGTCTCAAAGTTTGATTATAAAATGAACATTAAAAATGCACACACAGAGTCATAGTAATAAACCCACAGCACAGAGCATCACAAATCTCAATATTGTAAGATGCCAAAAACCTTGAAAAATATTGTGATTGAATGCTTCCAGCACAAAGACTTTCAGGAAAAACACCCTAAGCATTCGACCTTCACAATTAATCTCACAGGTACTCAGTTCTCAAGCTAAATGACGCACACAAAACTCTCAGTCCACAATTACACAAATTATGGGACCTGAATGACACCTCCTGACAGGCTGCCGCCATGCTGTCAAAGTGAAATTACAGACTAAACAGGTGTTCCAAAAAAAACGGCAGCCTGTTTTCACCTTATTCACATGTCATGCTGGGATATGAAAGTAAACAGAGTTTCAAGCTGAGCCTTAAAAATGAACAGAACCTTAAAAAAGTCTTTACAGATGGCTGGGGGCCACCAAAGCAAAGCCAAAAACCTTAAGATCTATGAACCAGTACCTTGTACAACACGATCATCATTCAAACTCACGTTTCACATGGATGCTAGAGAAGAAAATAAGTGAGAAGGGCAAAGGTGGGAAGCTAAAAAACAAGAACTCAATGACCTCTCATTAATTCTATCCTCCTGCACATATCGTAATTCCAAAGGGGCCTTGAAAACACTATCTGGGCATCTGCCTATCCAGCACTGCATTAATTTCAACCTCTGCCCTCTGGAAAAGGCTTGGAATCAGTCTTCTAAAGTACTGCCACTGAACTCTCAATCCACATGCAACTCCCACCCATGCTTCCCACGTACGACACTTGCCTTTTAGTTACTAAATCTAAAATCACCGGCTTTGTGAGTTGCATATTGTTGAACTTGTTAGTGGTGCTTGCTAAGGCAACAATCACTGTTATTATTATTGCTCATACTTAGGTTTAAGGGTTTCTTCAAATAAATAATAAATAGGAGATAAAATAGGCGTAAAAATAAAATGTCATAGACCTACATTCAAAGAAGAGAATATCTAGAAATGTACTGAAACTGGTCTTTAAAAATCACTGCTTGGGGTTAACCCTAACCCTATATTTATTAATTAACTTAAATGACATTAAACCAACTTTTAAAAAAATCTAGTTAAATTTGTATCTAATTATTTTTACTTTATATACATTTTATATAACTTAAAAAGTGTGCAACAGAGATATAAATAGAAATAAGACAAATATCTAACATAGAAATATAATATATATATATAGCTAATCATTAAAAATACCTTAAAAAAATTGCATTATAAAGTGTATTGTTTGTGTGTGTGTGTTTGTGTGTGTGTATATTTGTTTATAAACTATAATGTATTAATATTATATATAGAAATATAATATATAACAAAAAATTATATTCAATAAATCATGTCAATAAATATCAATGTAAACTTTAACGCATTTAAGATTTCAAATATTTAAGTTTTGTTTAATTATATAGTCTTCATTTATAAACAGGAAAATTAAAACTTTTCTGTCTTCCTCATGCTCTGTTTCGGACTGAACACTGGGATATCTATATGTCGCATGCAGATCCTACAGACCTTTGTGAAAATTAAAGAATCGATTCCAAATGCATTATGGGAAAATCTACAAGGCAATCTGAGATGTGACAAGGGACATCCAGCCCTGATAAAGCACACACCCTCAAACAAACAATGGAAAAAGAAAGACAGAAGATACATTCCACAGATAGACCTGAAGATACGACCCGGGCCCGATGATATATGATATATGACTCATTTACCTTAAGACAGGTTGTAAAAGACTGACGTAAAGGGAACGGGAGGGGGTTATGTTTGTGTGTGTGAGCGTTTGTGGTTGCATTGTCACAAACTGGTTTTCTTGTGGAAAAAAATCGGCTGCCTCCTTATCATGTGGAGACACGAACGGCATTCCAGCCCGCCGAACAGCCTACACACTCTTTTATTTGAATCAACTTGACCCTGCAGGGCAGCCTGCCAGCAAACAGTGCACTACGCGCGCTCTCGGTCTTTCTCTCTCTGCGCAGTACACTATGTTCCTGGCCCATGCTCAAAAATGTGCTTACCCTGCACTGGCTCAAAATGAATGGAGGAGTACACAAACTTTTCGCTCTATCAAATCTATCTCACTCCTACTTTTTTTGTCTAATTTAGACACGTCATATAGGGGCAGTTCCCAAACCAGCGGGAACAGGACGGGACCGCTGCGTTATGGAGAGGGATGCCAGGTCACAGAAAAGTGTGTCAACGCCAAGGACGCCCTAGTTTGGTTTGCAATTGCAGGAAAATATACAGGAAATTAATTATAGGTAGAACTGCAGCTGAAATTAATTGAGAAATAAAGCAACATGTGATTAATGTCTCGATGCATGTCTGTCATTTTCCTCTCTTCCTGTAAATGGACACAAAACATTTTTCCTATGAAAGCTGGGCAAGTAAACAATCCGTTTTTTTGTTTTTTTAAACAAATGGTTTCAATCTTGAATCCAGGAAGCGGGGCTGATTTAAAAGACACTTAAAAGGAGGCATGGGAATAAGAGCTAAACATAGATGTGATTTGGAAGAGTTCGAGGCTGACAGACATTTCAGACAGAGATGTTGCAGAATACTTCATGACACCTTGGGAAAATTCTCAACTTACGTTTCAAAGATGCTCTTTTTTTTAATCCAAAAACCGGTCTGTTCTGGTTCTGATGAGAGGGGGGGGAACAAAACTAAACGCACATAATTCTTCCCATATCTTTTGTTGTTGACTTCAAAGATGCTCAATCAAACTCTCTGGTATTTTGGCACAAATTCATCTTTCACTTGGTAAAGCTAGACAAATTATATAGATGTCAACATGAATAGTTGTAATATCATTGCGCCTGCTGCACCCATAGTACGGCAGCAAAGTTCCTTGATTATTACGCCGGAATGAGAGTATAGATCCTAGCCACATCGGCCTAGAAAATCGCAACTTTTAATTTTCCGTCAGTCTTAGTACACGATGTAACTACAGAAGAGTTAAGTTTTAAATAGGAAAAATATAGAAACTCTTTGGTCATTTTTGAGCGAGATGCTAATGGTCTAATCAGATTCAATGATCTATGCTAAGCTACAGCTAAAAGTGCTACCGCCAGACCCGGAGATCGGCTGAATGGATTCGAAAACGGTAAAACTCAACTGTTTAACTCTAGGGGAGTTGGAAAATTAGCCTATTTTCAAAAATAGTGGAGTGTTCCTTTAAGGTGCAGCAAACCACTGATCTAGATTTTTAAGGTTCCTTGACCGAAATGATTCAGAGTACCATTTCTAAAGAATCTTTAAAGTTTTTTTTTTCTCCCCAATGACAAAGAACATTCTGGAGTGTTCTCAAATTATTAACTGGATCTGCGCCACATGACCAGACTAAACTACAAGGAAAAATCTTTAAATGTTGTGATGTGATGCCTTCCAACTACTCCAACTATTAATAAGTCAAATCAAAGCTGTGTTTATGCACTGCTTCCACATGACAAATTTGCCTAACACTGCCCTTCCAGGAAGCTGAAGAACTATCTAGTCTGGACAAAATTACAGTCTATGACAGTAACTGTGAATTGTACCATTATGACAATAAGACGCATCATGCTGAATTATGATAATCATGGTCAAAGATCATCAGATCATGATGTCATTGCTGATTGCGGATATACAGTATTTTAAAGGGGTCATATGATGCGATTTCAATTTTTCCTTTCTCTTTGGAGTGTTACAAGCTCTTGGTGCATAAAGAAGATCTGTAAAGTTGCAAAGACTAAAGTCTCAAATCCAAAGAGATATTCTTTATAAAAGTTAAGAGTCAGCCACGCCTACCTAAAACGGCTCGTTCTAACACGCCTCCACATGTCTATGTCACTGTGTGGGAAGATTTGCATAACGCTGCCCAAATGTTCACGCAAAGAAAGAAGGTGTAACTTTTATTCTCGCTGTAGTATTGTTGCTGCCGCCATGTCGTGAAGGCACTGTGTGTTTCGTTGTGAAAGCGAAACTACTTTGTTTGGCCTTCCAAAAGAGGACGATATCCGTTTCATCATGCCTAGAGCTGATCAGTGCTGGTCGCTGAGGAAATACATCAACTTCGCGCTGTGGATCACCGGATCGGCTTTCACTGAGTTATTCCGGCATTATTTACCTTTTATACCTTTATGCAATTTAAATACTAAAGTCATTTCATGTGTCACATGGAAAGTAATATGACAACATTTGATCTTTTATTCAGATGACTTGAGTGAGACATGTACTCAACAAAATGTCAAATATTAATAAACTAATACCAAGAAAGGTTGCAAATATATATTCAGGCCAAAGGTTAGTCCTAAAAGGAGCAGGGACATTGAGAACCCTGATGAAAGCTTAAGACGTCTAGTTTGAGGAATCATAGCGCCCCCTAGTGAGCAACAGTGCAATATATTTTCTCTTTTAATACATTTTTTTTCTCCCCATTCTAAAACATGAGTTTAAAGTTAATATGAAAGCTATTTAATATATGTACAATTATTCTGCCAATGTAAAGATAAAACATACTTACCACAACTGGATTTAGAAAGTCAATATGTTCTTTTGAATCTGAATTTTCCTCCTCTATCTCACTGTCTGAATCAATCGAGGGCAGGTCATCTGTCTCTGAGGGCAAAAGCAGCAGGTAATCAGGATTAAATAACAAGCCACTGCATATTAAACTACAGTTATGAACAGCCAGAACAGATGGTTTGATTGGACGAGAGTATTTTTACATCATTCCACATTCTTGATCGCATTTGGCAAGTAATAATTACACTACACTTGTTGAGTAACATGTACTTTAATACTCTTTAACTGAGAAACAATGAGGAATATCGTTATAAGGGAATCAAAAAGAGACATTATTTACTACAATGGTGCGAAACTCTGTTTTATTCAAAATTACTCTGTCATATAAGCACCTGCATAATTTATCATTTGGGATTTCATCTGATGTTTTATAAATCAGGATGTGTATTTCAAACAGAATGAATTTCCCCCTAAAAAAAAAAATGTATTTAATGTTTTTATTTGCATTTAGAATTTTACAGTTGTAATGTTAGATTTATAATTTTCAAATATATTTAAAATAATTTTCACACACATTTTCCACACACAAATGTAATTATATAAGGCAATTTTCAGTAATTATACAGCCATAAATTCCATAAGCATTTTTGCTAGAAAACACTTTTATTATCATTTAACCTGAAAAAAATGTCTAACCTTAACCTGATAAAAATGCTGACTAGCAGAATTCACAACTACATTTCAAACTGTGCAAAGCAAAAATATGCAAAAAGTATCAAAATGCTGTAATATTCGTCCCAGTCCAGTGGGCAATCCATATTGTTAAGCCCTGATATCATGGGCCAAATTAAGCTCCTGAAAGATTCATTCACATTACTACCAAAAATGTCTCTGTTCTTACCTACACCAGTGCTGAACATCCGCAGACTTCTGCAAGAATCAACAGGATGTTGTTTGTGTGCTCTGGGCGGCTGTGGTGCCTGTGTGACAGTCAGTCGAGGAGGAGGATGACTATCACCGTCTGATTCTTCCTCCTCACTGGAGCTCCAGGCAATGTGCACTGGTTCATCTGTGCCAGCATCCCCATTGCCTTAAACGAATACTTTTGTTCAGCAAGGATGCATTAAACTGATCAAAAGTGACAGCAAGGGCATTTATAATTTTATGTAGGATTTCTATTTCAAACAATGCTGTTCTTTTGAACTTTCCATTCATCAAAGAAACTGTATCATAGTTTCCACAAAAATATTAAGAAGTGCAACTGCTTTCAACAATACAAATAATCAGAAATGTTTCTTGAGCAGCAAATCAGCATATTAGAATGATTTCTGAAGGATCATGGGACACTAAAGGCTCATCATGTGACACAGCATTACTATGAATTGCACAATTTATGGATTGATCAATCTGTTGTATTACCAGTAACAGGCGTCAGAGCCACTTTACGTGCATTTCTGCTCTTCTCTGATGTTTGCAGCTTCTGAAACACAAACACGTGATGTTCAGTGCATCTTTAACAGACTGACAGCATTACATACATCTACTGTAACACACCTGAATGACAGAGGTGTCCAGGAAACTGTCCCCACATCTCTCCCAGGACTTTGTGGCAGGCGTGGATGTTCTGGCAGATGCTTTTCCTGCCTTTTTGAAAGTGTCTTTCACATCGTCTGGGAATAGCACACACCTCATGTCCAGGTTTCTCTTCCGCTGAACACACAAACACACATTAAAATTAATTAATCAACAATAATATATACACATAAAAAAAAAAAAAATACATATATATATATTAGTGCTGTCAAACGATTAATTGTGATTAATCGCATCCAAAATAAAAGTTTTTGTTTACATAATATGTGTATACAGAGTACATTAACTATGTATATATAAATACAAACACATGCATGTATATATTTAAGAAAAATAAGTAATGTTTATACATTAAATATATTTATATATAATATAAAATATAAGAATATAAATATATAAATGTATATACATGTAAATATTTTCAAAATATATACTGTATGTCTGTATTTTTATATATGCATAATAATATACACAGTACACACATATTATGTAAACAAAAACTTTTATTTTGGATGCGATTAATCGCGATTAATCATTTGACAGCACTAATATGCATATGTATATATATAGAGAGAGAGAGTTTATTTTCTTTTAGTAATTGATTTTAATTTTGTTAATCTAGACAAAGAGTTGCCACTTTGTAAAATATAAAGAAGTAAAATATGAGTAGGTGTGTCCAAATATTTGACTGATAAGTACATATTCATATATTGGTCTCTTTAATTGTTCTCTTTTCCTAGCTCATGTGATTTATATTTCTACTGCGTGTTGTAATGATGTGTAGTGGATAATAACACTTCGACTGGACTGTCAATAGAAATATACAACTGGTTCTCACAAACATCTGAAACGCATTAAAAGTTTAAGAAAACCTGTAAACAAAGTGTTTATTGATCGCTTACCTTGCCCATGATGTTAAGTAAATGTTCTACGACTTTATTTTCCTCAAATAGGGCTTATTTCCTAATTAAATAATAACTGTTTACATCGTTGTACTGTAGTTCACTCAAACCCAGCAGTTTCTTCTTCGGTTCGTCTCTCCCGCTCTTTTAGTTCGTGACGCTGCGCGCTACTGACACCTGGCGGCCAGAGACGTTTTGAGCACAAGATGGATGAAATGATTTCACAATGGTTTTTAACTTTAAAAAAAAAAAAAAAAAAATAGTATTATAAAACCGTCTCTTTTTGTCAAAGAAAATCATACTCTGTCCTCTTAAGACTCTTTATTTATATGAAAAAATAAAAACACACTACGATAACTGAAAAATTATAAACCTAATGTTCCTTTTCCGTAAAATATGTTAACTTGTGCGATTTGTCAAATATTTGAAAAAGCAATTCAAAGTAAAATTCGTGTCCAGACCTGAAACTTACAGCACGCTGAAGGAGTTTCAAAAGTTTTGAATGTAGATTTCCTTTATATTAACGACCAACGTCGAACATTTGGCGATACAGAAGTCTTCTGTCTCGTTTAATTTACATAAAATCATATTACCCTAACTAAATCATAATAAAAACAAAAGATTTATTCCTTTTGAAAGTAAAAGGGTTTTTATTAGGGCAAGTCTATCATATCTCCAGAGATTATAAACAGCAAGTTAAACATACAAAAAACATTTAACATTTTTTTTTTCTTTTCGTTTTTATTAAATATGTAAAAAGCAGGTCAAGTTATTCACAAATAAAATGCAAACATGCAACACATTTGGGGAATGCATAAGGGGAGATACTGCGAGGGCAATAAAAAGAAAAACATTGTCTATTTATAATTATTAACAGTACATATGTTTACATTCCTTTTCATTGTACACAATAATAAATGACATAAGCGTTGACCTGTGGAGAATATTGACGAGTATGAGGAGATCACCAGAATGCGGTTTTCCGTTCAGAAGACCTGTGCTTTAGAACAAGTTAACAAAAAAAATCAAGATGCATCGTTTTCTTCAGATGACGGCTGTTTTGTTTTTTTTACTGTACATATAAAGTAAAACATGTTTAGACGTAGAATACGGATTGCACAGTTCAAATGAAACGCTTCCCATCAAACACTGTGATTGGCTTCCACCTCTGTGAAGCTGAGACACATTTAACCAAAAAAAAATTGAGTAGATTTCATTTAACATGGTGAAAAATTGAGCTACGTTTCCAAATGAATCACATGGGTTTATAATACCAGTATGCATTAGGTTATAACGCAGAACTTTCCATGGTAACCGATAGTTAATCTTCTGAAGGAATCTATCATGAGGTGATATTTCACAAAAGGTACCGGTGGCTCTTTGAGCTACTCTTATTGCAATATTTTAAAATGTAATGGTTCAATCTTAAAACATTAACAGCTTAAGGAATAAAAAAGGTCAATTCGCCTTCATCGGTGCGGTGAGATGAAAAACAGCAGGTGGAAACGCCAACAGGCTTCAGTTAAAGTAAAAACCGAATGGAGTTGATGCGCAGTGGTTGTTAACACGGGCTTCACACGAACAACACTCACCAATTAAGCTGCTGTTGGATGACATGTTCATAATAGTCATGATGCAATTAAACAGGGCTTCAAAATGAACAAAAAAAAAAAAAGACACGTGAGAAATAAACCGTCATGAGTTGGAGGAAATGAACCCAAAAGCAGTTTTCTGACTGAGTGCATGTATGTTCAGGTGTCTGTTTGATTGACAGCTGTTCAGTATTCGTCCTGCGTGTCGTCAGGGACGTCCTCCTCCTGAGCCGGAGCCTCGTGTTCCTCTCCGCCTGCCTCCTGTACAAACAGCCGTTTGTTGTTAGTTATGTTTAAGGATCTTGTCATATTAGATAGTCAGTTTGTCTGTTATGAACCATGAAAAAACTGACTACGTATGAAGCACTTGATCTGAAGGGTTATATCACAAGAAACAAGATCAACAACACAGCAGAAAAGGGTCTTTTAGAAATCATAGCTATGATGCCACAACTGAAGAGTACATTGATTATTACCAATAAGTTGTACATCTATTCAGTACTGAATGATCATTTGAACTAGAGTAGCAGAACGAAGCATGTTAAAAATAACAGGTCTTTTTTTTTTTTTTTTATTTATTTTTTTTTTTTAAATAGCCTGTACAATTCTAAATGGGTTAAAAAATAATTATGAAAATTTTAATGATGGCCACTTTTTGGCCTTGACCTAAATCATAAGTGGACGTCAGGGGGGAAACGCAGTGTAAGTGTAGAATATGACCCCTTTTAAGGTGGGAAGAAAGAAAAAAAAGAAAACGAAATAATAAAGGTCTGTTTTATTCAAACAAAAAAGAAAATATTAATAAATGATAAAACAATAAATAATACTAATAATAAATGGGATGATGCTTTGTTAAAAGAAGAGCAGAAAAAGTTATTTAAATAGGTTTGATGTATTAAAAGAACATTAAAATAGTAGTAGTGGTAATAATAATAATATTAATAATAATAATCTGTGAACAGTTTTAAGTTTTTATTCAAAGAAAGAAAAAAAAAAGAGTGGAAATAATATATAAATACATTAAAAAACAAACAGGTGAGACATCTTATTAAAATAATAATAAATTGTGTTTCATTAAAAATAAAAAGTACTATAAATAAATAATAAATTGTGTGTTTTATTAAAAATAAAAAAGTACTATAAATAAATAAGAATGAAGGAATGAATACAGTTTGCTGAAAAAGAACTTGAAGCACTAACCTGGTCGTCTGCAGAGTACAGCACCTCCATGAGTCTCTCCACGAAGGGCCCGTTGTCCTGGCCCTGCTCCTGACACAACAGCTCCACCTCTCTCAGCTTCCCAAAGTAGAAATCTCGCTCCTTCTCCACTCCTTCTAGTGCTAGCTTTAATGTATTGAGCTGCAGCAGAGGAGAGACGCAAGAGTTACCAATGACATAAAACACCGTCAATAGACAGTAAAAGCTGGTTATTGCTTTGGTAGACATGCTTCTAAACTACATAAATCTCCACTGAATATATACACTTCCTGATACCATATTTGATTGGTCAAAAAAAGGGAGTTTACCTTGCTTTTATGGTTGTAATCCCCCCTCCCAAAAAAAGTGCCCAAGTGCCCAAAAGTGCTAAGTCAACTAGCTTTTAGGTCACGAGGTTCCCAAAAAATGCTTTCTACTGGTCAACCTGTCTGCTCACAGTCTATGCTGTTATAAGAACATCTATAAAGGGGTCTATGATGTTGTAAGAATGTCTAGGTAGATGCCTATTATGTCATAAGGACATTTAGGAAGATATCAGTGTTTAGAAATCTAATTGCAATATTTTTGATAAAAATTGCAATGTAATGCAATAAAATACCAATATAGTTACATAATAATTATAAAGTATTATTACTACTACTGCTACAAAATACAAAAATAAACAAAAATATATATTTATTGTAAAATCAAGAAATAAGAAGCATTACTACTGTAATGTGTCACTGTATAATAAACAAAAGAGCATTTGAAAAATATTTCTAATTTCATTTTACATAACCATAATATTTCAATAGCGCCATATGCTAATATATGATTAAAAAGGACAAATATCTGCTCATATATATATATATATTTTTTTTTTATATATATAAATTAATAAACTCTTATGTTCAATTAAAAAAAAAAAGTAAAAAAAAAAAAAAAAAGCAATTTCATTAAATTTTGCATGTCAAGTAAATGCATCTTGATTTAAAGATGTTTAGATCTTTATATTGGAAAACAAGACAAAAACACTGACAAACATATACATTTTTTGTATTTAATGCCATAACGCCAAATTTAAGATCTTTTAAAAGCTTATTTTGTTAATTAAGACTTTTTATTTTTAAGACCTGCAGAAACCCCGGTCTTCTAATATGCTCTACTAATAAATGTCATGGTTTTGTTCAGCATTTATAACCATTATGTTCTTGATAGCTCGTCTATTTAAAGATTTGAATAGCGTTAGGGATGTCCACCTGATCGTTTAGTTGTGTTACTTGAGCTTCCAGCTCCTTCTCTCCTTTAGCGGGTGTCGCTGACATAACAGGGATCTTTTTGGCAGAGGAGGGTCGGGAAGTGGAGGTGGAGGTGGAGGATTTAGGGGTTGAACTGGTTGATCTAGTAGCTCCTGCACACAAGTTAACGGATGCCATGATGCAATTTAGTAGATGCCAAATGCCAATTGATTAATGATGATTATAAATAAACAATGTCCCAGGCAGCCCAACAGACCTGCGGTGGGAGAGCTGGCGGCATGCTGGGATTTCTTTGGCAGGTTGAAGATCTGCTCGCCGGGATCTGGAGGGGGAATGGCATCCTGGCCTTGTCTAGCCTGCACCGGGTCGTACTCCTTCCCGTCGTAGTTGGCGTCGAAGAACTTCTTGAACCACTGAATGAAGTCCAGGTTGTCTTGAAACCGTCCCTTGACGAGCTTCTCTACAGGGATGATCTAAGCGGAAAGGAAACACGATGTGAGTGTAAATGTGAAGAAATTACATTACACATAACAAATACAGAGTTAAATTATGGGTTCACAAAGTGGTGTCAAATTAAAATTAATTATTATAAAATAAAATATTTAATTTATCTGCATGTCATGTGACCGTTAATTGACAAAGACCTGCAAATACCTGAAGGTGTTATTAAATTATTCAAATACACATTTAAAATCAAGTAAACTTCATATAAAAATTCCAGAAATTTCAGGTCAAAGGGATTCAGCTGAAAGAAAAAAAATTATAATAATTTATGAATCCCTGATTAAATGATTATTTAAAATGATACATGTGATTTTTTTTATTGCGTGCATTAAAAATATATTTTATTGCATGCATTAAGAAAGTCTCCATCCGTCAGATATCACTAAAATAATTGTCCTAAAAACCTGCCTGGAATTAAAAAAAATTATGTAAATATAAAAAAATAAAAAATATTGTGGCTTCTAGCAAATCAGAAACATTTTCTGCATATCAATCATTTTGCACATTTGGATTTATTTTTTTTTTTATCAGATTTTGATGCCTTTGGAGGGTGTGTGGTTGAAAATTGGTTGGAATTGCTTACAGTTTGAGGTATAATAACTGGTTATATGCATTAGGTTTAATAAAACAACATCAACCTTTTATACAACAACAAATATGGAAAAAAAATTTAAATGATAGCACTAAATGAATTACAAGGCTAAACAGTAGAACCAGGTCTAACGCTTAAAATTTTCAATTTATTTGCATTAAATAGTAAATATATTTAATAAATGTATACAATTATTACAACTAGGGATGCACCAATACCACTTCTTCCAGTACTCGCCCGATACCGATACTTTTATTTTTGGTACTTGCCAATACCGAGTACCGATTCCAATATTTTTTATTGCATTTGTAAATTTTTCAAATATTGGGTACAGAAACCAAAAGAGTACGTATAATGTTAGTTGGTTAACTATTTATCAAATAGATACAGTCAAACCAAAATGTATTCAGACACCTTCAACATTTCTCCCATTATCACAGTTTATTCGCTATAGTTTAGAAAATGGTAATAAAATATAACAAGAACTCAGAGTTAAACTGTGTCAGAACAAATTCAGCTTGATAATGTTAGATAACTTTGATAGAAAGGTATGTAATGGATTACAATCAACCAAAAATTAGACAGCTGTTAGTATGACAGTATTTACACAACTATCTAAACTTAGCCAGGCTCGCACTACAGGAGTTTTAAAATCCTAACAGATTATGAAATCTGGTTGCAGCACACACAAGGAGAATCTTTTCAGATTATCTTCTCTCAAATCTTAAACATGCACACACTACAAGATTTGAACATCATGACGCATCACACACTACAAGATATTATTAAGATTATCATGCCAGAGGGAGCGCCTCACGTGATCGCCTCGTGACCAGAGGCGTGTCTACGTGGTCGCCAGGGGTGGCACCGGACCCCCCCCTGAAATCTGGCTGGCCACCCAGACTCCCCCTGCTACCCCCGTACACGTTCAAAACTGAGGCGATTTCACTCCAGCGCTTCTCTTTCTCCTTATGGGTGTGATACGTTTTCGACACATTATACAGACAGTCGTGTTACTACAAAACATCAAGAAGCGGTTTCCTCCGTGTCCACTATCCAATGGAGCCGTACAGCAGCCGTTTTGCTGTCGCGCATTGGCTATTGTGAAAGTACTGACGTAATCATATAGCCGTCATCATCACGATTTCAATCCTAAATATCAAACATGTTTGATATGATCGGGGAGGCCCTGATTTGTGTGCGAGCAGATCGGGAGGTGCAAGATTCGATCTGTGAACGCCTCACATTAGCAGATAATCCGTGCCGAACATTGGGACTGATCGAGGTGCTCGACAAGATTTTTGCTCCGATTCTCGGGAGGGGGAAATCGGGGCTAAATCGGGCTAAAAATCCTGTAGTGTGAGCCAGGCTTTAGTCGGGCAACCCTTAGTCTCAATGACAGCATATAGTCTCCTGGGCATGCTGGCACCCAGCTTCATGCAAACCTCAACTTCAATTATTTTTCCCAGACTCGGTCTGAATAAAATTTGGTCCCAAATTTGTATCAGTTTTACTGGTAGTCCACTGTATGAAGATATTTTGGGTATAATATATATCACAGTTTACTTTATTTTGCTATCCTAACATAAATGAACTATAGTGTCCTGCACCCACTAGTAAAAAAATATATAAAAAATTATATCTGGTCTCTGAATAATTTTTGGTTTGATTGTATATCCTTTGGTTATTTTCACACTTAATTATGCCCATTAAAATGTATTTTACAAGTTT